>NC_090329.1:47402738-47721904 GCF_035084215.1 Heptranchias perlo
CACTTATCTTATACTGCAACAATTACAAACAATATAGATTATTACCTGGGGTTTCAGTGAAAAGCTAAGCATAAATTAAAATAATTTCTTGGCAGCATGCCACCTCTGACTGCATTTTTTTCCAACTTTGAGCATAAAAAATTATGCAACATTTTAAATGCAGGTCACCAAAGAACGCATTAAAATGTCCCAAATGTCAAACTAACAGAAATGAAGAGATTATGTAAGCATAAAAGCTCGTGGATTTCATTTTGCCTCTTTAGCCTTTTTACTCACAGAAATCTATATATTAGTTTGAACAAAAACAATCATAAATCTGCATTTTTATGTTCAGTCATTTTATTTTTTTCTACCCTTCACAATACCTGTGATCTTGCCCTGGTGGACTGGAATCAAAAATTGATACGCAAAATAGTAATTGAACAATGGGAAGACTTCAAGGAGCAGATGGTGCAAAAGAATATAAGAAATAGGAGCAGGAGTAGTCCATACAGCCCCTCGAGCCTGCTCCACCATTCAATCAGATCACGGCTGATCTTCGACCTCAACTCCACTTTCCCGCCAGATCCCCATATCCCTTGATTCCCCTAGAGTCCAAATATCTATCCATCTCAGCTTTGAATATATTCAATGACTCAGCATCCACAGCCCTCTGGAGAAGAGAATTCCAAAGATTCACAACCCTCTGCGCGAAGAAATTCCTCCTCATCTCAGTCTTGAATGGCCGACCCCTTATCCTGCGACTATGCCCCCTAGTTCTAGACTCTCTAGCCAGAGGAAACAATCTCTCAGCTTCTACCCTGTCAAGCCCCCTCATGATCTTATATGTTTCAATGAGCTCACCTCTCATTCTTCTAAACTCCAGAGAGTATAGGCCCATTCTACGCAACCTCTCTTCATAGGACAACCCTCTCATCCCAGGAATTAATCTAGTGAACCTTCATTGTACTGCCTCCAAGGCAAGTATATGCTTCCTTAGATAAAGAGACCAAAACTGTTCGGGTACAGAGTAGACATATTCCCACCAGGGGGAAAGGAAGGACATCGAAAGTTAGAGCTCCTTGGATGACTGAAGATATAGAAACTAAAATGAAATAGAAAAAGAAGGCTTATGACAAATGTACGGTTCATAACACAGTAGAGAACCAAGCTAAACACCATAAGTACAGAGGGGATCTAAAAAAAGGGATTAAGATGGGAAAAGAGAGACTACGAGAATAGATTAGCGGCCAACATAAAAGGGAACCCAGAAGTCTTTTATAAACATATAAATAATGAAAGGGTAGTCAAAGGAAGGGTGGAGCCGATTAGGGACAAAAATGATCTTCTTCTTGAGGAAGATGGCGTGGCTGAGGTACTAAATGAATATTTTGCATCCGTCTTCACTAGAGAAGAGAATGCTGTCAAAGTAGCAGTAAAAGAGGATAGGAGCAATATTGAATAGGATAAAAAAAAATAGATAAAGAGGTACTTAAAAGGTTGGCAGCACTCAAAGTAGAAAAGTCACCTGGTCCAGATGAAATGCATCCTAGGTTACTGAGGGAACTATAGGTAGAAATTCTGGAGACTCTGGCCACAATCTTCCAATCCTCCTTCGATTTGGGGGCAGTGCCAGAGGACTGGAGGATTATAAATGTTACACCCCTGTTCAAAAAAAGGAGAGAGGGTTGAACCCGGCAATTACAGGCCTGTCAGCCTAATGTCGGTGGTGGGGAAACTTTTAGAGACAGTAATCTGGGACAAAATTAATTGACAGTTGGAAAAGTATGGGCTAATAAATGAAAGTCAGCATGGATTTTTTAAAGGAAATCATGTTTGACTAACTTGATTGAGTTCTTTGATGAAGTAAAAGAGAGAGGGTTGATGAGGGTAGTGCAGTTATGTTGTGTATATGGACTTTCAAAAGGCATTTGAAAAAGTACCACATAATAGGCTTGTTAGCAAAATTGAAGCCCATGGGATTAAAGGGACAGCGGCTACGTGGATACAAAATTAGCTAAGGGACAGAAAGCAGAGAGTAGTGGTGAACGGTTGTCATTCAGACTGGAGGGAAGTATACAGTGGTGTTCTCCAGTATTGGGACCACTGCTCTTTTTGATGTATATTAATGACATGTACTTGGTTATAATTTCAAAGTTTGCAGATGACATGAAACTCAGAAATGCAGTAAACAATGTGGAGGATTGTAACAGACTTCAGGAAGACATGGACAGACTGGTGAAATGGGCAGACACATGGCGGATGAAATTTAATGCAAAGAAGTGTGAAGTGATATATTTTGGTAGGAAGAATGAGGAGAGGCAATATAAACTAAATGTTACAATTTTAAAGGGGGTACAGGAACAGAAAGACCTGGGGGTTTATCTATACAAATCTCTGAAGGTGGCAGGACAAGTTGAGAAGGTTGTTAAAAAAGCATATGGGATCCTGGGCTTGAGGCATAGAGTACAAAAGCAAGGAAGTTATGTTAAACCTTTATAAAACACTGGTTAGGCCTCACTTGGAGTACTGTGTTCAATTCTGGACACCACATTTTAGGAAGGATGTCAAGGTCTTAAAGAGGGTGCAGAAAAGATTTACTAGAATGGTACCAGGGCTGGGTTCAGGCCTGACTTCTAGGCCATTATGTTAGGTCTCTGTCCCTTCCTGCATTGCTCTGGGATTTCTTATGGATTCTCCAGTGCATGTAAATGGGCTTGTGCCTGTAGTGGGTACATGCTCAACATTTGCATTTAAATGAGGTTGCAGGGGCGTTCCTGGCCTCCCACCTCATTCTTCCTCTCGTAATCATCACTTGGAGCACCCACGGAGGAATACCTGAAGAACCTTAACGCAAGGGCCTGCTCCCAGATGCCGTGGGCTGGAGGATCTGTAGGGTTTCCAGAGGCAGCTGAAGATGTTGCAGGCAGGACATTCAAATTTAACTGCCACTCTCCACAGGATACTAAGAACGTCAAAATCCTATGGTCTGAAGTACATTTTTAGATACGCAGCCCAACCAAGGGTGGGGCTACGACTGGAGCTCCCTGGGCCATGCAAATGGAAAAAAAAGGAGCTGATCTGACAAAGGAGAAAATCTTTCTGGCCAAAGCAAAGGTTAATTGTGAGATTCCGCATAGTGCAACATGTACCTTGCTATAAATTAAAAAGTAATTTAATGAGGTATGCACTAGTGCAACGGGGGAGGGTGTAATGGGGACTGTGCTCAGTTTATGCTCTCTCTGAGGCCTGCTGTTTGAAGACCCTGTGTAGGATGCGTTCTCACTAAAATAAATATGAACCATTGCAAAATAGCAACAAACATTTTGCCGAAGAGGGCTTACTACAGAGACAGAATTGAATCAGTATAACAACTTATGAGAGTGAAAACATTTCAGAAGGTGACAATATCAAAAGACTGGAAACATTTTTTTGTGACAAATGAAATCACAAAGCCGTTAATTTATTCTCCTGTTTCTGGATGTCATATTTACAGTTTAATTAGAAACTTAGTTGTCTTGATTAAAGAAAGTGAAAAAATAATTGATGAACTGGAAAATCCGATGAAGGAGCATTTCAGTCCCAAAAACCACCAGAGAAAACAGAATGAGGATGAAACTGTAAATCAACGTTTGGCTAAATTGATGAGATTCTTCAAAAATGGATAATTTGGCTCATTTTTGGAAAGAGTTCTCAGAGACACACTTGTATGCAGGCTCAGTTGAAATGCAATTTAGATTTTTTTTTCTAGCGGAAGTTGACTTAACATCGAAAAACTCTTGACATTGCCTTGAGTATGGAGTTTGCAGGTAGATAAACTTGTGCGTTTCAAAAGCAGGCTACAGTTCACAAAATGAAGAGAGAACCTTGAGGGGAACGCTTCTGTTGTAGGAAAACAAATCACAATGCAAAAGTTTTACTAAATGTTAAAATGTCACCAATGCCATGAGACTGGATGTAAAAGTAAAACGTGTTCCAATTTAACTGAAAAAGACAGGGAAGCATTGAGAAAACATAAGGAAAAATGTAAAAACAAAATTAGTATCAGTAAAATCTCTGCTACCTTAGTGGAGTGGAGAGGAAAAGGGCACAGTACTCAAGGTCTGATCTGACCAGAGCACTCTGCAGTCTGATCATGATTTCCTCTGACTTATATTCTGCTATTTAGGCTGTGTAGTTTGACATTCTATTGGCTTTCTTGATTGTTGGTCTGCATTGGTTGGTTACGTTGAGTGTCAATCTACTAAGACTCCCAGGTCTTTTTCAACTCATGCTTAACTATTTCAATACCACTCATGAAGCCTGTGTGTCGTCCACTTTTTCTTTCTAAGTACAATAGCTTACATTTATCTGCATTAAATTTCATCTGCTACTGTTCTGCTCACTTACATATTTTGTCTAACTTTTGAATTACTCATAAAACTTTAGCAAATATTCACCCACCATTTTTTCTCACTAATTTAAATTTCTAATGTGACCCACAAGTCGCACCCCACTTTCCTCATTGAGCATCCAGGACAAGAAGCCAGGCCCAGACCCAAATAAATTGACACTCAAACTTCTGCTGCATGGGAAAATACTAAAATCCAAAAATAGGAAGCTGGCAAGATCAGCACGTGGCAAACACTGAAAGATTAATAGTTGTAATATGATTATTAACTTATCAAGTGATAACCTGCAGTTGAAATGCCTTGGGAAGTTTTACTACATTAAAGGCACTATATAAATGCAAGTTGTTGGTGTTGTTGTTTACCAAAAAAATAAAACAATCAGTATTGCATTATCGCCTATCAATAGCAACGTGAAGTATTTTGAACTTATTGTTTATCACCACGCTTCACCAAAGTCATTAGAGAAGGTTTTCCTGTTATTATTCTTGGGTCTAACTTAAATGGGTGGAAAATTGGACCTGTGATTCTCCCTGCCTGATGTTCCTCTAAGTACTGTGCCTTGGTGATCAAAAACACCAAGTACAATAATAGGAAAATATGTCCTAGTGTGTGGTAATAGTTTAAATGTTTTAAAATACCATGGTAACTGAAATTTTATATTTAAATTTGTCAAAATTCCCTTGATTCAAGATTGCTAAGATCTTTGACATGAACTCGCTCATCAAATCTAATCTTTGCACATTAATTTGGGAGATGAAGTTGTTATTGGACCCTGGATAAGGCGAAATAAAGGTCATGTATAAAATTACCTTATGCGGCAGTAGTTGTAAATTATGAATATGAGAGAGAGAGCACACTCACACGTACATTTATCAACTAGGGTTATTGAAACTGCAACAATCTTGAGGGAACAGCAGCAATAACACTGGACACAAATCAATGTTGAGTTAAAATTAATATTCTGGGATGGTTCTTCAACTCTTTATACAAGTAGAATAGTAAGATAAGCCGTGTTTGTTTTATATTTCTGCAAATAAAGTTGACTGTACAATTGAAACAGCAAATAAGGGGAGGAAAATCAGAGCTGTGAAAGATCGAGATTTCTAAGAGGAAGTTGTATTATTCCATTGTGTACTGTGTCTCTCCACTTCATTATTTTAGTTGATACCTACAATAAACGAAAAACAGTCCATCGTATAGGTTATAAAAGCATCAATGATGTTGATTCTTTCCTAACAATAAACCTTTCAAGGCTTCTTTTCTACAGTATGGATAGACACAAGATTACCTGATATTATACAGAAAATGCTGGAATCTCAGCAGGTGGAGAGAGAAACAGAGTTAACATTTCAGGTCGATGATCTTTCATCAGAACCATACGCTCAAAATTCTGTAAGCTTTTAAACACGTAATTCGTTTGTGTCCAGATTACGTGTGTACCTGGGCGCAAATCCGGAGGAAACTCCAGGCCCATAAGATTGCATGCTCTCTGAGTTTTAGGACTGCACAAGAACTCATGTTAATTTGGTGATCATGTTGTGGTGGTGCCTCATCTCTTATAATGGGCCAGAAATTGCTGGAATGGCGCATCTCGAGGCGAATGACGTTAATTAGACTTTTTACCTCACCTTTCAGATCGCACTATATTTGCGCCACAAATTGTCGGAAATGCGAATTGATAATGGTGCAGCAGTGTCAATGTCACACCTGGAACCTCATGAATGTCATGCCCAATGGTCTATCTCTTTAACCAATGAAAGAAAACGATAGAGAAAGAAACAAGAATGAACGATGGAGAAGGAGATAGGGTGAATTAGAGACAAATTAGATACAGAAATAGAAATAAGGAGAGGGAAAGAGAGTGGATTAAGAGAGAGAGAAAAAAGAGACAGAAAGGAAAAGTAAGAATTTTTCTTTTAAAAGAACAAGCAGAAGACGAGGACATTGTAACCCAGTTGAGCTTGGGGATTGTTGTATTGGTCCTTGAGAAGTTAATGAGTGAATAGCAGGATAGGTGTGCGAAATGTACAAACATTCTTGACCCATGAAGTATAGAACCAGTGGCCCCGTCCATCATCATCAGGAACAATGGAACTGCTTTCATTAGAACTGCTGGACGAGAAAAGACCAAGGTCCATCTAGTTTGCCTTCTACCTCCTAGTAGTCGCATGATACAACGATAATGGAGTTGTTGACTAATCATAGCAATCAATCTCCATCAATTCGTCTACATTCGTCGACCTAGAAATGACACAAGGAAAACCCCAGTGGTGGAGAGCTTTGGGAACTACAAAGTCACTTTTTTCCACCCAAGCATATTACACTTACCATGTCATGTCTCAAATTACTCATATACTGTATCCCAAAATTATTTTCTTAAATCTATATAATATACATTTCTGAGTGTAGGAACAGCTTTGCATCCTGAAAATTATTGCCTTCCAACACTAACAAGAGTGTGGATGGCAAGATTGGCACAAAAATACTGCTAAGACAGCTAATAAGTTTTAAAAAACCTATAGAAATAATTCACTACCTGCTGGAGTGAGACTCCACAGCTTCGTTGTTCCCTTTCTGGGCCTCCAAGGTTGCATTTCATGTCAGGACCATAAATCACGCCATTAACAGGGTCCCTATGACATGAATTAACAGCCCTAAACGGCTGCGGCGAGATTAATTTGCATTAACAGCGTAAATCCAGCAATTTCATGACACGCAGTGAACTTCAATGGGGAGGCTCACGTGAGGTTGCAATTTTTTCCGATTTGTCGAGGCTAATGGCGGAGCGGCGCAAATCGTCCAGCAATTTGTGGAGAATCGGAACTCATGTCCTATCTCTTCTTCGCCACAAATTGCTGGATTTTTTACAAATCAATAATGGTGAACGCCGTTAATTCGCCATTATTTTTCCAGCAATTTCTGGCGCAATAAATTAATTGTTAAAATAGAAATTGTTTTTAAGACAAGGAAGTTATTTAGAGGCATTAGAGATGATCAAAATTTACAATTCAGATACCTGACTGAGGTATTAAGACATTCACCTTTGCTGTACCACATAGTTCTTTCATGAATGCAAAAGTAATACTTATTTTCACTAAAAGACTACTGTCATTGCATTTTTGTAAGAGTTTTCATTTCCTTATACAAAGCCACCTGTATGTGGAAAAACACCTCATCTTGCAAAACGCTGTAAACCATTGTTTCACTAGATGCCACTATATGGAACATGTGACCACTGAAATTAAGTTTTAGCCTAATTCATGTACATGGTTCCAAATGCTGTGTTCCATTGGAAAGACTAAGGGCCAGAACTCGCGCAGAACGGCAACACAACGCTCGCTGCAGCTCCTGCAAATTAAATTAACAAATGTACTTATTGCGGGCTCTGTGTGGTCGACTTGCTTGATTTTGAACTTAAAAAAAATTGTGTGCTATCAACTCAGCCTCTGAGCAGCATGAGTTGACGCGCATGGAACAGTCTGTGAGAATAGAAGACATGCCCATAGATTCAAGCGTCATTGCTCTAGCAGGCGGGCAGACTTCATTCATTTAAAGTTAGTTATTTTGTATTTCATTGTAAATAAAAAAAAATTAATTTTTTTTATAAAAAGCCAAAGAAATAATTGAATTAAATTAAAGAGACAGAAAAGTAAAAAAAAATTTAATTAAAAAAAAATATTTTTAATGATCAAAAACTATTAAAATAAGGAGTAATATGAGACTCCACATTTTTAAAAGTTAATTTTTAGTTGTTTGGCAGTCAAGACCATCCACGCTGTTAAAAGTTAGTTTAGACCTGGTATTTTTAAGCGTACCTGTTTGGTGGTGAAATTAGTTACTTTCTATTTGGGCAGATGAGCAATTTCCACTTTTTTCAATGATTTCTCTGATCGCAGCGTGCGGTGGCCCTTTAATTCAAAGCTGTCATATCACCCGTTCACCACTAGAAGCAAGTTCACGATTTTAGCGTTTCACTGGGCATGTGCAAACGCGGGAACTTGCTCCTTCAATTCACCACTAAAAACTGGCCGCACTGTTGAGCTCCTCCATTATTTCAGGAGTGAGTTCTGCCCCATTATATTCTGGGAAGAATACAGATAAACGTTTGAACCCTCTGATACTGCTATCATAATGATTTTATTCGACTACAGTCTGTGATCAATAAAGCAGTCAAATGAAAAGAGTTAATGTAGTGGACAGAAGCATCAATTTATTTTATTTTAAAAATCTGCTTCTACAATATTTATTTAATAAAATGAATTAAATCAACCGCATTTAACAAAATACTTTGTTGACACCACTGACGTGCACCAGAGCTAAAAATAATAGGGTGAAATTCCTCTTCTTATAAAAAAATGTGAGAATGCCTGCTTTTTCTCCATATCTACTTAACAACCCACTAATCAAATTGCGGAAGCAAGCAGCTTTGCAACCTGTGATTTCTCAGAATGTAATTTTGTTGGCTGATCATTAATTACCCAGGAAAAATCTGCCTTCACCTGAAGAGAAATTTCACTCCCTTGGAATTTAAATATATTAATGGTCCTGAATTTCCATGAGGCTCTCCTGATTCCCTGCTGTAAATTCAGCGGAAACCTTGATGGAATGATTTCCACTACCCTTTTTAGCCATTTACACTGTTTCTCCAGGGGTTGACTGACCTTCTAGCAGCGAAACCCTGCGGATATTCCAGGCGATTATAATTCACATTTCAGGAATCAGTTAT
Organism: Heptranchias perlo; assembly: GCF_035084215.1. Classification (NCBI taxonomy): domain Eukaryota; kingdom Metazoa; phylum Chordata; class Chondrichthyes; order Hexanchiformes; family Hexanchidae; genus Heptranchias; species Heptranchias perlo. The sequence continues at coordinate 47,411,835 of NC_090329.1, forward strand.
TATAATCGCCAATTTTTACTGAAGCAAATACAATAGGTTATTTTGCTGACTGCAATAAAACGTTAAACTTATTAAGGAAAAGAGATTAAAGGTTCGTGTAGAGATAATGGCCACCTCAAAGAAATTCAATGGCCCGGAATTTGCTCTGAGCAGCGAACCTCGCCACCCTCCGCTCATTAGATTCAAACTTGCCCACAAACAATCCATGGGCTTTAGAGCGGAAACTTCCTCTAAAGGTGAGCTGCAAAAAGTGCAGTGTCCTCTCCTGGGCATCTGTGAGCTGTGCGAACAGGGAGAGGATCGCTCTATCCCCTCAACCAATCAGATTGAAGCATCCTTGACAAGCCGCACAGTCAGAACCAGGAAGTGCAAGCTACTACAGTTAATTCAATGTAAAATCAGTTAGAGAAAGCCAAATGAAGACAGGGGAAGAAATATTGAATTAAAAGACAGAGATAAAAGTGACAGAAATAAAAAGTAAAAAAAATTTTAAAAATGTTTTTAAACCTCCAACAACAATTAGAATCGGAAGGAATGAGACTCCACCTTTTTCAAAGTTAATTTTCAGTGCTAGACAGGTTGTTTGGAAATCATTAAGACTTACCACGCTGTTAACGTTAGTTTAGACCTAAAAAAAACAGCGTATCTTTTTCTGTGCAGATTAGTTTGTTTCCAGCTGGGCAGTGCAGCAACTTTGTGCTGGTCCATTAATTTCAATGGCGAGCTGTCCTTACCCTGCAGCTTTCAAACGAGCAGGGAATCTCGTAGAGCAACTTCTGGATTTTCGCATTTGACTGTGCATGCACGCTCGCCGGAAGTTGCTCTTCCATTTTCCCATAAGTAAAGGTGAGCGCTGTTCGACTCTCTGTTATTTTTGGAGCAAATTCCGGGCCTATGTTTTTGCAGCTGGTCAGGTTATGAGGTATTTGAATTATTTCCACTCAGGCAATGAAAGAAGATCATTGTATTTTATCAAAACATTACTCGTACCTCAAGGGAGAGAAGAAAAGAAAAATAACTTGCATTTATATAACACCTTAACACAACAATTACTTTGAAGTGCACTTACAGCTATTATTTCCCAAAAGTAATCAAGTAAAACCCAATGTGTATACATCCTCACTATTTCATCCTGACCTCCACAGACAATAACCCCACACTACAAGCTTTAGTTGCAGTTATAAATTTAGGATCTTGCCATACTATTTTCTGACGTACAGCTGGGTTCTTCACTCCCGAAACCAGTCTGAGCAGTTTATGTTTATGAATGTGCCTGCACTGCCCAATATCTAACTATATAGTAGCAAAAATCCAAGGGTGTGACAATAGGACCCTCTTGTAATCGGAACTGGATATTTGTGCCTTTCGGACAGGACCTCAAATACGTTTCCAATCTTTTGAAGGCAAATAGCAAAATCAGGTGGGAAGATGATGCCAGAAACAAATGATTAAGCTGCTTTATTTCACAGCCAATGAACATACAGAGCAACATTTATAACCAGACTCATTTAATGATTCTAAACAAAATTTTATAACACAGCAGGCAGCTATTCTTCATGGGCAAAAGGATAAGCAAAAAAGTGTGCTACAGCAATAAGATATGTCATTGTTTGTAGTCAAATAATTGACTGCTGATTGCATTGCTCTATTTGATTTGTACCAGTAAATCTATTTTGTGCTGACTAATACCATTGCTCAGTTTAGCACCAATTAGGTTTTTGCTAAATGTTGCTCGCTGAATTTTTGAGGAGCCTTTTCAATCCTGCTGACACGATCCCAAAATTTTGGGGGTGAATTTCCTCGGAGCTTCTCCCGCTCCACCTATATAACTTCGGTGGAAACCCCATTTACGTGTATAAATGGGGCTTCTGCCGAGGTCACGGCGGTAGAGTGGGAAAAGGCCTGAGTAAATTCACTCCCTTTGAGTTTTGGGTGAAGAGCTAGGAATATTAGAGTATGGGCCACTAGTTAGCAAATTACATGGTGCCATTAGCACACTTTATAAACAGGACCATATCGAATAGTTCAGACAAAGATATTTCAAATCCAACCACCTGGTGGGGGGTGGGGGAGAAAGTTGAAGTTCTTGACGCGTTTAAAATAAACGGCTTCATTAAAATAAGAATTGGATGCAAACGTGTTAATCAGTGTGCTAAAAATGGCACAGAGAGGTTCTGTAACAATGGTTGGAGCTTTTCTCACATTATGATGAACAGTTTACTGAAGTTGCCTTTGCACGAGAGAGAGAAATGTTCGGTCAGAAGGACACACAATTGGGATAATTCAGGAATAGTTTACAGCAGTAAACATATAATTGTAAGCATATGGCTGAATCAAACCTATAATTAAAGTAAGTCAGGTTCACAGTTTTACGAGGAGAACGGATTTTCAAACATAAAGGACTCACATGGAAACTACACTGCCATTTGTCACAATTGCAAAATAAACATGCAATCAATGTGACAAAGCAAAAAGTTAGCGCAACTTTCCAGGAATAATAGAGAAAGAAGTTATTTAGTTAAGAGCAGCAATATTTACTGTGGACTTCAATTTTTGTAATAAATGGCTAGGCAATGAAATATATAATTAAGTACTTGATTTAGTAATATTCTATATTTGTGGATCACAATATAACTAGGAAATTGAGGATTGATATCGTGGAGGTTTTCATTCTCTGTCAGTTATATCAAAAAACTAGCTATGAGTACAATTGTATTCATTCATCACAGATGTGGTGAGAAGTGTATGCACAAGGAGATCAGAATATTGTATAACAGTAGGGGGAAATTCCAGATGTCAATATCAATATATTAGACTAAACTTGGTACTATTACCAAATAATACAAACATTTTCATTCAATGCTAATTTCCCCAACCAAACCAAAAATAAAAATATGAAATGCTTTTCAAAAGACAAAAAATATAATGGGCCTAAAAATCCACGATGACATGCATCTTGGCCTAAGTGCAAAGATGTGCCCACTGGAAACCTCCACCACTGACTCCGTCAGACTGTCCAGAGTCAGGGGAAGTTCCCTAATTTGTCTGCCAGTAGCCAGGAAGTCTAGCAGAGGTGGATCAGGACCCCCCCCCCTCCACCCACAGACACAAGGGGCTCAATGTTGAAATGGTGGTGGGTTGACAGTGCGGTGGGGGGGGGGGGGGGGGGGGGGTGAAGGTGCGCATGGCAAACCCGAATAATAAAAAATTATCTTTTCCGACGCGATCGCAATATAATTGATGGTGATTAAAGGTCTTTCTGGGTTTCGCGCCCAGCAGCCCCTGATTGACAGGATGGCTGCTGACAGGAGCTGCCACGCCGAGATTGGGGGTGGGGGGGGAGAGAAAGAGAGCGAGATAGAGAGATGTCATCTGGTGCTGGGACAGAGAGTGAAGGGCGCTGAAGATTGGGGGGGGGGGGGGGGGGGGAGAGGGGAAGATCGGGGGGGTGGGGGAAGATCGGTGAGGGGCATCAAGGGGGGAAAGGGAGAGATCGGAGAGGGACATCGGAGGGGGTAGAGGGACATCGGGGGGTGGGTGGGAGAGGAATATAGGAGAGGGAGACTGTGGGAGATCCTTCACCGCACGGACTGCAGCGGTTCAAGAATGCGGCTCACCACCACCATCTCAAGGGCAATTAGGGATGGACAATAAATGCCGGCCTCGCCAGCGATACCCTCATCCCATGAACGAATAAAAAAATACTTCGGGGCTGAGAGGGGGTCATCGGATAGAGAGACATTGGACATGTGTCGGTGAGTGTCCTGCAGGAGCAGGGTGGAAAGGTAGGTTTATTTTGTTTTTTTAACTTTGTGCAATGGTTTTTTAATTTAATTTATTTAGTTTATTTTTGCCTGATCCAGTCCTTCACGCCTGGTTTCGTGAATTGGAAGCCGTGGGAAAGCCGCCCAGGTAAGTTTAAAATCGTTTCAACTATCAACTACATCAGAAATAAAGTACCTTAAGTACCTCAATGAGGTACATTTGGTCTTTATGTATCATCCCGCCGTCTTTAATTGCCAGCGTAACTTCCAGATTCGGGAAGCGGGCATGCACACAGGCGCGTCTGTGAGGAACTCGGAAGTCGCCCGGGTTGGAGACGGCTTCCGAAGCCACTCGGGATTTTCGCCATTTTCCCAGCCCCCCCACCCCCAATGCACCCGCAATTTGATTTTAAAATTGAGCTTAAGGTTCGATAAACAGATTTAACATTACCAGTTCTGACGAAAGGTCTGCGACCTGAAACATTAACGCTGCTTCTTTCTCCACAGATGATACCTGACTTGCTGAGCTTTTCCAGCATTTTCTGTTTATTTAACATTACCTCCCTGCTTATGTATTCATTAAAAGCAAATATACTAAAAAACAATGATTCATTTTCTGCAACTGACCTACTTTGATGCTTTAATCTTTGTTTTTAGAATATTTTATCAGAGCTCTACTAGGACAAGAATAGTTTTAACACCTGAGCAGTAGTCTTGTCAGTTTTCTGATAGCAGCCTTTCACAGCTGGGACTTGGGTTCAAATCCAGCCCAGACTGATGAAATGAAAGTGTGCTGATGATATCTTAGGTGAATTCTGTTTAGACAGTCTCAATCCAGTTTCTGGTAGGTATAAGCCCAACACAAAATTGTCTTTAATGCAGAAATAATTGGTAGTCTTACACAGATTGTGGCAAATGAGAAAACATATCAAACTTGTACAGTAGGGAAGACTGAGGCTGAGGCATGTTGTTGGGTAGAGTAAGGAGACCATTACTCTGCATTTGCTGACTGCCTGACCTGCGATTGCATGATGTTAACATTGGGTGCCTGAATTGGGAAGAATTCTGTTCCCCAGTACTAATATCCCTGACCTTGATAAGCATAAGGAATAAAAAAAATTATCAAAACTACAATAAAATATAATAAACCTAACCAAACCAATCTTGTGTGAAAAATGTTATTGCTTTCCAATGTAGCTACAACCTGGATCCCACAATAAAACCTTTTGTAAAGAAAGTGGTGGAGTGAATCAAACATTGCTGCATGCTAATGAAAATTGGATAGGTCTACCAAGTGAACCAAATTGACACCATTAAACTGTATGTCTATAAAAACTATGGGGGTCAAATTGGTTAATCCCCGAATCTGGGCGTGGGCATCGTGGTGCGTGATTCGTCCACGCCCGGTGGTACCGATGCAGCCAATACGTTACTTTGGTGCTGCGACTTCATTTACCTGATTGATGCTCAGCGTGGAGCCCTAGCTGTGTTTGTCTTTCCATTTTCTCCGTTCTCTCCGCTTCTCACCATCAAGGTGGGCCCAAATCTCGGATGTGTTGCTCACACCTCTTAAAGGCAGCCTGCACCTCTTATTTGCAAAAAATAAAATACAGGTCCGCACGGAGATCAGACATCACACACGTAAAACACAGATACAGGTTTCGTCCCTATGTTTACAAACTGTTGAGTTATGTTAAAACATTGAATAAAGGTTGTGCACTACGAAATCCCACACCATCTAATCTGCACGCCAGAACTCAACAATCTGCTGATCTGAGTTTGTACCAGGCCTGCGAGAGAGCGTGCACCAAGGTTCTCTGCTGATGCACCAGTGACCTTGGTGCAAGAGGTGGACAGAAGGAGGGGCATCCTATATCTGCAGGAGGACAAGAGGTCCTCCAGACATATGCTCCCGAGGCAGTAGGGGACAAAGTCAATGCCAGGTGCATTGCACCACAAACATGGATGCAGTGCAGGAAGAAGTTCAATGCTTTGACACGAGTGGTCAAGGTGAGTGAGGTCAACTATCAAGTGGCATCTCCTACCAACTGCACCACTAGCCTCATCCACTGCTCCATGTACTACACCCCCCATCACCCACCTACCAACAAACTCAATCAGTACTCAGCTCTTCCAATCATATGCTTCCTCTCGCCCTCACCCATTACCACTGTTGCAAGCTGCTTACCCACAACTTACAGGTCACACACACTGGCAGCTATTCATCCATGACAGGCACATCACCCAAACATCCTGCAGGACACTCAGCGACACATGTCTCCCTTTCTTGCAGGAGAAGGTGGCGCACAACAGGAGGCAGCGAGTGGCAGTGGCACTTAGCCCCTCGAGCCTATTCCGCCATTCAATAAGATCATGGCTGATCTGTGACCTAACTCCATATACTCGTCATGTTCCCATAATCCCTTAATACCCTTGGTTAACAAACATCTATCAATCTCAGAATTAAAATTAACCATTGAGTTAGCATCACCTACTTTTTGTGGAAGAGCGTTCCAAACTTTTCCCACCCTTTGTGTGTAGATGCGTTTCCTCCTGCAAGTCCTGGCTCTAAATGTTAGGCTATGTCCCCTAGTTCCAGCAATCAAGTACAGGAGACTTCCAAAAACAGGCACAAATGCATCAGCAGCCAGAAGCAATAATCCAGCAACTAATCAGTAAATCCTGCATGGTCCCTTTAAATAGGGCTGGTTGTGGGGGGGGGGGGGGGGGGGGGGGTCCTCCAGGCCATCTAGGACATGTTTAGCTGGTCGTGGTTGAGACAGTGCATTGGCTGCAGCGTTAAGTGCCAAAATGGTGTCTATACCTCTAAATCAGTGTTGCACACTGATCTAACGCATATTCTCCTTACTTTACATGCAGCTGGTGTTCGTTATCTGCGCCGACGTGAACCCCTTTACCAAGATGGCGTCCGGTGCATGCCGTGTTAGAAGCGCGCGTGCATCTCGGATGCCATTTTGGAACTTCAGGAGGCTGCATAGTGCCGAAACAACGGGCACCACACAGCCGAATTTCTAGCCCTATATTTATTTTCTCCTATCTTTAGAACTTCTCATGCTCCTGCAAAGGTGGCATACTCCTAAACTATCTCATTGCTGATCTGCAGGGCCAGTATTTTGCAGTGGCTCAATAAGTCAAATTCTGTTTTTATTCTTTGTGATTCTGGTGTTTTAGAGATCACGTTCTGTGCTTTAGTCCATTAACAATGAGGACCATTAGTTTATGGTGACTTAATATATCAAATTTAATTTTTATTACATAGCATTATCTGGGATGACCAGTATTTTGGGGATTGTATTCTAGGATTCCCTCATTTTTCCATGAAAACTGTAAATCAATGGTTTTGCTATTTAATAATGGAAGAGGGTTCCTAAAAGTGAGTTTCCTTCTGATTTTTCCTCCCTTCTTACAGGAAAGCACCTCACCTGAATTACCATCATTGGACTATGCACAGTGATAGCTCTCTGACATAAAAAAATTGAAATGAAAATGTAAGTTAATTCATAGATTCCAGTGAAGAACGTACAACTATTTCTGTGTGGTCTGAATGTTAACATTAAAATATCCAGAGTTACTGAACTCTTTCAACATAGGTCACCAGTACAAAATCTGGAATAAAAAAAAACTAGTACAAATAATGGTGGCTATGAAACTACTGGATTGTCGTAAAAACCCATCTGGTTCACTAATGTCCTTCAGGGAAGGAAACCTACCGTCCTCACCCGGTCTGGCCGATATGTATCTCCAGACCCACAGCAATGTGGTTGATTCTTATTGGCCTCTGAAATGACCGAGCAAGCCAATCAGTTGTACAATCTCACGAAAAAAAAGTCATAATACGAATAAAACCGGACGGACCAACCGGCATCGGACCACTAGGCACCGGATACAATAAAGCCAACCTGGTGAAGCTACAACTCAGGACTACATGCATGCTAAATAGTGGAAGCAACATGCTCCAGTCAGAGCTAAACGATTCCACAACCAACGGATCAGATCAAAGCTCTGCAGTCCTGCCACATCCAGTCGTGAATGGTGGTGGACCATCAAACAACTAATGGGAAGAGGAGGCTCTGTAAACATCCCCATCATCAATGACGGTGGAGTCCAGCAGGTGAGTGTAAAAGACAAGGCTGAAGCGTTTGCAACCATCTTCAGCCAGAAGTGCCGAGTGGATGATCCATCTCAGCCTCCTCCCGATATCCTCACCATCACAGAAGCCAGTCTTCAACCAATTCGATTCACTCCACGTGATATCAAGAAACGGCTGAGTGCACTGGATACAGCAAAGGCTACAGACCCTGACAACATCCTGGCCATAGTGCTGAAGACTTGTGCGACAGAATTGGCTGCACCTCTAGCCAAGCTGTTCACCTACAGCGACAACACTGGCATCTATCCGATAATGTGGAAAATTGCCCAGGTATGTCCTGTCCACAAAAAGCAGGACAAATTCAATCCGGACAATTGCTGCCCCATCAGTCGACTCTCAATCATCAGCAAAGTGATGGAAGGTGTCGTCGACAGTGCTATCAAGCAGCACTTACTCACCAATAACCTGCTCACCGATGCTCAGTTTGGGTTCTGCCAGGACCACGCGGCTCCAGACCTCATTACAGCCTTGGTCCAAACATGGACAAAAGAGCTGAATTCCAGGGGTGAGGTGAGAGTGACTGCCCTTGACATCAAGGCAGCATTTGACAGAGTGTGGCACCAAGGAGCCCCAGTAAAATTGAAGTCAATGGGAATCAGGGGCAAAACTCTCCAGTGGCTGGAGTCATACCTAGCACAAAGAAAGATGGTAGTGGTTGTTGGAGGCCAATCATCTCAGCCCCACGACATTGCTGCAGGAGGTCCTCAGGGCAGTGTCCAAGGCCCAACCATCTTCAGCTGCTTCATCAATGACTATCCCTCCATCATAAGGTCAGAAATGGGGATGTTCACTGATGATTGCACAGTATTCAGTTCCATTCACAACCCCTCAGAAAATGAAGCAGTCTGTGGCCACATGCAGCAAGACCTGGACAACATCCAGACTTTGGCAGATAAGTGGGAAGTAACATTCGCGCCAGACAAATGCCAGGCAATGACCATCTCCAACAAGAGAGAGTCTAACCACCTCCCCTTGACATTCAACGGCATTACCATCGCCGAATCCCCCACCATCAACATCCTAGGGGTCACCATTGACCAGAAATTTAACTGGACAACCATATAAATACTGTGGCTACAACAGCAGGTCAGAGGCTGGGTATTCTGCGGCGAGTGACTCACTTCCTGACTCCCCAAAGCCTTTCCACCATCTACAAGGCACAAGTCAGGAGTGTGATAGAATACTCTCCACTTGCCCGGAGGAGTGCATCTCCAACAACACTTAAGAAGCTCAACACCATCCAGGACAAAGCAGCCCACTTGATTGGTACCCCATCCACCACCCTAAACATTCACTCCCTTCACCACCGGCGCACCGTGGCTGCAGTTTGTACCATCCACAGGATGCACTCCAGCAACTCGCCAAGGCTTCTTCCACAGCACCTCCCAAACCCGCGACCTCTACCACCTAGAAGGACAAGAGCAGCAGGCACATGGGAACAACACCACCTGCACGTTCCCCTTCAAGTCACACACCATCCCGACTTGGAAATATATCGCCGTTCCTTCATCGTTGCTGGGTCAAAATCCTGGAAATCCCTTCCCAACAGCACTGTGGGAGAACCTTCACCACACGGACTGCAGCGGTTCAAGAAGGCGGCTCACCACCATCTTCTCAAGGGCAATTAGGGATGGGCGATAAATGCTGGCCTCGCCAGCGACGCCCACATCCCATGAACGAATAAAAAAAAACTAGGCACCGGACATGACAAAGGCTAACCAAGCCCAGTTGACCCTGCAAAGACTTCCTCACTAACATCTGGGGATGTGTGCAAAAATTTGGAGAGCTGTCCCACAGACTAATGAAGTAACAGCCTGACATAGCCATACTCACAGAATCATAACTTTCAGCCAACGCCCCAGACTCTTCCATCACCATTCCTGGGTATATCCTGTCCCACCAGCAGGACAGACGCACCAGAGATGGCGGTACAGTGATATACAGTCAGGAAGGAGTGGCCCTGGGAGTCCTCAACATTGACTCCGGACCCCATGAAATCTCATGGCATCAGGTCAAACATGGGCAAGGAAACCTCCTGCTGATTACCACCTAACCGCCCTCCCTCAGCCGATGAATCGGTCCTCCTCCATGTTGACCACCACTTGGAGGAAGCACTGAGGGTAGCAAGGGCACATAATGTACTCTGGATGGGGGACTTCAACGTCCATCAGCAAGAGTGGCTCGGTAGCACCACTACTGACCAAGACGGCCGAGTCCTGAAGGACATAGCTGCCAGACTGGGCCTGTGGCAGGTGGTGAGCGAACCAACACGAGGGAAAAACTTAATTGACCTCGTCCTCACCAATCTACCTGATGCAGACACATCTGTCCATGACAGTATTGGTAGGAGTGACCACCGCACAGTCCTTGTGGAGACGAAGTCCCGTCTTCACACTGAGGACGCCATCCAACATGTTGTGTGGCAGTACCACCTTGCAAAATGGGATAGATTCAGAACAGATCTAGCAGCTCAAAACTGGGCATCCATGAGGCACAATCTGTAACCTCATGGCCCAGCATATTCCTCACTCTACCATTACCAACAAGCCAGGGGATCAACCCTGGTTCAATGAGGAGTGTAGAAGAGCACGCCAGGAGCAGCACCAGGTGTACCTAAAAATGACGTGCCAAACTGGTGAATCTACAACACAGGATTACATGCATACGAAACAGCAGAAGCAACATGCTGTGGACAGAGCTAAGCGATTCCACAACCAATGGATCAGCTCAAAGCTCTGGAGTCCTGCCACATCCAGTCGTGAATGGTGGTGGACAATTAAACAACTAACGGGAGGAGGAGGCTCTGTAAACATTCCCATCCTCAATGATGGCAAAGTCCAGCACGTGAATGCAAAAGAGAAGGCTGAAGCGTTTGCAATTATCTTCAGCCAGAAGTGCCACATAGATGATCCATCTCGGCCTCCTCCCGATAGCCCCACCATCACATAAGCCAGTCTTCAACCAATTCGATTTACTCCACGTGATATCAAGATACGGCTGAGTGCACTGGATACAGCAACGGCTATGGACACCGACAACATCCCGGCTGTAGTGCTGAAGACTTGTGCTCCAGAACTAGCCGCACCTCTAGCCAAACTGTTCCAGTCCAGCTACAACACTGGCATCTACCCGACAGTGTGGAAAATTGCCCAAGTATGTCCTGTCCACAAAAAGGAGGACAAATCCAATCCGGCCAATTACCGCCACATCAGTCTACTCTCAATCATCAGCAAAGTGATGGAAGCTGTCATCGACAGAGATATCAAGCGGCACTTACTCACCAATAACCGGCTCACCGATGCTCAGTTGAGTTCCGCCAGGACCACTCGTCTCCAGACCTCATTATAGCCTTGGTCCACACATGGAGCTGAATTCCAGAGGTGAGGTGAGAGTGACTGCCCTTGACATCAAGGCAGCATTTGACCGAGTGTGGCACCAAGGAGCCCCAGTAAAATTGAAGTCAATGGGAATCAGGGGGAAAACTCTCCAGTGGCTGAAGTCATATCTAGCACAAAGGAAGATGGTAGTAGTTGTTGGAGGCCAATCATCTCAGCCATTGCTGAGGAGTTCCTCAGGGCAATGTCCTTGGCCCAACCTTCAGCTGCTTCATCAATGACCTTCTCTCCATCATAAGGTCAGAAATAGGGATGTTCGGTGATGATTGTACAGTGTTCAGTTCCATTCGCAACCCCTCAGATAATGAAGCAATTCGTGCCCGCATGCAGCAAGACCTGGACCACATCCAGGCTTGGGCTGATAAGTGGCAAGTAACATTCGTGCCAGACAAGTGCCAGGCAATGACCATCTCCAAAAAGAGAAAATCTAACCACCTCCCCTTGACATTCAACGGCATTACCATCGCCGAATCCCCCACCATCAACATCCTGAGGGTCACCATTGACCAGAAACTTAACTGGACCAGCCACATAAATACTGTGGCTACAAGAGCAGGTCAGAGGCTGGGTATTCTGTGGCAAGTGACTCACCTCCCGACTCCCCAAAGCCTTTCCATCATCTACAAGGCACAAGTCAGGAGTGTGATGGAATACTCTCCATTCGCCTGGATGAATGCTGCTCCAACAACACTCAAGAAGCTCGACACCATCCAGGACAAAGCAGCCCGCTTGATTGGCACCCCATCCACCACCCTAAACATTCACTCCCTCCACCACCGGCGCACAGTGGCTGCAGTGTGTACCATCCACAGGGTGCACTCCAGCAACTCGCCAAGGATTCTTCGACGGCACCTCCCAAACCCACGACCTCTACCAACCTAGAAGGACAAGAGCAGCAGGCACATGGGAATACCACCACCTGCACATTCCTCTCCAAGTCACACACCATCCCGACTTGGAAATATATCGCTGTTCCTTCATTGTCGCTGGGTCAAAATCCTGGGACCTAACAGTACTGTGGGAGAACCTTCACCACACGGACTGGAGCGGTTCAAGAAGGCGGCTCACCACCACCTTCTCAAGGGCAATTAGGGATGGGCAATAAATGCTGGCCTTGCCAGTGACGCCCACATCTCATGATCGAATAAAAAAAAACATTGTGCATCATCGTAAAAGGAAAAAATAATTTCTGAAGTGTTCCAGTAGATTGTTTACTATAATGTAGGAAGTGACTGTAAACCAGAAGTCGTTGGCCCAGAATTTCCTGGAGACTTGCGCCATTGCTCATTTACGTTGTAGGGCTCGTTTGACGGTGCAAAAGGAAGAGGAAATTCTGGCGTGAGTGGCTTATGCTATTATTTAAGCCACGCCATAATTTCCTGGGACTAATGCGCTACTCCGCCGATACCATCGCCAATACTGTGGGAAGTCAATATCCTAGCTCCTCCCCATTAAAATCAATGGCAATCATGAGTTTCCTGAATTAATGCTATTTTTATCGCCACAGCCACTTACACCGAGTAATATTGGTACTGGTGGGCACTGGAAAGCAGTGTGATTTATGGATTTAAAGGATCCATTGGCAGTTTAATTCACTACTTTTCAAGTAAATCTGTAGGAAATTACTTTGGCTACTTGCTGGGAGATTTACAAGGACATCATCAGTTTCGTGTGATTGAGAATTCCCAAGTCATCATATATTAGTCGAACAAAATGGAACAGACTCTTGTTGCTTTGCCATATTCGCTCAGTGTGTGTCAGAACTATGCTGTAAAATGAAACCATCAAAACACACTAAATTGCTCTTTGGACATACCTCTTTCAGTGGCATTTAGTGTACATCTGCTGTGTGCTACTTTTCCTTTTAGAACAGGGACATCAGGTTGGTTCCCAACCTAATGTGTTTTACTAAGTTCTCTTAGACTTAATTTGACAGTTGTGTATTTTCTGAAGTGGAACACAGACTCAAGAATGTGCTCTTTAACATAATATAAACAGGAAACACATTTGTTTGTCTGTTGCTATATAGGTAATAATGTGTTCAATTTTCGTAAAATGCTTCTGCATATTTTATGTTCATGGCTTGCAAGCGCTTCTTCAGTTACTGTACAGGAAAAAGACTTAAAAAATAACATATTGTATGATAGTGCAGATTTTCTTTATAATTACGATATTAGAATATATTTGACACCTCAAAAATCGACATTTAAAAATGTGACTGAAGCAAATAGACATGCTTGTTTTGCAGAATTATGTCATCTTAGTGGTGGATTTGAAGACCAGAGTTATGTTAGGAGTGCATAGCACTGTTTTGTTTTACCATTTACACAGATAATGAATATTCTAAATGGTTTATTTTAATTGCAGTTCAATTTTAATTCTGGATCTTGTGCATGGAAGGCTGTGCAAGCTGATTCCGTGGGAGATCAAGCAGAGTGCGTGGGCGCAGAAAATAGGAAGGCACAGCCAAAGCTTCTGTTATTTGCATCACTGCAGGAGACGGGGCTGTTTGCCTGACAAATAGATAGAATTAATCCTCACTGTGTCAGAATCTGTCTCCAGTTTGATAGTCAAATAGAAGAGGAAAGGTGCTCCTGGTATAGACTGTTTTATAGATAGGTAACTTTTTTTTATTCGTTCATGGGATGTGGGCATCGCTGGCAAAGCCAGCATTTATTGCCCATCCCTAATTGCCCTTGAGAAGGTGGTGGTGAGCCGCCATCTTGAAACGCTGCAATCCGTGTGGTGAAGGTTCTCCCACAGTGCTGTTCGGTAGGGAGTTCCAGGATTTTGACCCAGCGACGATGAAGGAACGGCGATATATTTCCAAGTCAATGTGGAAATGCATAAAGAGATACCCTCAAACCATAAAAAGAAGAAATGCATGATGGATATTTAACCATATTAACTCTTTGTTGGCTCACATAATGGGGTAGCTACAGCACACACACACAGAAAGGCACAATTGTGTAATTACGTTTAAGCCTTGGTATGTTGATAATTAAGTTAGCTGAGCAGGTGCTTAGTACCGTCTGGCCCCCCTAGCAGATAAGGGTATTGCTGACTATAAAATATAATGAGAATACAGTTTCTTGAAAGGCCATGTGGCCTTGAGACTGACTTCAGCCCTACTGATAACCAGAATAAGAATGTAGGGAGGATAAGTGTGCTCAGGCCTATGAGGCCTACGTGCCAATATAGGAATGAGCTATGGACGTCCAGAGGGGGCAGGCTCAATACTTGATTGATCAACTACCTGAACCAATAAAGAATGTACATGTACGCCCATATTCTATAACAGGTGGGCGTTACTAATTAAACTGTATAAACATGAACTGTTTCCTTTGTTCAGGGAAGACGTAGACCTAACCATTGTTTAGGGTGCAGCTTCCCTTGCATACAAGTTTCTGTTAATAAATTCTTACTTGTCTGAAAATAAGCGTTTGGAGTTAATGCATTGTATATAATAGGTAATTAAGTTTTCGACATCGGGATGGTGTGTGACTTGGAGGGGAACGTGCAGGTGGTGTTGTTCCCATGTGCCTGCTGCCCTTGTCCTTTTAGGTGGTAGAGGTCGCGGGTTTGGGAGGTGCTGTCAAAGAAGCCTTGGCGAGTTGCTGCAGTGCATCCTGTAGATGGTACACACTGCAGCCACTGTGCGCCAGTGGTGGAGGGTGTGAATGTTTAGGATGGTGGATGGGGTGCCAATCAAGCGGGCTGCTTTGTCCAGGATGGAGTCGAGCGTCATGAGTGTTGTTGGAGCTGCACTCATCCAGGCAAGTGGAGAGTATTCCATCACACTCCTGACTTGTGCCTTGTAGATGTGCAAAGCCTTTGGGGAGTCAGGAGGTGAGTCACTCGCCGCAGAATACCCAGCCTCTGACCTGCTCTTGTAGCCACAGTATTTATGTGGCTGGTCCAGTTAGGTTTCTGGTCAATGGTGACTCCTAGGATGTTGATGGTGGGGGATTTGGTGATGGTAATGCCGTTGAATGTCAAGGGGAGGTGGTTAGATCCTCTCTTGTTGGAGATGGTTATTGCCTGGCACTTATCTGGCGCAAATGTTACTTGTCACTTATCAGCCCAAGCCTGGATGTTGTCCAGGTCTTGCTGCACGCGGCCACAGATTGCTTCATTATCTGAGGGGCTGCGAATGGAACTGAACACTGCGCAATCATCAGCGAACATCCGAATTTCTGACCTTATGAAGGAGGGAAGGTCATTGATGAAGCAGCTGAAGATGGTTGGGCCTAGGACACTGCCCTGTGGAACTCCTGTAGCAATGTCCTGGGGCTGAGATGGTTGGCCTCCAACAACCACTACCATCTTCCTTTGTGCTAGGTATGACTCCAGCCACTGGAGAGTTTTCCCCTGATTCCCATTGACTTCAATTTTACTGGGGCTCCTTGGTGCCACACTCGGTCAAATGCTGCCTTGATGTCAAGGGCAGTCACTCTCATCTCACCTCACCTCTGGAATTCAGCTCTTTTGTCCATGTTTGGACCAAGGCTGTAATGAGGTCTGGAGTCGTGTGGTCCTGGCGGAACCCAAACTGAGCATCGGTGAGCAGGTTATTGGTGAGTAAGTGCCGCTTGATAGCACTGTCGACGACACCTTCCATCACTTTGCTGATGATTGAGAGTAGACTGATGGGGCGGTAATTGGCCGGATTGGATTTGTCCTGCTTTTTGTGGACAGGATGTACCTGGGCAATTTTCCACATTGTCGGGTAGATGCCAGTGTTGTAGCTGCACTGGAACAGTTTAGAGAAAGGAATTGCCGGTAAAACCACGGGAGACAAAATTCAAAACGCACCCACATTTAGTTTTATGATTAATTACAATGATCATTTTGTCTTAACTAACATAATAGAAACTATCCTCGCTGTGGCATAGTAAAATTACATTTGGAAGAACTATTGGAGTAAATTTGCAACGGTGAAACCGGCGTGCAAAATGGCGAAATTTACAGAGTACATCGCTGATCTCGTCGTTGCAGGAAATTCTCGGCCACTGTGTTAAATGAGCATGGTAAATTTTGATGCAATTTTACAGAAATTTATGATCAGAAAGAAGGCACATTAAATCACATGGAAACCCTTTTATTAATTGGTTACAACAATATGAACAGTAGACTCACATTCCTATTTTTCAGAAATGCCATTAAGTGGAAACATTTTTCCGAAGCCAATAAAACCAATTCCTATAAACATCTCCATTTGGAAAGAATGTCAACTCACTATTACTGGCACTTCCTGCCGACATTCTTTCTGTGTAAGGGAAGTAATGGTTGCCAGAATGGTGCTGATGCGCCACAACTGTGCTCTTTAAAATAGATTTTTCTTGCCCCCCCCTATCGTGCACTGCTTGCTGCTTTTCATGACGGATCCAATTATGGAGCTTGTTAAAAGTGTTTTCATTTATTGAGGACAGATTTTAAGTCCCTAAATGCACTAACAGATGAATGGAGAATTCTAGCTGGGTCATTTTTGAAAAAAACAAAACATCTTGTTACGGGAAATTTTTTATTGAGTTTGGTTAAAAGTTGATAAACGGGAATCTTTCAGCAATGTCTGTGAGTAACTGGTGTTCTTGCACAAGTTAGGATAAACCACGACTTACAAAAACCAAAGCACCTGCTGTAAATTAGTATTACTGGTAAAATGGAGCAACAAAGACACAAGCCAGGTCTTCTGCACGAGTGGAGTATGCAATGTATTCAACAACTCCTTGTATAACTAAACACCCGAGTATTTAGTTATACTCGCCTAGGAATTACTGTTAGCGATAATAGTGTCGAACTCTTAATGCATTTGTATAACATTCTTTTGCCCGTTGTATTACCAGAGGAGTTAATCCATTTAAAATAAACAGATTAACAGTTGCATTAAAATAGCGGATAAAAGAAATCAGTATGAATGTGTTAAGCAGTTGCACACTATTATTGCCAACAGTAATTTCTAGACCAGAATGCAGTTTCCTGTTGTTCTATTAAAATTGAAAATAAATTGACCTTTAAGTATTTGTTATTTGGTTTGATGTGATAGTATTTTCTTCTTGCATGGAGCAGATTGTTACAAAGTAATTCCCTGGTGATAGGGCACTTGCAAATGGTGAGGACCAATGTGAGAATGCTTGACTGCATCAGTTGTATAGCTGTGAAATGCTTTATTTGTGATTCTGATGCCATAGGAAACTCACAGCAATAAGTGGGATGATTTTTTTCCCAGCTGTCAGTGGCTTCCAGGAAAATAGCTCTGGTCAGGTTGTTATCCAACACACATGAAATGAAGCCCTTATTCCAAATATGTGGTGAGTTGAAAATAATTTATCACATAGCATTACTGGCCACATACAAACTGTTTATTGAAGAGACAGAACAATTTCTTCAGCAATACTACATGAGCCATTAAATTATTCACAATGTGTATTTTTGTTTTTCACTGGAGTGAAAAACCAGTTCATTAGGCAGTGAAATTATTGTTCCTGCTCACAAAATAAACATTAAGGTATTGAGATGGTAAATTACTAGGATAGACTGTTTACAGAGACACAGTTGGATTCACTAATGATTCCCAGCATGCCTATTTTCATAAGGAACCCAGAAGCAGAAGAAATGCGAATTTAGTGAAAATTCACTGAAGTTTTTTTTCCTTAAGTTACTGAGAGGACAATTCAGTGTTAACATAACATAAATAGAATCCAGGGACAGGTCCAGGAAAGCTTTATTTTAAAAAGGACCAATGCAATGTTTTTAAATTGCAGACAGACAGCACACTAACATCAAATCAGATCAAACACAGTTTGTATTTCTTCCCATATTTTCTTTTTTGAAAGAAAGTTTCTCCCCTGCAAATTTTCTCCCTCGCTAAAGGGTGTGGAGTATATTTCCATGGGTGCAATCAGACTTCCAATATGTTGCTCAAGATAGCCATTCTTCATATCGGAGCCCAGGTGATATGCGTCATTGGCCGATTTAACAATTGAGGGCATCAGAGCCTGGCCAAATCCGGCCCCCACATACGGTGGAATTGCTAGATATCTGCAAGAACTCTGTCTGATTCTTCCTGCCTAGCATAAGATCGTGCAGGCTAATAGCACCCTGACTGCTATCTGGCTTGGATCAAAAAGTGAACCTGGGATCTTCTGCTCTGCTTGAACTTTAGTAACTAGATCATCAGGGGAGTTTCCCTCCCTCCCCCTATTTTCATCTGTAAGATGCCAAGAATTACAACCACTTATATTTATTTACTATCTTTAATATATAAAAATATTGCTCAGTGCTTCACAGAAGCATAATGAAAAATAGACAGCGAGCTAATAAAGATGGGTTAGGAGGGGTTAGTCAAAGAGGTGGGCTTTTAGGAGAGTGGGCATATATGACTGAAGGCACAGTCACCAATGGTGAGGCGGTGGGTCGGGGGGGGGGATGCACAAGAGGATTGGGGTAGAGTAACAAACAGTTTGAGAGAGGGCATAGCAGGGGAGGAGGATACGGAGATATGGAGGGGTGAAGACTTGAAGGAATTTAAATGCAAGAATGAGAATTTAAAATTTGAAGCACTGGGGGACCAAGGCCAAGGTCAGCGAGGACAGGGGATGATGGGTGAGTTGGACATTGTGTGGGTTAGGATACAGGCAGCAAAGTTCTGGGTGAGCTGAAGTTTACAGAGGGCGGAGGTTCCAAGGCCGACCAGGACAGAATTGGAATAGTTGAGTCTGGACGTAATGAAAGGAATGCCAAAGCCAATCATGAGTCTAAAACTTCATTTCAGTTGATAAGTTCCAAACATCCTGAAACATTTCCCTTTGTTTGTTTTCAATGATTTGCATACAGCAATGTAGACTGAGAAAAAATTGCAATTTTCAATCATTTCATACAGTCGTTACTAATGAAGTGTCATTATAATAACAAACAGAAATATTAGGTACTTCTGGTCTGCTATATTCATTATAAAGTCCTGAAAGCTGCTTTGGATACATAGTTGCAATGATCATTATTAAGGCTTTTACTTCCTAACTGAAGTTTAGCTGACATTAGCGATATTTAGAATAAGCTATTACAAATTAAAAATTTCATAACAAAAATGTACTTGTTCAGCAGTATTGTATTTTTGCTTTGCTCCCATTAAGTATACTGATCTTACAGCTAATCCTTTTTATTGATGCAAAATCATCTTCATCATTCTTTTCTCAAAATGGGATCTATGGTTTCCCTCTCCTCCCAGAGCCCAATGTAACACATACCAGTTAACAGGCCAGAGTAGCAAATACCATCAAAATAGGATACAATAATGACAAAATATTCTATTAGGCTGCTCTTATATAAGAAGCCATGATGTGGAGATGCCGGTGATGGACTGGGGTGGACAAATGTAAGGAATCTTACAACACCAGGTTATAGTCCAACAATTTTATTTTAAAATCACAAGCTTTCGGAGATTATCCCTCACTCACCTGACGAAGGGGATAATCTCCGAAAGCTTGTGATTTTAAAATAAAATTGTTGGACTATAACCTGGTGTTGTAAGATTCCTTACACTTATATAAGAAAGCATGAAATGTAGTAAGAATATTCAGCTCATCAAATGCACTCCTTCCACAGACCATTACAATTCATTTCATCATCTTCCAATCCTGACAAAAGGTTCTGCAACTTTTTTGTGTCATTAAAGGATAAAACTGGTAAAGCTCCAGATACATACCTAACTTTACATCCTACATTATACATACTACAAAGGTAACCTAGCTCAACATGACACTCCAGGGACCATTGTGTTCCACACACCATATTACCATCTGTATCTACACTTATCCATATAATCTGGAGTCCAATTCTTAACCAGAGTTTCATCCAGCCTTTTTTTTTGTGAAAAAAGGGGATTAATCATTGTAATATTAATTGGTTTAACTGGCAGTCCATTCTCAATAACCACTACTCTGAGAAAATTATTCCTTCTAATCTCAAGGATTGCTTGAGGGTTGGTAATTTTATACTCACGTTCTTTGGTCTTCGTTTATGATACAATTTAAACAGCCCACTTGCGTTTACATTATCCATTCCTCCCAGCACTTTAAAACCAGCAACATTTCTCTTTTCTCCAATAAATACAAATTTAATTCCGTGAGCCTTTCTTTGTGACTTATAGCCAACATTATTACTGTCATTTGGAACCATTTAAATGGTTGCTTAAATAACCAGTTTATCAGTGGGTGATAGCACTGCTATAGTTCATTAGGATTCAGAGAATGGGAATCAATAGAAAACTAACAAAACTTTCAACAGGTTTGTAGTCTGATAGTAGATTATCTGACAAGTTTATAAGTATGTAGCAAAAAATAAAATCAAAACTCAACAATGCTACATGCAAGCAATTTTTATTTTTTAGTAGTTGCGCCAAGTTCAAATGACTTCATCCATATTAAAAATTAAAATGTTCAATTTTTACTTTTGCAAAGAAAAAAGCATATTTGTTTTCGAAATGCAAGTGCAAACAAAATAATGCAAGGTGTAAGTGCAGAAACAAGAGTGCCACTGTAACCAATGCTGCCAGAAATAATTAAGGATCACAGTTCATGCATTTTTATCAAGTTTCCTGACTAAACACCACTTCTTTCAACTTTCTTTGGTGACATTTCGTGTTTATTAAGGTAAGGAGTGTTAACAGAATACTTTTTCATTTCAGGCACCCAGTACTTTAGCTTAAGCACTCTCAGGTTAGGTAGAGCATGGGTTGGATGCAGACTGAAGTTCCCTCCACTCTACCCAACAATGCACCCGAAGCCAAGATGAGCACCATCTACAGCACCAGATTAATCTATTCACATTTACTGATTTGAAATGTACTTTATGAAACATTTAACCTTGTAATGTACATTTATTTATCTGTACAAGTTTAAAGGTTTTAATTCTGAAATATGGAAATGATACTTGACTATACAATTCTAACTATCAAAATATTTCAAATGCTTTCCTTTGTCTTTCTACAAGTATACCTTATAGTTAGCATTGGAAAAAGTTTTGAAAATTATTCATCTTGGTGAATAGGACTTTGCTTAAATTGTATTTAAATACCCTGACACACTCCCTCTCTCCTCCTAACACATATAAGCACAAATCTTTTGAAAAAAATCTTAAGTGTGTTTGCTCACTAAAACGCATTAATAGAGGTAATTCTGTTTACCGATCGATTATTTTATTTATTAGGTGAGAAAATTAGATTAAGAGCCTAGGCCCATGGTGCAGGACAACTTAAAACTTAAAACAGTAGATAAAAGATGCTATAAATCAAAAATTAGGTACGACCAATTATGAGTTTTAAAAGTCTGTCAATGTTAGATGGGAAGGAAGTACTGAAGGAAGTATGGTGCTCCATAATTCGGAAGTCCTATGAAAGAATGAGTCAAATTGGATAATCAGGCAATGGATTTGAATTCCAATGAAACTACAGCTGAGATTCACCTGCAATATTATTCACTTCACCAGGAAGAAGGAGGAGCATAAGGATTTAGAGCTTAGAGAAACTGAGGTGGGGGGGGAAGTTCACAGAAGCAATGGACTCAACAGTATTAATACAATATAGAGACATGAGAAAGTAAGAAAAAGAAAGAGAAAAAGGTAACGAGAAAAGAAAAGGAGAGGAGAAATAGGAGTGAGAGAGAGATTCAATATTAAGGATCACTTGCCGCTGAGGCATGTGCCTCAGCTAATCCAACTGACAATCATTTTATTGTACCAACATAGTACAAGAGATTGTTAGCCTCTTGCTCTATAGCATCTGCTCCTCTCAAATGGTTGAATATGTGGTTCCATGGAAGAAACTCAATCACTAAATTAAAACTTTTTAAAAAAAATTTACTTTCCAACTTATCTAGAGGTTTCTTGCAATTATACTTCAGCAATGCCACAATACCCATTTAAAGGAAAAATATTAAGAGTGGCTTCAATAGTAAATCACACTTTTAACATATTGTAAACAATTTTACAACACCAAGTTATATTCCAACAAATTTATTTTAAATTCCACAAGCTTTCGGAGGCTTCCTCCTTCCTCAAGTGAACGGTGTGGAAATGAGCTTTTAACATAAGCAGTACATCCCAAGGTTTATATAAAAATACCATAAATAAATGTTTAATAAATATTCTATTCTCAAAATTTTCTACTGGTGAAAAGTATTAATTTCTTTTTAATACTGGGGACTGACATTTTGTCAGGGGAGAGGGTTATGTTCTTTTCTCCCTCTCTAGATTCCTTCTAGATTGATAAAAAATCTTTACATTTAAAACCCAATCACTTGCTTAGAAGGCACCTTTCAGTTCAGTGTCACTTATCGTGCCTATTTAGTGCATACTTCCTTCATCGGTATTTGAGAGCAAACAGTTAGAATTCCTTCTTTACGATGGTGGCTCCTAGATCTTGTGACTCTGACCCATGGGAGAGAATCTTTACAAGGCCAATATGCTGCCAGAAGAAATACTGCAATATCTTATCAGTAAATGTTGAAATTACACAAGAATATCTTAGATACATAAGCTGAATGGTTCATCTGCAATTCCTATAACTGCAACATAATGCCGGATCGTGGGAATATGCAGTAAATGATCTAAACAAGGATGATTTATGATGATTTCCAACATATACTCATATATCCCTGTTCTAAGACTAATCCTATCCTGCTTGGCTTCAGAGATCTTTTGTACAATATGGGGATAGATTAGTCATGTTGGGAACGTTCCATTTATATTGGATCAACGGTGACTAAATTTTTCTCTTTAACTAAGTATATATTTTATTCTTCTATTTTCATGTACAAACCTTTGACACAATGCATCAATTTTTAATTTAACTGATATTCGGAATCCCATAAAGAAGCCTTTCATTATTGATCCAGTAAAGGAGATAGCCAGACCAGCGAGTTCCAATTTCATGACCCCACTCACAGCAACTCAACAGGAATGTAGGAACATAGGAACAGGAGTAGGCCATTTAGCTCCTCGAGCCTGTTCCGCCATTCAATGAGATCATTCAATGTGACCTAACTCCATATACCCGCCTTAGCCCCATGTCCCTTAATACCTTTGGTTAACAAAAATCTATCAATCTCAAATTTGAAATTAACAATTGAGTTAGCATCAACTGCCATTTGTGGAAACGAGTTCCAAACTTCAACCACCCTTTGTGTGTAGAAGTGTTTCCTAACTTCACTCCTGAAAATCTTGGCTCTAATTTTTAGGCTACGTCCCCTAGTCCTAGACTCCCCAACCAGCGGAAATAGTTTCTCTCTATCTACCCTATCAGCTCCCCTTAATATCTTGAAAATGTCGATCAAATCGTCCCTTAATCTTCTAAATTCCAGGGAATACAACCCTAATTTAACCCTTGGAGTCCAGGTATCAATCTAGTAAATCTATGCTGCACTCCCTCCAAGGCCAATATATCCTTCCTGAGGTGCTGTGCCCAGAACTGAACACAGTACTCCAGATGTGGTCTAACCAGGGCTTTGTATAGCAGTAGCATAACTTCTGCCCCCTTGTATTCTAGTCCTCTGGATATAAAAGCCAGCATTCCATTAGCCTTTTTGATTATTTTCTGTACCTGTCCATGACATTTCAATGATCTATGTACGTGGACCCCTAAGTCTCTTTGGACCTCCACTGTTTCGAGCTTTTCACCATTTAGAAAGTACTCTGATCTATCCTTTTTAGGTCCAAAGTGGATGACCTCACACTTGCCTACAATGAAATCCATTTGCCACAGTTATGCCCATTCATTTAATTTATTAATATTTCTCTGTAATTTTATGCTTCCATCTACACTGCTTACAATGTTGCCTATCTTTGAGTCATCGGCAGACTTGGATATGTGGCTCGCTATCCCATTATCTAAGTCGTTAATAAATATAGTGAATAGTTCAGGCCCCAACCCAGATCCCTGTGGGACACCACTAGTCACATCCTGTCAATTTGAGTACATGCCCATTATCCCTACTGTCTGTCTCCTGCCGCTCAGCCAATTTCCTAAACAGGTCAATAATTTGCCCTCAATTCCATGAGCTTCAACTTTAGCTGACAGTCTCTTATGAGGGACTTTATCGAATGCCTTCTGGAAGTCCATATAGACAATATCCATAGACATTCCCCTGTCCACTACTTTAGTCACCTATTCAAAAAATTCAATCAATCAGGTTCGTCAGGCATGACCTACCCTTTACAAATCCATGCTGGTTCTCTCTGATCAGCTGAAAATTTTCAAGGTGTTCAGTCACTCTATCCTTAATTATAGACTTTAATAATTTCCTTATTTTCATTTACAATATCACCATTATCAGTTTTTAAGGGGCCTACATTGCTCTTGACCAGCCTCTTTTTCCTAATATAATTATAAACATTTTTGTGTTGATTTTGATATCCCTTGCAAGTTTCTTTTCATACTCCCTTTTTGTAGCACTTACTATCTGATTTGTCACCCATTGCTGTTCTTCGTATCTGTCCCAGAGCCAGGATCTGTGCTATTTTTTGCATTTTTGTACGCTTTTTCTTTTAGTTTTATGTTGTCCCTTACCTCTTTTGTCATCCATGACTGTTTTTTCAGGCAAGTAGAAGCTCTTTCCCCTTAGTGGTATAAACTGGTTCTGTATCACGTTAAATTCTTTTTTGAACACCTCCCACTGATCTTCTGTCATTTTACCCATTGACAGATTTGCCCAGGTTACTGTGGACAGTCTCTGTCTCATCACATTTAAGTATCTATCTAAATTTATCTAAAAGTATTTATCTAAATTTAGAATCTTAGTAGCTGTTACGGGTTTCTCCCTTTCAAACGCAATGCTGAACTCGATCATATTATGATCACTATTAGATAAATGTTCATGCATCGTTAGGCTGTTAAATAAATCTGGCTCATTACTCATTATTAAATCTAATATGGCCTGCCCCCTTGTTGGTTCCAGGACATATTGTTGCAGAAAGCTGTCCTGAACACACAAGAAATTCGCTGCCTTTCTGACACGAGCTCGTCTGCTTATCCCAATCTATATGAAAGTTAAAATCCCCCAATAAAACCACTCTGCCTTTTCTACAAGCTTGACTAATCTCTGCATTTATACTACCAGGGGCCTATACACAGCTCCCACTACAGTCTTAAATCCTTTTCTATTTCTTAATTCTACCCATAAAGTCTCCACTGCCTGCTTACTTCTCGTTATATCCTCTCTTTTCATTGAATTAATTTCATCCTTAATCATTAAGGCTACTCCTCCCCCTCTACCAGTTTCCCTATCCTTCTTATAGACCTTATAACCTGTTACATTCAGTTTCCAGTCCTGACCGTCTTGCAGCCATGTCTCAGAAATGACTACCATGTCGTACCCTCTAAGTTGAATTTGTGCCTGTAATTCATTCAATTTGTTCCTTATACTCAGTGTGTTTGTATAAAGAATGCTTATTTGGGCCACACACCCTAATCTGTCCTGCTCTAATGTTATTTTTCTCAAACACTTCTTATTTTTCTCTCCTGATTTAATTACTTTATATTTTCTGGTTTTCCCTTTACCTGTAGTGCCTAAAGCATAATTTCTGACTATTACTCTACTCTCTTCCTTTTCATTTGTTTTAGAATTATTATTTCACTTGTTTTAGAATTATTATTTGTACTACCTTTTCCACCTGGGCCCACCCCCCATTTACTAGTTTAAAGTCCCCGATATTTGTGGCGGGGAGTGGGGGTGGGGGGGGGGGTCGTAGGGCCGGGGAACTCAGAAATGTTGGTAACCCGGAGGTCCTGCCGAATTTAACTGGAAACCAATCGGATTCAATCAGTTATCTGCCATGCGTGCAGGCTAAAATTACCCCCATGGGTTGTCCTAAGATTTGAGGTTAAGCCATTCACACAGAAAAAGGTGTTGGCAAATTTTGAATCATAATGGGCCGGATTTTGCTAAAAACATAAGTGAGGCTAATGGCGCTCACTGTTACTTATGTGCAAATCGGAAAGTATCGTCCGGCGAGCACACATACACAGTTAAAAGCGGAAATTCAGAAGTTGCTGTCCGAGATGCGATGCTCCTCCAAAAGCTGCACAAAAACGGCATCTCGCCGCCTGGCTCCCCCTTTAAATGTTTTGAATGGCGTGAAGTTCCTGTACTGATGTTGCAGATACAGACTAAAATCGCCAAAAAAAGTTAAGTCAAGTCATTTCAAGTCTAAGTGCCATTTTAACAGCGTGGTAAGTCAGAATTACTCCCTCGCTGGCACTGAAAATTAACTTTTACAAGTGTGGAGTCTCATTCCTTCAGATTTTAATTATTGTTGGACAGTTAAAGAAAAATGTAAATACATTTTATTTTAACTTTTTCCTTCTGTCTCTTTTATCTTTGTCTCTTAATTCAATCTTTCTCACCCTCTCTTTATTTCACTATGATTTGACATTGAATTCACTATTCTAACTTACAATTCCTGGTTCAGACTCTGTGCTGTTATTAACGATTCTTCAATCTGATTGGTTAAGGAGATACACAGCTGTTTGACGTGTTCGCAAAGGTCCCAGATGCCCTGCAGAGGGCGCCACGCTGAATGGCTGCCCCGTTGGAAGAAACTTGCCGTGCAAAAGCCCACAGAAAGTCTATGGGCAAGTGCAAGTCTAGCAGCAAAATCTGCCCATTATTTCATTAAATCCAGCCTAACTCATCCATTCATAAAGAAACTACAGTTCTCTAGCATAGCATCCAGCTGTTCCTTAAATAAATCCATGGTTTTTGATTTCTATCTGGAAGTCCATCCTGCATGTTGATCACTCTGTGTGAAGAACTTCCTAACATCAGTGCTGCATTTTGGATTGACCTTTTCCATGCCATTTATTATGTTCTGTGTCACAAGTTCTTTCTTCGTCACCTCCTATCAGGGCTGTAAAGCCAAGTTTCTCTAGTCTTCCCTCATAATTCAGTTGTCTTACTCTCGGGATCAATTACATGATTCTTCTCTGCAGCCCTCCAGGGTTTGGATGTATCCATTGTTTCTGAGTGACCAGAACTGGACATAGTACTCATGGTGTGGTCTCATTAGAACACTAAGTTTGAGCTTGACTTCCTTGGATTTGTACTTCAGTGTGCTCCCTGCACTAAACATCACACCAGTAAGGCAGCATGTCAAAGCTGAAGCTCCAGAATTTTACTGGGTTTAACTCTACTTTGGGATTTTATCTTTTGGAGTGGGGGTGGGGGGGAACTGAAGGGAATTATTGGTATTAATCAGGGCTTAACACTAAATATTTGACTCATTATTTAATGCAATCAATTTTTAAAAAAAGGCCTTAACTAAGAATATTCTTGCCAAACTATATTTGTATTACGATGCAAACAGTAAACCACTGTTCACAGTATTAGGTTAGAAACAGAAAAAAAACATTAAATGTTATGCAACAGTTCCAGATTACTATAAATTATAAATTAATAATCTGGAACTAAATACTTAAAACTTTTAAAAATTCAAAAGGGAAGGTCATGCTTGACCAACCTTCTTTAATTCTTTGAAGAAGTAACAGAAAGGATAGACAAGAGTAATGCAGTAGATGTAATATATTTGGATTTTCAAGAGGCCTTCGATAAGGTACCGCATAGTAGACTCATGACTACTATGTGGAGTCTGGGGACAAGTAGCAGAATGGATAGTAAGTTGACTACAAATAGAAAAGAGAGAGTAGGGGTTAAAGATAGTTGCTCAAACTGGCAAAAGGTGGGAAGTGGTGTTCCACAGTTGTTCACCATTTACATAAATGATTTAGACTCAGGAATCGGAAGTACAATTTCAAAATTTGTGGACACCACCAAATTGGGGGGTATAGTTAATACTAAGGAGGACTGCGACAAAATACAGGAAGACATTAATAAACTTGCAGAATGGACGTGCAATTGGAAAATGAATTTCAATATAGATAAGTGAGGTGGTACATTTTGGTAGGAAGATTAAGGAGGCCACATACTCCTTGGAAAATAAGAGTCTAAATGAATAAAAGGAGCAGAAGGATCTGGGGGAACAGATACACAAATCACTAAAAGTAGCGATGCAGGTTGATAAGGCCACAAAAAAAAAGCAAACCGAGCAGTGAGGTTCATTTCTAGAGGGATAGAATTGAAAAGCAGAGGAGTTATGTTAAACTTGTATAGAACCTTGGTTAGACCACACTTGGAATACTGTGAACAGTTCTGATCTCCATATTATAAAAAGGATATAGAGGCACCAGAGAAGGTGCAAAAAAGATTTACTAGGATGATCCTAAAACTGAGAGGTTATACCTATCTGGAAAGATTGAACAGGCTTCAGCTCTTTTCTCTAGAAAAGAGAAGGCTGAGAGATGACCTGATAGAAGTCTTTAAGATTATGAAAGGATGTGAAAAGGTAGACATAGAGAAGATGTTTCCACTTGTGGAGGAAATCAGAAATAGGGGCCATAAATATAAGATAGTCACTAATTAATCCAATAGGGAATTCAGGAGAAACTGCTTTACCCAGAGAATGGTTAGAATGTGGAACTCACTACCACAAGGAGCAGTTGAGGCGACTAGCACAGATGCATTTAAGGGGAAACTAGATAATCAGGGAGAAAGGAATAGAAGGATATGCTGATTGGGTTAGATGAAGTAGAGAGGGAGGAGGCTCATATGGAGCATAAACACCGGCCTGGATCTGGTTGGCCAAATGGCATATTTCTGTGCTGTAATTTTCTATGTAATTTTATCTAATTAAATTACTACTTTCAAATTAATTAAGGCTCTGGTCTTACATAAGAACATAATAAATAGGAACAAGAGTAGGCCATACGGCCCCTCGAGCTTGCTCCGCCATTCAATAAGATCATGACTGACCTTCTACCTCAACACCATTTTCCCACCCTATCCCCATATTCCTTGATTTCCTCAGTGTCCAAAAATTTATTGGTCTCAATCTTGAATATACTCAACGACTGAGCATCCACAGCCCTCTGAGGTAGAGAATTCCAAAGATTCACAACCCTCTGAGTGAAGAAATTTTTCCTCACCTCGATCCTAAATGGCCAACCTCTTATCTTGAGGCTATGACCCCTCGTTCAAGGCTCTGCAGCCCGAGGAAACAGCCTCTCAGCATCTACCCTGTCAAGCCCTTTAAGAATCTTAAATGTTTCAATGAGATCACCTCTCATTCTTCTAAATTCCAGAGAATATAGGCCCATTCTACTCAATCTCTCCTCATAGGACAAACCTCTCCTCCCAGGAATCAATCTAGTGAACCTTTGTTGCACCCACTCTAAGGCAAGTATATCCTTCCTTAGGTAAGGAGAGCAAAACTGTACACAGTACTCCAGGTGTGGTCTCACCAGAGCCCGATATAATTGCAGCAAGACCTCCTTACTCTTATACTCCAACCCTCTTACAATAAAGGCTAACATATCATTTGCCTTCCTAATTGCTTGCTGTACCTTTCTGTGATTCGTGTACAAAGGACACCCAAATACCAAGCTTTCTTAACCTCTCACCCTTTAAAAAATATTCTGCTTTTCTATTCTTCCTACTAAAGTGGATAATTTCACATTTCCCCACATTTTACTCCATCTGCCACCTTCTCACCCACTCACTTAACCTGTCTATATCCCTTTGCACCCTCCTCACAGCTTACTTTCCCCTCTAGCTTTATATCATCAGCAAACTTGGATACATTACACTCAGTCCTCTCATCTAAGTCATTGATATATATTGTAAACAGCTGATGCCCAAGCACTGATCCTTGCGGCACCCCACTAGTTACAACCTGCCAACCCGAGAAGGAGGCGGTAGGGATGTGAATGCAAGCTCCATCGCACTAACATCCAGGACCATTTTCCCAAAAAATAGTGGGCTAGATCTTGCAGGAAAAATAACGGTGTGTTAATGTTGTACGCCATTATTAATGCACAAATCGGCCAGCAAGTTCAGGGGATTATGAGATGCGCTGTGGTTGCGAATCTCCAGAACTTACTGGTCGATTTACTTCACACAAACAGCATCTCGCCCTTTAGTCTCCCCATTATTTTTAAGAATTTGCTGGACTTGCACATTAACTGCCCATTAAACTCGCTGCAGAAAGTTAGGGCTGGAACTTAACAGCGCAAGTATGTTTTTAATGATGTAATGATTGTTAGTGCCGTACCAATCAATCTCTCTGACCCATAAAGGGAACAGTTTAAACTGTTCAATTTTAAATTTGACATTTTTTTTTCTTACTTTTCCTTCCTGTCTCTTTTCACTGTCTGTCTAAATCCAATCTTTCTTTCCCTCTCTTTATTTCACTTTCTGTACCTGATTTGACTCTAATTCACCCACTCTAATTCACCTTCTTTTTCCATCATTCATAGAGTCATAGAATGGTTACAACACAGGAGGCCATTCAGCCCATCGAGCCTGTGCTGGCTTCCTGCAAGAGCAATCCAACTAGTCCCACTCCCCCGCCCTTTACCATAGCCCTGCAAATGTTTTCCCTTCAAGTACTTCTACAAGTCCCTTTTGAAAGCCACAGATCTGATTGATGAGTGTTTCTTTTTCTGGTGAGTGCTTTTTTTTTTAAGTCTTTAGCTTATTTTTGTTACGTTTAGTTAATAATCTAATAAACTGAGGTATGGCAGGGCAGCTCAGACCCGTCGAATGCACATCTTGTGCAATGTGGGAACTCCAGGATGCTTCCTGTGTTCTGGACAACCACAGGTGCAGGAAGTGTCATCAGCTGGAGGAGCTCGAGCTCAGGATCTCGGAGCTTGAGCGGCAGCTGGCATCACTGCAGTGCATCCGCGAGGCTGGGAGCTACGTGGATAGCACGTTTCAGGAGGTGGTCACCCCACAGCTTAAGAGAGTGCAGACAAAGAGGGACTGGGTGACTGCCAGATGGACCAGGCAGGTAGTGCAGGAGTCACCTGAGTTTATCTCATTCTCTAACCAGTATTCAGTTCTGAATACCGGTGAGGGAGAGGGTTCCTCTGCGGAGTACAGCCACAGCCAAGAATATAGCACCATGGGTGGCTCAGCTGTACAGGGGGGGGGAGCAGAAAGGTCAACAGAGCAATAGTGATAGGGAATTCTATAGTTAGGGGAGTAGACAGGCGTTTCTGCGGCCGCAGATGTGAGTCTAGGATGGTATGCTGCCTCCCTGGTGCCAGGGTCAAGGATGTCACTGAGCAGCTGCAGAACATTCTGGAAGGGAGGGTGAACAGCCAGAGGTCGTGATCCATATTGGTACCAATGACATAGGTAGAAAGAGGGATGAGGTCCTGCAGGAAGATTTTAAGGAGTTAGGAAAGAGAGTAAGAAGCAGGACCCCAAAGATAGTAATCTCCGGATTACTCCCGGTACCACATGCTAGCGAATATAGAAATAGGAGGATAGAGCAGATGAGTGTGTGGCTGGAGAGATGGTGCAGGAGGGAGGGCCTAAGATTCCTGGGGCATTGGGACCAGTTCTGGGGGAGGTGGGACCTGTACAAGCCAGACGGGTTGCACCTCAACAGGGCTGGGACCAATATCCTTGCGGGGAGGTGTGCTAGAGCTGTTGGGGAGGGTTTAACCTAGCTTGGCAGGGGGATGGGAATCTGAGTGTAGATTCAGATGGGACAGAATCAGAACTGGAGATAGAAGGCAGAAAATTAGTAAGTGAATTAGGAAACAAAGGTTAGAAAATAAACAGCAAGGGAGTTTGGCAGTGCTTAAAGGTATATACCTCAATGCATGGAGTATAGTGAATAAGGCAGATGAGCTGAGGGCACAGATAGACACGTGGCCTTACGATATCTTAGCTATTACAGAAACATGGCTTAAAGAGGGACAGGAATGGCAGCTCAACATTCCTGGTTACAGGGTTTTCAGATGAGATAGAGAAGGGGATAAAAAAGGAGGGAGGGGGTGGCAATTTTGGTTAAAGAAACAGTTACAGCTGTGAGGAGGGATGATATGTTAGAAGGATCATCAAATGAGGCCAACTGGGTTGAGCTAAGGAACAAAAATGGGGCAGTCACACCACTGGGAGTGTACTATAGACCCCAAAACAGTCAGAGGGAGATAGAAGAGCAAATATGTAGGCACATTTCTGAGAAGTGCAAAAACAGTAGGGCAGTAATAGTAGGGGATTTCAACTACCCGAATATTAACTGGGAAACAAACAGTGTGAAGGGTATATAGGGTGCAAAATTCTTAAATTGCATTCAGGAGAACTTTTTTAGCCAGTATGTAGCAAGCCCAACAAGAGAGGGGCAGTTCTGGATTTAATTTTAGGAAATGAGGCTGGGCGGGTGGAAGGAGTATCAGTGGGAGAGCATTTTGGTGGTATTGATCATAATTCAGTTCATTTTAGCATAGTTATGGAAAAGGACAAAGATAGAACAGGAGTTAAAGTTCTCAATTGGGGAAAGGCCAATTTTACTAAGCTAAGAAGTGATTTAGCAAAAGTGGACTGGAAACAGCTACTTGAAGGTAAATCAATGTCAGAGCAGTGAGAGGCATTCAAGGGGATGATTCAAGGGGTGCAGAGTAAACATGTTCCCACAAAGAAAAAGGTTGGGGCTGTCAAATCTAGAGCTCCCTGGATGTGAAGGAACATACACGGTAAGATAAGGCAGAAAAGGAAAGCCTATGTCAGACGTGGAGAACTCAATACTACAGAAAGCCTAGAGGAGTATAAAAAATGCAGGGGTGAAAATAAAATGGAAATTAGGAAAGCAAAGAGAGGGCATGAGAAAATATTGGCAAGTAAAATCAAGGAAAACCCCAAGATGTTTTATAAATACATTAAGAGCAAGAGGATAACTAAGGAAAGAGTAGGGCCTATTAGAGACCAAAAAGGTAACCTATGTGTGGAGGCGGAAGATGTTGGTATGGTTTTTAATGAATACTTTGCATCTGTCTTCACAAAAGAAAGGGTCAATGCAGACATTGTATTTAAGGAGGAGGAGTGTGAAATATTGGATGGGATAAAATCAGTGAGAGAGAGGAAGTATTAAGGGGATTAGCATCTTTGAAAGTAGGTAAATCACCAGGGCCGAATTAAATGTATCCCAGGCTGTTAAAAGAATCAAGGGAGGAAACAGTGGAGGCTCTGACCATCATTTTCTAATCCTCACAGGATACAGGTATGGTGCCGGAGGATTGGAGGACTGCTAATGTTGTACCGTTGTTTAAAAAGGGAGTGAGGGATAGACCGAGTAATTACAGGCCAGTCAGTCTAACCTTGGTAGTGGGCAAATTATTGGAATCAATTCTGAGGGACAGGATAAACCACCATTTAGAAAGGCACAAAGTAATTAAGGACAGTCAGCATGGATTTGTTAAGGGAAGGTCATGTCTGACTAACCTGATTGAATTTTTTGAGGCGGTAACAAGGAGGGTCGATGAGGGTAGTGCATTTGATGTAGTCTACATGGATTTTAACAAGGCTTTTGACAAGGTCCCACATGGCAGACTGGTCAAAAAAGTAAAAGCCCGTGGGATCCAAGGGAGAGTGGCAAGTTGGATCCAAAATTGGCTCAGTGGCAGGAAGCAAAAGTTAATGGTCGACGGTTGTTTTTGTGACTGGAAGGCTGTTTCCAGTGGGGTTCCACAGGGTTCAGTACCAGGTCCCTTGCTTTTTATGATATATATTAATGATTTGGACTTAAATGTAGGGGCCATGATTAAGAAGTTTGCAGATGATACAAAAATTGGCCGTGTGTTTGATAGTGAGGAGGAAAGCTGAAGACTGCAGGAAGATATCAATGGACTGGTCAGGTGGGCAGAAAAGTGGCAAATGGAATTCAATCCAGAGAAGTGTGAGGTAATGCATTTGAGGAAGGCAAACAAGGCAAGGGAGTACACAATAAATGGGAGGATACTGAAAGGTGTAGAGGAAGTGAGGGACCTTGGAGTGCATGTCCACAGATCCCTGAAGGTAGCAGGACAGGTAGATAAGGTGGTTAAGAAGGCATATGGAATACTTTCCTTTATTAGCCGAGGCATAGAATATAAGAGCAGGGTGGTTATGTTGGAACTGTATATAACACTGGTAGGCCACAGCTTGAGTACTGTGTACAGTTCTGGTCACCACATTATAGGAAGAATGTAATTGAACTATTATTGTGACTTTGGCAGCATCTTCTTCCTTGGTAAAGACAGATGCAAAGTACTTATTTAGTATCTTGGCCAAGCCCTCTGCCTCCATGCGTAGGTCTCCTTTTTGGTCCTTAATCGGCCCCACCCCTCCTCTTACTACCTGTTTACTATTTTTCTGCCTATAGAGGACTTTAAAAGGGATTCCCTTTTATGTTACTTACCAGTTCCTTGGTTTCTTTCTCAATCCTTAAATCTCATTGGTTAAGGAGATAGACTGTTGGTCCCACTTTTCACTAAAGTCCCAGCTGCCCCATTGACCTCACCACACCGTTATCAGTTCACACTTCTAGCAACTTACGGTGCAAAAGATTTTCGAGCTGAAGGGTGCAGAAAAAAGTCTAACTAATGGCGGATGCTCCAGAATGATCTGGCCCAATGTAAAGACAGGCACCCCACCAAGTTTTACTTTCCATTGACCTCAACCCGGGTGGGTTGGGTTAAAATTACCCCCGCCCCACCCCGCCCCATATTTCTCAATGCAGTGCTGCACTGAGTTAGCATAGCCCAGGTCTTTGTTAGTAGGATTCACCAAATAAAGTTGGGACAAGATCATTTGTTCAGACTTGGAAGAGGAAGAACAGCATGAAACTTGGAGAATTAAAAATTAATTCACAGATATTAAAACACTTACTCTCTGTAGTTATCATAACTAAATTGCTCTGATTATTCCACTGCCTCTATAAATACAAAATTGATTATCTTATCGTGCAACATTCCTACCCTACTTTATCCTGTTATCGGTCATTTTGCTAGTAATTCATCGGTGTGCTCAATGATCTGATCAGAGCAAGGGGGTCTGATCCATAGGGCCTATTGCTTTAATAAAGTGGTTTTACAACTTCTGTAAATGTTGGGATATCCCTGTCCTCATAGCGTTCCTCTGCTTTGTCTCACACTACAGCAAGAGAAAATACTCACATTCAGAAATTCCACAGCTAGGCAGGCTACAAATATAAAATAAATGGAAGCAGGGAAAGACTACATTTTTGAAGTGTAGTCACTGTTGTAATGTAGGAAACAATGAGATAATGACCAGATAATCTGTTTTTTAGTGATGTTGGTTGAAGGATAAACAATGGCCAGGACACCAGGGAGAACTCCCCTGCTCTTCTTTGAAATAGTGCTATGAGATCTCTTACATCCACCTGAGAAGGCAGGTGGGGCCTCAGTTTAACATCTCATCTGAAAGGCAGTAGCTCCAACAGTGCAGCACTCCCTCCATACTACACTGCAGTGTCGGCCTAGATTATGCGCTCAAGTCTCTGGAATGGGATTTGAACCCACAGTTTTCGGACTCAGAGGCGAGAGAAACTACCAACTGAGCCACAACTGACAAGTACTAGAAGGCAGCCTATCACCACCTTATCAGGGAAACTAGGGATGGGTAGTAAACGTGTCCTTGTCAGCGTTACCAACATCCAGAGATTAAATTTTAAAAAAATTCTACAAGCATATTCAGCTAGCAAATGTCTTGAATACAAGTTGAGCCAAATGCACAAGGATATTTCAACCACAAAATTAAAATTCAAGCTAATTTCTTTGACATTGGTTACCTTTGAAAGTCATTAGGAAGTACCCATAATTTGAGGTGCTTTAATTATCCAAATGTAAGGAGTCTTACAACACCAGGTTATAGTCCAACAGCTTTATTTAAAATCACAAGCTTTCGGACTATAACCTGGTGTTGTAAGACTCCTTACATTTGTCCACCCCAGTCCATCACCGGCATCTCCACATCATGACTTTAATTGTCCAGCACTAAAATAACTGGCCAATAAGGATTGATTCCTTCAATATGTTACATTTATAGAAACCTCAAATCCATTTCATAATTCTGTAGCAGTGGCAAAATTTGCAGAAGCACCTTTTAGACTAAAGAGACATACACTGAAATGCACTTCCATTGGAAAGCAAAACGAAGCAGTCCATTCCCCATATTTTTTACTTTTCAGAGTAGGTTTTTATACTTGTTGGCTCCAAAATTCTGAGTCTCACAATCTGCTGCCATAAGTGAGGTGGAGCAGGACTTCCACTTCCCAGTGGTCCTGTCAGAAATCTTGGGATTAACCTATTAAAATATTGTTGGGAGAGACAAAGGTGCATGTCCCACCAGCAATTGGCTACTTATACCAGGAGGCCCAGAAAATACGTGGGGTGGGAGTGGGGAGGGGAGGTACGGAGGAAGCACTTAAGGGTGCAAAATTTTGGATTTAAAGCTGAACTGCTCTTAAAACAGAACCAACATGTAGCAATTTGAAGGCATGGAACAAAAAAAGGAACCAGTAAGAAAAGGGCCTGAAACTTCTAGAAGAATGACTTAAATATAATCACAACTGAAATTAGGGAGTGGTGGAAAAGTGGGAGTGGATGGTAAGAGATCCTTCAATACAGCAACCAGGACCATGTGAAAGGAAGTGACACACAGGTAATAACTGGCAGCTCCTAACCATCTCCTCCAGAATTCCTCCCCATTGCTGGACAAGGTTTAATAACCCCACAAGGTCAGCAAAGATTAAGTGTCATGGTTGAAAGCTGAATTCATGTATAATTTGTACATTTCAGACAGTAGACCTATATTTACCCTATAACTGCATTCACAAATCTAAAGGCATTATCCTTTGCACTAAATTATCAGGTGACACCTGCATATGGTCAACGTCAATGAAATGGATACATTAATTAAGTTGGAACTTAAACAGATTTAAAACTGAAGTATCCTCTTTACGACTGATATTCAGACCACCCCCCCACCCCCACCCCCGCCCCCGCCACAGATAAATTCATGCTGTACCAAATTATTGGAATTTCGGGACCGCTGTATTTTAACTTTAAGTACCATTGTCATTAAATACCACTTCTTTAAAACAACTAATTATAGTTTGGTTCTGATTTTTTATAGATGCCTGACTTTTGTACAAAGACCATTGAGAAACCAACTTTACATCATTTAGAGATAGTGAAAGTACTCTGTTCTTAATGCATTCCTGTGACATTCCTTTTTAGCAGAGGCTTCTATTAACAGAAGCTGCAACCAATTTAAAATAAATAAGTTGATGCCTCCATTAAATTGTTGGATATAGAAACTTCACATGAATACTTTAAGCATTGTACATTAATATTTGTACAATTGTGACCTGGAATTTCCTGAAATGGCACAACGGACAAGTTAAGCAGAAACTTACGCTGATCTTCTCATCAGCGAGTTACGCCGAAATTTCCTTACAATGTCACTAGCATATGCCAGAATGTAAAAGCCAGCTTAAAACAAACAGAAATCAGCGTAAATAATTGAGGCCCAAAGAACGTGCCGAACTTATGCCTTATTCCTTTCTCATGCATGAAAATTGAAGTTTGATGCCATAAAACCATCATTTAGAAACATTAGGCACTGCATTTTTTTAAAACTGCAATCATGAAACTTTTTCAAATTTTAATGATGATCATTCTGATGCTGGAAAGATGTATTCAAAGATACAGAAAATGCATTTTAGGTCTCAGTGAGGAAAAATAAAAATAAAAATTGCTTAAATATTTGCTATTAAATTATGACTTTGGGTCCTGTTGCGCCTACAATTTTAGGTGCAACAGAACTGGCGTAAATTTAACGTAAAAGATTATGTAAATTCAGGCTTGGTGTAAAAATAGGCATAACTGACTTGCGCCTGAATTTCCTTAATATTTTATGCAGAAAATTGGTGTTACCCCAAAATTAAACCAGTAAGTTTTCAGGGAATTTCAGACCATCATTTCAAGCCTATTGAATAACATGGTTGTGAAGAAAAAAGTGACCATTTTTGTTAATAGTATGCAATATGAAAATGTGAGACAGTGTATAATGCAGGATAATATTTTCTGACATGTCCCACCTTAGAAGCTGTTGTTGTGGAAGGAACAGAGCTGGCCATTAAACTCGTCATCATCTCATTGCTTGCTGTAGTACAGACAGGTGTGACTGGAGTTAAGAGATGGGAGGGAACAATTGGCAGTGGTAGAAGACCAGGTCTGTTAGCGATGCTGTTACTGTTGGTAATGCCACTGCTGCAGTTGGTATTATTTACATTTTTACAGCTGCTGCTTCGTTCCCGCCAATCCCACCCGATGCGATAATCTCTCTCATACCGGCTGTGATGCCGTGACATCTCCAAAGTACACTCTTCTTTGCAAAGGAAGTCGACGGGATCTGGAATTTAAAATAGGTACATTTTAATGGGTGCTGGGGAATTTAACATTAAAAAAAAACTTTATTTTTCAAATTAGATTGCAGTTTTTACAGCTTGTCAACGTACAAGTGATAAAGCCAGAACAGCTGAACTATATTACATTTCTGGCTAACACATCGTGCATAGGAAACTATCTTATTCCAAAAACAGATCATTTTAGTGTCACTGTATTTCAAGTTTAATATGACACTACTGCGTAATTGATGTAAATTATCAGATTTCCATCTTGCTGAGTAAATACAAAAGAAATAGAGCACCTTTATGAGCAACTTTCTTGAGTAATTCTACTAAAAATGTTCATTAAGAACAATATATTAGGCAAATTAAAATAAGCAATGTATTTCAGTGACGGTTTTATTGGATACAGATAAACTGTATTAATCCTTCAAAGCACAAACATCAACTGTTGAGCCACGGTAACTGCATTTCTTTTTATTCATTCATGGGATGTGGGCGTCGCTGGCAAGGTCAGCATTTATTGCCCATCCCTAATTGCCCTCAAGAAGGTGGTGATGAGCCGCCTTCTTGAACCACTGAAGTCCGTGTGGTGAAGGTTCTCCCGCAGTGCTGTTAGGAAGGGAGTTCCAGGATTTTGACCCTGCGACGATGAAGGAACGGCGATATATTTCCAAGTTAAGATGGTGTGTGACTTGCGGAGGGGAATGTACAGGTGGTGGTGTTCCCATGCGCCTGCTGCCCTTGTCCTTCTAGGTGGTAGAGGTCATCGGTTTGGGAGATGCTGACAATGAAGCCTTGGCGAGTTGCTGCAGTGCATCTTGTAGATAGTACACACTGCAACTACAGTGCACCAGTGGTGAAGGGAGTGAATGTTTAGGGTGGTGGATGGGGTGCCAATCAAGCGGGCTGCTTTGTCCTGGGTGGTGTCGAGCTTCTTGAGTGTTGTTGGAGCTGCACTCATCCAGGCAAGTGGAGAGTATTCCATCACACTCCTGACTTGTGCCCTGTAGATGGTGGAAAGGCTTTGGGGAGTCAGGAGGTGAGACACTCGCCGCACAATATCCAGCCTCTGTCCTATTCTAGTCACCATAGCTGGTGGGTCCAGTTGAATTTCTGGTCAATGGTGACCCCCAGGATGTTGATGGTGGAGGAATTGGCAATGGTAATGTCAAGGGGAGATGGTTAGACTGTCTCTTGTTGGAGATGGTCATTGTCTGGCACTTGTCTGGCGCGAATGATGCTTGCCACTTATCAGCCCAAGCCTGAATGTTGTCCAGTTATTGCTGCATGAAGGCACGGACTGCTTCATTTTCTGAGGGGTTGC
Source organism: Heptranchias perlo (assembly GCF_035084215.1). Classification (NCBI taxonomy): domain Eukaryota; kingdom Metazoa; phylum Chordata; class Chondrichthyes; order Hexanchiformes; family Hexanchidae; genus Heptranchias; species Heptranchias perlo. The sequence goes on from NC_090329.1 coordinate 47,451,798, forward strand.
GAATGAAACTAAACACTGCAATCATCAGCGAACATCCCTATTTCTGACCTTATGACGGAGGGAAGGTAATTGATGAAGCAGCTGAAGATGGTTGGGCCTAGGACACTGCCCTGAGAACTCCTGCAGCAATGTCCTAGGGCTGAGATGATTGGCCTCTAAAAACTACTACCATCTTCCTTTGTGCTAGGTATGGCTCCAGCCACTGGAGAGTTTTCCCCCTGATTCCCATTGACTTCAATTTTACTAGGGTTCCTTGATGCCACACTCGGTCAAATGCTGCCTTGATGTCAAGGGCAGTCACTCTCACCTCACCTCTGGAATTCAGCTCTTTTGTCCATGTTTAGACTAAAGCTGTAATGAGATCTGGAGCCGAGTGGTCCTGTTGGAACCCAAACTGAGCATCGGTGAGCAGGTTATTGGTGAGTAAGTGCCGCTTGATAGCACTGTCGACAACACCTTCCATCACTTTGCTGATGCTTAAGAGTAGACTGGTGGGGCAGTAATTGGCCGGATTGGATTTGTCCTGTTTTTTTGTGGAGAGGACATACCTGGGCAATTTTCCACATTATTGGGTAGATGCCAGTATTGTATAAATGTACTGGAACGGCTTGGCTAGAGGTGCGGCTAGTTCTGGAGCACAAGTCTTCAGTACTACAGCCGGGATGTTGTCGGGGTCCATAGCCTTTGCTGTATCCAATGCACTCAGCTATTTTTTGATATCATGTGGAGTGAATCGAATTGGCTGAAGACTAGCTTTTGTGATGGTGGGGATCTCAGGAGGAGGCCGAGATGGATCATTCACTCAGCACTTCTGGCTGAAGATGGTTGCAAATGCTTCAGCCTTGTCTTTTGCACCATGTGCTGGGCTCCGCCATTATTGAGGATAGGGATGTTTACAGAGCCTCCTCCTCCCGTTAGTTGTTTAATTGTCCACCACTATTCACATCTGGATGTGGCAGGATTGCAGAGATTTGGTCTGATCCGTTGGTTGTGGGATTGCTTAGCTCTGTCTACAGCATGCTGCTTCCGCTGTTTAGCATGCATGTAGTCCTGTGTTGTAGCTTCACCAGGTCGGCACCTCATCTTTAGATACGCCTGGTGCTGCACCTGGCATGCTCTTCTACACTCCTCATTGATCCAGGGTTGATCCCCTGGCATGATGGTAATGGTAGAGTGGGGGATGTCGGGTCATGAGGTTACAGATTGTGGCGGAATACAATTCTGCTGATGTGCCACAGCGCCTGATGAATGCCCAGTTTTGAGCTACTAAATCTGTTCTGAATCTATCCCATTTAGCGCAGTGGTAGTGCCACACAACACGATGGATGGTGTCCTCACTGTGAAGACAGGACTTCGTCTCCACAAGGACCGTCATGGACAAATTCATCTGCGACAGTTAGATTGGTGAGGACGAGGTCAAGTAGGTTTTTCCCCCGTGTTGGTTCGCTCACCACCTGCCGCAGGCCCAGTTTGGCAGCTATGTCCTTCAGGTCTCGGCCAGCTCGGTCAGTAGTGGTGCTACCGAGCTACTCTTGGTGATGGACATTGAAGTCTCCCACCCAGAGTACATTCTGTGCCCTTGCTACCCTCAGTGCTTCCTCCAAGTGGTGCTCAACATGGAGGAGGACTGATTCATCAGCTGAGGGAGGACGGTAGGTGGTAATCAGCAGGTGGCTTTCTTGCCCATGTTTGACCTGATGCCTTGAGACTTCATGGGGTCCGGAGTCAATGTTGAGGACTCCTAGGGCCACTCCCTCCTGACTGTATATCACTGTATATCACTGTACCGCCACCTCTGGTGGGTCTGTCCTGCCGATGGGACAGGACATACCCAGGGATGGTGATGGAAGAGTCTGGGATGTTTGCTGAAAGGTATGATTCTGAGAGTATGGCTATGTCAGGTTGTTGCTTGACTGGTCTGTGGGACAGCTCTCCTAATTTTGGCACAAGTCCCCAGATGTTCGTGAGGAGGACTTTGCAGGGTCAACTGGGCCTGGTTTGCCTTTATCGTGTCCGGTGCCTAGTGGTCCGACGCTGGGTGGTCCATCCGGTTTTATTCTTATGGATAAATGACAAGTAGATGGTGAGAAAGTCATCTCTTGAATCCTCATGAATGGCATGGTGGCAAAGTGTGTTAAAGTTTGTCTGCATGAGTTAGCTTATCTGAATTCATGGTCTAAACGGTACTGTACATCGCCTATAATTTTTAATGTGCTCTTAAGGCATATATTTACACATTATTTATCAAGAGCTTCAAACCAGATTAAAAACAGCCATTATAAGCCAACCAATAAAAAAAAGATTACATGAATCAACAAACGAGACAAAATGGCAGGGATAAAGCAGATAACTGTTAGTAAATTAATTGTTTAAGGAAATAAAAGGCTCCTGAGAGGAGGGTCTCAGCGCATCGCCACACTGACCAACACCTTAATTTGAAATGTTTTAAGTCAATATAGCTACAGTGCTTTATTTGCACAGCTTGTTGAAAATATACTGCATGAGTTTATAAACCATAATGTACATTTCTGAAATGCTTCTTTAAATTTAATCAAATATAGTAGAGGAAAACCTCAAAAACACACAAACTACTTTAGATACAAATGTAAACTCTTGGTGAGCTTCTCCTCACCTAAATATGTGCCTTACGTGCTTCCTCAGTTGGGAGGGTAGAAATGTAGACTATGAATATGGTCCATATTTCTCCTAAGGAAAGCCACCAAGAAGTGACTTGAGAAGAGTAGTAATTTTCTTTTGCGCAAAACACACATCTTTGTACAGATGTTCTACATGAGGATTCATTTCAAGGATGGGATCCCAACCATTTTTTTACCCTTTCTCCTTTCTTGCGTCTTCCCACAAAACCTGAAAGAATAGACAGAAGGGTGGAGCTGCTCCTAAACCTTCCAAAATGCCACCAACGAACTGCCTGCTAGGAGGTGCAAGAGAGCAGCAAATGTGTCTGTCCCTCCATTTTTTCCTAACACTGTGAGGAAGCACTTGGCCTCCACTGAGTGACCTCCCCATGATGAACACAACTGTGATTATGAATTCAATATATGGGGTAAATAAGAGATAAAACTCTCATTCTATTAAAAATAAAATTTTCTTGTTCAAGGTCTGACCGTATAGAATCCCCTCCCTCTGTTTATTGTGGGTTCCCTATCTGAGAACTCTTTTCAGCGTTTTAGCAGCCATTACTTATTGAGCAAGTAATTACATTTTATACTTAATTTTTCAATGCTACTGGAATCAGTAATAGTTGTATTGCAGTGATCTGCGGTTTAACTTAATATTTTTTTTAAAATCACTGTCAAAATTAGTGTTAATAAAACTGTTGGAGCCTGCCTCCACAATGGTCAGCATTGTCACCATCAATGGGTGATTAGGCTCTGCTACAATATGCTCTTTAGCATAATGAATCACCTCTCTACCCTCTCCAACAGGATAACAATGCTCTGCATTGTTTTTTCTTGGCATCTGGTAGCAGTGAATTAAGTTATTACCAGGTATAAGAATATTGTCTCAAATATAACAGTACTGCAGCAGGGCCACATTTGCAAGTGACAACCTGCCCACCATAGAGTTTGATGACTGGTGGCAATTTCATCTGCTGGCGAGATTCCCAGTGAAGATAAAACAGACTTTCAAGAGCCAAGAAAATTTGGCGTGTCTATTGACACCACTGTGTCAGCCAATGAGTTGGAGGCGGGGCAGGACTTACAGTCGGCAGGACTTGCAGCCAAACAGTGTATTTTACAGCAAACAAAGCAAACAGCAAAGCAAACAAAATTTATTTACTCAGCAAACAGCAAAGCAAACAAGGTCTGTTTACGGTCTATTTAAAAAGAGTCTCTACGAACTGCAACCAACAGAACTTGTGCATAAAATCAATCCCAGTCACTTACAGCAGTGCGGCCTCTAGGTGTGATTGACGGAAGAAAATTTGGTTCCCTACCATATAGCATAGTTGACCTTTGCAGAGCCTTTGTTTAATAACACAATTGAAGAAATATCCCCTAAGATAAAAATCATTTGGAGTCACTAGCCAGTCCCACTCAGTAAGATGCTACAGAAGCAAAGACTTAAATGTTTAAAAATAACCTCATAAAAAACTCAAATATTTTAGAAGGTTTCAGTGAATATTTGCCAGAATAAGTTAAATGTTAAATTTTGCCCGAAATGGTACAAAAGTGTCCTCAAAGTTGAGGTGGCTCACAATGCCTCCAAATCTATTACAACACAATCAATATATTAATTTCAGATCCACACCAAAACTACCACAACTATAAAAGTCTAAGTATTATTTCCTACGAAATAGTATAAATGATCTAGAGGTATATTTTCCTTCATTCACTAATTTTAGCAGAAAAATTGATGCAAATATAAAGCAGTGTTGTCCACTTCATACTCTCAGCTAATTTTTGCTATAAAAATAGTGAACAGAGAAAAATATACCTGCTAGTGATAGATGGTCCAAGTATAAGAAATTACACTCAGATCATACAATAATTTCTGTCAATCACTCCCTCTGTGTTCTGGGATGAGATTTTTTTCTTTTTAATACTTGTCTGCACCATCAAGAAAATAATAGAAAATTAAATTACCCCATGTTATTTAATGGCTGCTAGCAATTATTGGACTGTGAAAAAGCAATGAAAAACCTGTCACTCATACCCTTCAGCTTATTATTTTAGGTCAGGATGGCACTCATAGCATTTTCTGTATTTGTAGCACACTTGGAAGCTGTTTCCTGTACAATATTTTATGATCAACATAGCAGAGATAGAAACATCAGTGCAAAAGAAAAGCATGTGGAAATGAATCATTCACCTTTAATCTTGCTCGATATTTTACAGCATATTTTGAACAGCTCAGAATTATTCTAAAATATTAAGAAATTAATCCCATCACAGAAGTTTTTAAAATCAAGATCAAGGTGGGTGCCAGAGTTGAAAAAAACTGTGGTTCATTACAGCACTCCAAAATCTGAATTATGTTCCGAAATTAGAACTGCACTATGGCTATAGTAATGGGGTAATCTCTTAAAAGGTCGCAGTACCTGTTCTTATTGGCAATTTGTGGTTGATTCCACTGATATTTTACATTCCACTAGCACACAATGCTCCACTTCCTGTAGCAGCCGAGATAGAAATGGCTAATAACTGCTAGTACAGCATGATAAATACTTCTAACATCTTGGTATTTTACGTGTTTGTTGGGAATTGAAGTGTGCTGAAGGTATATCAAATTTCCAACATTGGCTCACCAAGTTCCACTGGGGGTATTTTTATTTAATACATATTTCCATATTTGGTTTCTCCCTTCACCCAGTTTTCTTCAACTGGACAGGAGTATTGTTTTGGTCATCTACAACTTGGCAACCACATTTGATGCTACACTACAACAGCTAATCAAGAAAGAAATTTGCTTCAGTTCATGAGGACTGGTTCTACCCGTTCCCTTCTTCCCCCATCCTCATCGCTAATCTCTTTGCACCATACACCATGTCATGTTCACTAATTTCATATTTTGTGCACATGACATCTGTTCACTGAAACTATTTTTTTCAGTTTAAAGTTCATTGGCATAGAACATTTAAAGTATACTTTTTTCTGTTATCACAAGATAGCAACCTAATTAGCACTTGCACTCCCAATAGTTGACAGCTAAATTTAAACTTCTTCATGCACACAGCTGGCTGCTTTATTAACCATATCACAGGAGTGGTTCCTCATTATTGCCCAGTTAAAAAAAAACGAATTACCAATAGAATAGCGAACAAAAGAAAACAAACAAAAAAAAAACTAGTAATATGGAATGATTCAAGATGGATTCTGTGTTAGATATGAGCAAATTCATGGCTCTAAATTTAAAGATTGCCAGCCTCTTCTTTTTCAGGAACCCCTCACTTCTGCTTTGAACAGCTGATCCAGACAACTGCTGTGCCTCTCTGAACTGTGTCTATTTACCTCAACAGCAGTCCAACTCCAGAAAAGTCATACATGCTTGACCACTGGTTCCCACTTTGACATATTCAAATGAAGCCACTGGTGACTTGCTGGATGGATTGTGGGAAAGATGTAGAAGCATGAGGAATGTTGGGGGAAGGTATTTAAATGTGAAAGTCGGACAGAAACGACTTGCACCCAACTGTGCTGGAAATGGCAAGGAGATTCACCCCCACTGGCTCAGCAGTTCCAAATTCCAACACATGTACATTTTGTATCTGCTTACAAGAAAAGGCTTCACAGAAACAGTTGGGAACAAATGTAGACCAGTGGGACCCCCTATGAGGTGAAGGATCTCCAAATTCTGGGGCTATAGGCCATAAGTTGAGTTGGAAAGATGAAATTGGAGACCTCTCCCAAGCTCATCCTTTGCTTATTATTTTCCTCCCTCGCTCACTCATTCACTGACCTACAGTTGCAACTTGCAGCCAATAGGTGATCATATGGAGGAGAACCAATGTGTATTCTGTTCCCAGCAACTCATATCACCATTCATCACTCACACCAACATTAGCAAGCACCAGCACAGATACAGTCAGTCCAGGGGGCTCCGTTAGTGAGCAGCATGAGGAAATACTGGGTGAATTACTGAGTACGAGTGAGGAGAAGCAAGTGGAGTTGGTAGAATAGGAGCAGAAACCTGCTAGCTGGAAGGCCAGCCTGAGTCCTTGAGCTGCTGAGCCCAAGGATTAGGACCTCTTCTTGTCTGCAACTAGGGTTCAGAAGACCAGTTTTCTAGCTGGTATTAAAATTTTCCTTCGCTAGTGGTTATGCCCGGTCTCTCTCTTCCATTTGGTCCATGGTAATATCTCTTGGTATGGCATAGTTGTGCCATAAAATTAAGGAATTGTGACTCCTACTAGGATAGTGTCAATTCATGTTCATAATACTTATGGTCATGGACCAGCTGCATATTAATGGAGTGGAACTCCCTTCAATCATGAAGACTGTGGATTTGGGGAGTAGGGGCCTGAATGGCTACATTCATGGCATCGACCTTAAGAAAGCTATGACATGGTATAAGCACCATGCTCCTTTGTGAATTAGGATGTTTTACCACATTAATGGCGCAATATAAATACAAGTAGTTGTTGTTGCTATTGCCTGCCCATGAGCCAGGAAAACATGAAAGAGTGTGCTATAATATATTAAAAAAAACTGTGCAGTGTCACCCAGTGGCAAGACCCTGCAGCTACATGCAAAAGCAAACCATTTTTTCCAATACTAATTTCAGAGTGTAACAGGGGTTTTGTGATATCCAAAAAGTCGGCTAAGCTACGGAAGGCCAATCGCACTGCCACCTAAATGCATCACAGGCAATTACAAATGTAACAGGGGTGGGGAACACAATTAACACTGAGGAGTGGAGGGGGAATGATAGAGCCTAATAAGGGGCCAAAAGAGAGCTAAAGGCTAGAGAGGGGGAAAGAGATAGAGTATTAGATATGCCCATAAGGAATGTTTACAGGGACAGGGCATATCAATTTTAATGATATACCAGTTGATCTCCTGTGGTGGTGCACATGAGGAGTTAAGTGTAGTCTTCAAGTGTAGCAGGGCTAGAGGATAATTGGACCAGGGCAGCACCTTCTCTGGCAGGAGGCTAAAATTAAACATGACAAAGTTACATTTTAAAAACATTTCAAATGTGGACATAGGAATTTATAATGAATAAAGCTGACAGGAAGTAAGCGCAAATGTAAGATTTTTAATATAATACTAGTCGAGCTCCCATTATGTTGCACACGGGGACTCAAAGTCAAGCAGGGATAGAGGGCGGGGGAGAATTTAAGGGAGGAGTGCAACATTGGAGGCAGAAAAGTCCACAGGAGGAAGGTAGAGTGGGGTGGGGGTGGGGATGATAGTGCGAGGTTAGATACTGAGAAGAGATAGAGAATTGGATGATGTTCAAGCAGAGCTGGGCCTCAAGGAAGCGGGTGCATTGCAGTATCCAGTTACAACAGTTCAGCAAGCCTGGCAATAACAGAGACAGGCAGGGAGAGCAAAAGGAGGAAGGGAGAGGGGAGGACAATAAAAAATAATTTCATAAATATATATATTCAAAGTTTCCTTTCAATATCTATCTATACATTTATGAAGAGAACTGATTGTAGTGCTTTTTATACCACAAACTGGCCAAATTGGGAGGGGGGTGCAGACAAGCACTGACAGCTGGGCTGTGAGCATGTTGGCTGACAGGAGGTACCACCGAGACCATGCTGCAAGCTATGAGCAGGAATGGTTAGAATGGTGGTTTTGGGGGACGGGGGAGGTCCCCTCAAGGTCAAGACCCGTGGAGTTAGAAGCAGTCGGCCAATCTCCAGAAACTTACTTCAACAATTAACCTCTAGCTTGTTTCACAATGGGCCTAATTAGAAACCCACCCCATAGAAAGTACCTGAGCAGCAGACTTAAAGGGCCATTGCCAGGTTAAACACCATTCCATCCTACAACTAAATATTATCATCGAGCATCAGTCTACCTGTGAACAATGCTACTGGAGATCAGTTAATGAATAAAAAGAGTACACAAGAAAAAGCCACAGCATATAATTTAAATTTCGCTTATGGCGATGACCATAAGTCACTTGCAAATTTGTTGCATGAGTATTGTCAAGTTACTGTGGAATATAAATCTTATCCCACAAATCCTCATCACGCAGCCTCTACATCTACTGTAGCAGTTCAGCTAACTATGCTGAAGCTGAGCTGATGAGGTAAATTTGAAATGCAATTAAGTTGGGATATGAACTTTCAAAGCTCTTGTTCGAGTCCAAAATATGTTTATAACAACGGATTATCTCATGATACACTTTAATTATTCTACAGAATTGCAATTTACTGGAGACAGACTGAACAACCATAATTTTGAAAGTATTCTGCATCCAGAAGCTGTGAAATAAGATTTATTCAGCAAGAGTACTGGAAAACAAGTATTTGCACCAGTTAAAACCATGCTGATTACAAAATCAAGGCACGATTTTCCTCCATCGTGAAGAATCCTTTAGAGAAAACTGGACCTGACTATTCCTTGGAGCCCTGTATTGACAATTTTTTTCAATAATTCATAACAACTGGTTTATCTAGAGAGGAAGAATATTCCCAGAACAATGTTTAATATATTTGTACTAAAACGAACCCGTCATTTTTGATTACAGCATAAATGAAGCTTTGCATCTCTTTCCAACTATAGGTGGACTCAAAGCACCAAAAGGTAGTTTTGTAGTTTTGTAAAATCTATTTTGTAAAATCACTGTTGGGTAAACTGGCTTAGAAATTTGGGAGTGCCCATTTTTGGGCGTAAGGCGGGGGCCGGGATCAATCCTTGCGCGGGAATGATGAGGCCCAAGGCACTCCCAATATTTCTCCTTGGGCTTCATTTACATTGAGATGGCTCTCAGGTAAAGCATTGTTGAAAACTGGGCTGATGCTGACATCGGAGCAGCCCCAGGAAAGGGAGGAAGGGGTGGCTGGGGGGTGGTCGTGGTGGGGATTTGGGGGGGCGGGGGGTGGCTGTAGCAATGGCCAGCAGTGGCCCAGCTTCTTTGAATGTGGGGTTGGGAGGAGCAGTCCTGATCTCTGCAGGAGGGAGGGTATAGCTAGGAATAGGTAAGCATTACCCCTTTAGAGATTAAGGAGACAGAGAAGGAGGTGGAAGTTTCACTCTGTGCGGTTCTTCACAGGGAAGCCAAGGCAAGAGTGTAGGTGTTTTGTCACTAATCTGACACTGACAAGAGGAGTGCATGGCCTGCTCCTCATAGATCATCATGAGTTTCCAGTTGGGAATGTCCCGTCCAGTGACCTGCAACTTTTCTACTGCAGCAAGTTTGAATAAATTAGGTGAAGGCTCGCAATTGAGACATGTGTCCCAAATGACATAGGTGAGCTGAAGTAAGTGGTTTCACTCTGCTAAAATTAAGGAGATGGTTTGTGCATGCAAGCAATGGCTATGGGCAGAGATATGTAGCCATACTGTAAGATCCCGAGTGTACACGTTAACCAGAGTGTATTGTGAAGGGTTAGTTGTACAGCTGTTACTTTTAGATGGTGAAGTGTGTGCTGATGCCCAAGAAAGGAAAGTGAGAGTTCCCAATGTGTTACATTGTCTCCCCTGGTCAGGTCATTGAACTTTTTGTGGCATTGGTCTACAGTCCTGGGGGTGAGAGAATTGGCACTCAGTGCCGGCGTCATCTCCCTCCACATGGTAGGAGTGACTCTTTTGGTAGGTTTCCTGCCACGGACACCCAGCAGTCTGTTTCTCTTGTGTTCTACTTCAGTAGGGTTTACAGCTCAGGTGAAACTGGCATCTTCTTCTCTGCCTGTGCGTCACACCCTGCTAGATTGTTTGCCTCGCTCTAAGAGGTTCTCCTGTGTTAGAAATTCTTGTAAAGTGGCACAAAAAAAGGCTCGACACATCCAGTCTAAGCTAGCTGGCAGTCAACTCATTGAGCCAAGCACTGTTCCTTACTTACCTGCTGCTGCAATCTTCAGCCATGACTGGATTTTTAAAGGCTGCGCTCTAATTTTCATGCTCCCCCAACACATTACTCTCATTTTAGATGGGTTTTACACCATTCAATACTTCAATGGATATGCAAATAAGCTGAACCACAAAATTCTTGAGTAAATGCTTCCATCAGCAGCAGCAATTCATTTTCTATTGGTGTAATAGTAGTGCAACTTAGAGCCTGTAATTTCAAGAACAATTGATTCAATGTATGTGAGGTTGACAATTTTGATTTTTTTCAGATATTTTTGTGGATTTAATTCTGATTACAATAAAAGTTTCATTACTTCCCACAATTAAAACACACGCATCCCTCCTTCCCACAGCTAAACAACACTCGCAATTAGCAAGCAGATAATCCAGTCAAATGGCCCTTCCTCAAGGTCTGGAGTCTGTCTGCATCCCAAACCTGCTCCAGGCTTGTCTAAGGTTTCAAGTCTCTACCCAGTGAGCAAAGGTCACCAAAGTTAAGAAGAATCAAATTTCAAAAAAACCTCATTCTGACAGAAACTAAAACATTTTTTCTATAACGCATCATGGTATTGGCTTATTTCTTCCTGTCACAGTCCATAAAGGGTTAAAAACCAAGTTCACTCGAGAAAATGGCCCAGTTTGTTTTGATGCACTAAAGCCCCAGAACAGATTGAAATTCTGACGGCACTAATTATCCCTTGGAATTGAGGTGTAGTGGGACTGCTGCCTGCCTTCAGGTTGAAACGCTAACCCTGCCATAAATATCAGGGTCAGCTAATTCAAATATGCAGAGGCACGCAGCCTATTTAAATACAGCCTAGAACATCTCAGATATACAGGGGTGGGGTGGGGGGGGTAGCAGAAAACTGCAGTGCAGGCGACAGTTAGGCCCTGAATGAGCCTGGGGGAGAAGGGGTGGAGGGGAAGAGAAATTGGGCTGGGAAACATCTAGAGGAGAAGTAGAGCGGGAGATAAGATCAGGAGCTGCAGGAGGGAAAGGCTGCTTGGAGTCAGGGGTGGGGCAGAGGCAGAGGCCTGCCACAAATGTGGTATATGCTGTGGGGGGGGGGGGCGGGGGAGAGGTGGCTATGGCAGTGATTGCCACTTCCTGGAACCCCAAGACTCCTTTACAATCCAGGAAGAAGTTCACCAACCTCACCAGAGTCACCAAAGATACCAGCTTCCCCTCACTCTTCTATACAGTCTCTTTATAATTATGACATTACTTCATTCATCACCCACATGGTTTCAGAGATTTAAGAGATGAAAGTGGAATCCAAAAGCAGGAAGCAAAGGCTCTGCAGAAGTCAGCCCCTGGCTCCTGAGCCTGCAACCTCAGATGTTTGGAATACAGCCATGGCCTAAACAGAAGGCACCCAGTGAATAAATATGCCTCAAAATTCCTGAGATGACATTCCAAATTAAATGAAATAGGATGTCCTGCTAAAGAGAACGTTAGTAAACTGATGGATGGAACAATGGGCTAAACACTGAGTAATCTTGGTGAAATCCCCATTAAATACATAGATAGATAGATAGATAGATAGATGTGATGAACAGAAAAAAAAATCCTGAATCACTACAGTAACTCCTGGGAAATTCAAAAATATATTGCCCCCAGAATGAATCTAAATGTCCACTTCTAGCCAGATTCACATATGCTGGCAATCATGCCTACTTTAAACAGGCGTGCATTAAGCCTGGTGCAGTACTGATAGCGCCTTTAACATTAGACAAACAAAAGTAGACTCTGAGCCAAAGAAGAGGGTGACCAAAAGCTTAGTCGAAGAGGTGGGTTGTCGATTCTGGAGGTGACAAAGATATAGATGAGGGTTTTAGCGGTAGGTGGGCTGAAAAGGGGCAATGGCGGGTGATACTACGGAGCTGGAAGTAGGTGGGGTTGGAAGCGCTGCTGAAGGTCGAATATTTTTATTGGAGTTGCATTAACTCTAGACAGCTAGACAGCTAGAAATGTACTGTTGTTTCCTCGAATAGAAGTACTTGGAAAAGGCAACAATGGAATCCTGCTGTGAACTAAATACTAAATCAGTGGATATTTTCAGCTCTATTAACCAATTCACCAGCTGCTCAGAAATGCACTATGACTGCAGGGATTAAGGCACAGAGATGAGTTGAGGGAGCCAAAGATGTAATCTGGCAAACTATTCATATTCATAGAATGCCAAATTTGTCGATTTGAATTATAATCCCAATGAAGCTCACTGCTTAAAATCAAGAAGAAGTGGAAAGAACCAAATTGATCCCCATCTTAATATTTAGGTCAAATTTTTAAAAATGCATCTTCAAAGAGTTTATTTATGCTGAAAGAGAAAATAACAACAGTATGAGGGAAAGGTATGAGGGATACTGTAAGCTTGAGATTAGTGGTTTCATTGTGCAAATTGTCCGATTTTTTGCTAACTTTTAAGAACAGCAGTACTATAAACCAAGACAATATAACATTCATCATAAGGTAAATAAAACTAAGAGAAATAGTATGAGACCTCAACTGTAATCATGGGAGATGTTAATTTTCCTGACATATGGGGATTTAAAGTTGGAACAATCTGTACGTGTACGGGGATTTACTAAAGACTTTCAAGAACCTTTGCTTAAACAGTAGATGAGAAAGCACATAAGGGGAAGGCAATACTGAATGTGCTCCTAAATAAAGAAGTCCGTATAATAAGTTAAATAAGTTAAGTTGAATTTAAGTAACATTTGAGGGTTTCATAATTATAGTGTTGTTACTTTTAAGGTTGAAATGAGGACAGAACAGATAATAAAATGTATGAAGAAAATGGATTTCAAAAGAGCAGACTTTGAGGGGATGGCATTTCAAGCTAGTTGAGGGCACAACAGGAGAGTAAAACTGGTATGGATGACAAAGGAAATAATTTTAAGATATTTGGGAAAGAAGAAAGGATGTACAAAATTATGAAATGTACAGCAAAGGGACAGATTAAGGAAAACTCAAGCAGAGGAGCATCAAGAAACTGATAACAACTGGCATGAAGAGGGAGCAAAAGTGAATAATAACAGAAAATATAAAGGACAATAACAAAAGGTTCTTTAACTATTTCAGGAGTGAGGGAAAGGTACAGAGTGACATTGGACAGCTTATCAGTGACAATAGGAAAGTGGTAACTGAGGATACAGAAATAGCAGAATTGCTAACCAATTTGTTGGTGAGGTTGGCTGAGGAGATTGTAAATTCCCTCGCTGCTATCCTTTGTAATACGCTGGAATCGGTTAATGTCCCAATGGATTGGAAAGCAGTGAATGAAATCTTTATCTTTTTTTAAAAAAAGGTTTAAAGTGTGAAATCTCAAATTACAGACCTATGAGAGCCTTACCTCGATTATGGGAAAAGTTTTGGGGATTTTGATGAGGGGTAGCATAAGGGGTCATCTGGAAGGTTAGGGGTTGAATAAAGAAAACCACCATGGGCATGTTGTGTTGGACCAATTCACTGGATTTGTTTGGGGAGGTTAGATATATGGTGGATATAGGTGAAGCAGTGGAAGTTACCTACCTGGATTTCAATAAGGCATTTGATGCTATCCCACACAACAGATTGATTCACAGAATGCATGCCCATGCCATGGGACAGATAGCAAATTATTAGGCTGACTTGGTGCATGGCTGGAAGATAGACAGCAAAGAGTGATGGTGAATGCAGAAGTATGAGTGGAAAAAAGTTACCAGCAGAGTTTCACAGGGATCAATTTTGGGGCCGCTGTGGTTTATAATTTTTATTAATGGCTTGGTGGACAGAATAATGTCTTAGGTGTCTAATTTGCAGATAACACCAAATTGGATTCAGTGATAAAGAATGTTAAAAAATATGCGTTAATTCAAAGAGGTCAGGACCAGCTTGGTCAATGAGCAGAGAGATGGCAAATGGGCTTCAAAATAGATAAATGTAAAACCATAGATGAAGTAAGTGGATTATATATTAAATGGTAACATGTTTGAGGTAACAGAGCAGGAAAGAGGTCTTGGGGTTTTGGCGAATAGGTTGTTAAATGTATCAGTTATTATTCACAGGCAGTCAAGAAAGCAAATACAGGGCCCGATATTAGGATGGAGGCGGGTTGGCAGCGGGGGGTCGACTGGGCGCGTGGGTAACGCGCCCAGTGAAATCGGGGTGCTCCGCACGCGATCGCAGCCTAATTGAAGGTACTTACGCGTACTTCCGGGTGTCCTGTTCCAGACCTGCGCAGCGGGCGTACTGCGCACCCGCATCACAGGCTGTCAGCAGGAGGAGCCCTATTTAAAGGGGCAGTCCTGCAATGCTCCTCCTGCAGCAAAGAACCATGTTTGGAGCATGGAGCAGGCCAGAGGCAAGGCCGCTCCAAGGTTCTCTGACTCCTCACTCTAGGTGCTGCTCGATGGGGTGAGGAGGAGGAGGGAAATTTTTTCCCATCTGATGGGAGGAGGTGGCCTCCCTCCGCCACCAAGAAGGCCTGGCTGGAGGTGGCCGAGGAGGTCACCAGCAGCGGCAATGTGTGCAGAACCTGGGTCCAGTGCAGGAAGTGCTTTAATAACCTAACCAGGTCAGCCATTCTCCCACACTCCGTTTTCCATGTCACCTCCACCACCACACAACTCCTTCTGCACTGCCACCACAACACTCTCACATCACTCCTCACATCCACTCAACCATTATCCTCACCTTGCCTGCACTTACTCACCACCCCAGTTCCCATTCGAACACTACCACGCAACACAATCCTCATACAATCTCATGGCTATGTCTCACATGCACCCTCCCATGCATCTCCTTCACGCTCACCCCCACCCACACCAATGCATGCAGCGGGTCACCATGCAACCATCACTCAATCACGCCTCTCTGTGTTTTGCCTTGTTAGGAGAAGTGATGCCAGAATGCCTGGGAGAGGGCAAGGACCGGAGGGGGCCCGCCGCACCAGGTGGTTTTAACAGACGCGGAGCAGCAAGCATTGGAAGTAAGTCCATGGCGGACGCCGAGACTGGGAGTGCACAAGCGGCTGGTGACAGAAATATAAAACTCAGCACTCATGATAGCGAATTATCTTAGCATCATTTGGCATCTGAAGCACCTCAACATCTGTCCACATGCTTAATATTGCTTTCTGTTCTCTTGCAGGGCCATCTGCAAGCGCCGTGACTACGGAGGGCGATTCCTCAGAGGACCTGCTGACCTCTGAGGGTGCATCGTCACATCTGAGCCAGCCATCCACCAGCGCAGATACACACACCTTGGTGGGTCCCCGTCCTCACTTAGTTGGGGTTGCACATGGTGAGTCACCACACACATTTGAGCTCGAGCAGACCCTGGTGGCAGGGGCAGCCGTGGAGAGTCCATGTCGGTGGGAGCACTCTTCTCCAGGCTCTGCTCAGCTGGACCCAGATGCTGAACCCTAGGGGCCAGCCATGAAAAGGAGAGTCATTGAGGGCCAGCAGCACATTGCCAAGGTACTGGAACAGTTGCCACGCACACTCTCCATAATCGCGCAGAGGATGGAAGAGTCCAACTCCTGCATGAGTGGAACGGTGGCACAGATACAGGAGGGTATCTCCGAGATAGTGTCACAGGGACGTGGAGGCATCTCTGAGATAGTGTCGCGGGTAGATGCGGGAATGTCTGAGGCGGAGGAAAGGCTAGCCTCCATCAAGCTTCAAGCACGGATCAACAATGAGTCCATTCAGGCCCTGAGAACGGCTGTTCGGATTCAGGGTGAGCAACATTCTGCCACCTTAAACAGGCTGACAGATACATTACAACTGGCCTTCAAAGGCTTCAAACTGTTGTCCAGCAGGGTGGAAGGAGTGATGTGGGCCTGGGCCAGGAGAGGGATGATGGTGAAAGGGGACATGGAAGTGGGGACGCCACTCAAAGTGCTCCCACGTTGCCCCCCTCTCAACCAGTACCTGCGATGCTGCCTCCTCTCCAGGTGGCCGAGGCTGCCCCTGCACAAGTGCAGGTGGAGAAGTCTTTGGAGGGGCCCTCATGGGCACCGAAACCCAGAGGGCATCCACGCAAAGCATCTCATCGGTCAGGGCATGGGTAAGAGCAACCTGCCACTACCTAGAACACAAGAACATAAGAAATAGGAGCAGGAGTAGGCCAATCGGCCCCTCGAGCCTGCTCCGCCATTCAATAAGATCATGGCTGATCTGATCCTAACCTCAAATCTAAGCCTCAGGGGTAGCACCACATAGGGGTTCCCGTAAACGTAAGGCAAAGGTTTTGTGAGCACAAAGGGGATGCACAAGGGTGTAAGACAAAATGTCATGTTTTTGATTAACTTTCGTTTGTTTTGCAAAGCACATAAAAATTTGTTATCACCACTACGGCCACATCTTTGCAAATCTTGTCTGGTTTGTGCAATAATTCCCTTTCCTGAGGATAGAATGAAGACCCACACCTGATGCCACCCATTGTGTCACTGCAGAGTGGGTGCAGTTGTATTTGCAGGGCTCTTCTGTGCAGACGACTGAGAGACACCGGCAACGTCCCCGGTGGCACCCTGGAAGGATGCGGAGGAGAAGTTGTTGAGGGCAGTGGTGACTTTGACAGCGACAGGTAAGAAGATGGTGCTCAGGCTAGCTGGGAGCAGCTCGGCATCAAGGAGGCTTCAGATGTCCACGACTACATGTCAAACGACTCTGAGCCTCCGTGTGCACTGCTGCTCAGAGAGGTCCAGGAAGCTGAGCCTCGGTCTGTAGACCCTGTGGCGAGGATAGTGCCTTCTGCGATGCATCTCTCTCTGTGGTTGCCCTCCCTCCTGCTGTGCAGGTGGATGTGTCACAGCACTGTGTTGTGGAGCTCCAAGTGTCAGAGGTGGACAGCGTGGCCGGCGAGGCTGGTGATGCTGTTCGTCCTCCGAGAAGGTCATGACTGCAGCTATGGCGGCCCCCATCCGGAAGATGTACGTTTGAGGGGATCCGCAAGGTAGGTACATGTGTCTGCACACCGGGGTTGAAGTTGCAAGTTGGTAATTTTTTGTGTTAGGAGGAGGGTGGTAGAGGCCAAAATTTGTCCAAAGTGACAGAGTGGCCTCCTGCAATGAGTGAGGGTCTCCCCCCAACACCTGTCAAATGGACCTTTGCAGCTCCCACAGGCTGGTGGCTGCAACATGTCTATTTCAACAGGGAATGTTTCCCCCCCGTACGGGAAACACGCTCAGTTTGGATGAAAATCCCACCCTTCCTAAAATATCCTCCAAATCAGGTCTGCTAATGACCTGAAGTATCAAAATAATTGGTTTAATTGGGATCCCGCTGGCTTTAATTGTCGGTCGGAGTCCCGCATGCAGGGGCTGCGCGCACATGTAAGCGCGTCATTGGGGAACCCGGAAGTGGGTGGGTTGGAGCCGGGAGCCGGGCACCGGACCCTCCCGGGAATCCCGAATTTTCGGAGCCCCCCCGCCACAAACGCACCCGCTTGGCCATCCTAAAATCGACCCTGCAATGTTTGGGTTCATAGCAAGGGGTGAGATTTACAACTAGGAGTGTGACTTTTAAGTAAAAGGAGTTGTGTCTGGCCTTAGACCACATCTGGATTATTTTGTTCAGATATGGTCCTCTTATTTCAGAAAGGATAGAGTTATTAGAGGAATTCCTCTAAGAGGGCATTGGGGCTGATTCCTGAACTTAGTGGGACTGAGTTATCAGGAAACGTTGTCTATCCTTGGTCTTTCTTCTCCAGATGATTTGTTTGAGACTAGCTAGGAGAAGTATGAATGCAAGTACAAATCAACGTTTGTCTTGAATGTTGGTCTCCTGGGTGACAGGCCTTGTGAAGTATATGTCAGGTAATTTCATAACAAGCAACAAGAAGTTCAAAAAATAGCCGATAATCTGACAGATCTACCCGGATTACAGAAGCATTAAGCTGCTAAGGTAAGGGCATCTTCAGGTTTCCAGAATGCTGGTCTTCTAAAATTGCTAAAAGAAACTGTCTGAGAGAGAATCTCAACCCAAACATGGATTGACTTGTCAATGTTGATCTGGATAGCAGTAATTTTCTGAATTTGGAACTATGGCCAACGAGGTGTTCCAGCTAAAACAGTTCAGGCAATATGTTAACTGTGAGTATTTGAAGTTTTGATTTAGTTGAATTGAAATGTGGGGGTCAAAAAGAACAAAATGGTTTCTGTGACATTTATCTCCTGTCCTCCTTACTGCACATACAGTTTAGAAACCGTGCTGAATAAGTAGCTTGAGAAATAACTACCTCTCGCTGCAAATGCTAAAGATTAACTGCCAGCCACTACATATGACAAGAACAGACTGTAATTGCAGAAACTGCTAATGTGGTCAGTTAGTCTCTGCCAATTTAGTCCATTTACACATAAACACAGAAATTCACCTAAGAAGACTGCATACCATGTGCAATAAATAAATATCACAAAAGGTGCAATGGGATTTCTGAGAATTTAGGTGAAGCTGAAAACATCTGCACATTTTTTCATATTCAGAATATTTGAAGATTTAAGTACGAATAAATTACATGAATGAATCATTTCCCTAAAAACATATTTTCTATGCGATATTCCATAACTCAGATCAAAATTTATTTTAGGTAACTGTGAGTTTGAGTGGGTTAACACGCTGGCCCTTTACTTCTGGACAACAATTTGCAGCTGTGATTCCACACAATGATTTTCCAGTCTCAGCTGTGTAGAGCTGAAAAACAACAACAACAGCTTGCATTTGTATAGCGCCTTTAACATAGTAAAAACATCTCAAGGTGCTTCACAGGAGCGATTATCAGACAAAATTTGACAAGATAATGAGATATTAAGACAAAGAAGTTTTAAGGAGCGACTTACAGGAGGAGAGAGAGGTAGAGAGGCAGAGAGGTTTGAGGAGGGAATTCCAGAGCTTAGGGCCAAGTCAGCTGAAGGCATGGCCATCAATGGTGGAGCGATTAAAATCGGGGATGTATAAAAGGCCAGAATTGGAGGAGCACAGAGATCTCAGAGGGCTGTAGGGCTGGAGGAGGTTACAGAGATACAGAGGGGCAAGGCCATGGAGGATTTGAACACAAGGATGAGAATTTTAAAATCAAGGTTTTGCCAGACCAGGAGCTCAATATAGGTCAGCAAGCACAGGGGTGATGGGTGAATGGGACTTGGTGCGAGTTAGGATACAGGCAGCAGAGATTTGGATGAGCTCAAGTTTACGGAGGGTGGAAGATGTGAGGCCAGCCAGGAGAGCATTGGAGTAGTTGAGTCTGGAGGTAACAAAGGCATGGATGAGGGTTTCAGCAACAGATGAGTTGAGGCAGAGGCTCGGTGTTACTCCACAGGGAAGGAGGGAGTTAACCAAGGTCAGGCTTACATATCCCCTAGTGGTCAGTAACAGAACAATATCATTTAGGGATAAAGTACTGCTTTTATAGAAAATAAAGATATTGGAGGTTATATTGGATAACCCTTGAAACCGGGCGTGGGGATCACGGTGCGCGATTAAATCGCGTCCGGTCGTAACATTTGTGCTGCCTGGTGATTTACCTGATTGCTGCGTCCAGCCAGCCCTACCTGTGCTGTTGAGTGCCTGCTCACCAGCAGGGAGCCCAGATATTGTGAGTGACTAGCACCATTTAAAGGCAGCCTGCACCACTTAAACGGAAGGCACAGGAAGTGGTGGAAGTCAATTGCGAAGTGAATCTGTGCTGCAATATGGTGCAGCATGGCGATGATGGGACTTCTGGAATTTTTAATAAGCAGCAACTGGGCTGCTTAATGTTTGTGGTACTCTGATATTTGCAAAATATTAAGGTACAGGTCCGCACGGAGTCTGAACGGAGATCAGACATCGCATGCGTAAAACACAAATGCAGGTCCCATCCCTATGTTTACAAACTGTTGAGTTATGTTAAAACATTGAATAAAGGTTGCGCACTACTAAGTCCCACATCCTCCAATCTGCATGCCAGACCTCACCAATCTGCCGATCTGAGTTTGTATCAGGCCTGCGAGAGATCGTGCACCAAGGTTCTCTGAGGATGCACTAGAGGCCTTGGTGCAAGAGGTGGACAGAAGGGGGGGCATCCTATATCCACGGGGTGGGGGGGGGGGGCAAGAGGCCCTCCAGACATATACTCCCGAGGCAGTGGGAGGCAATAGGGGACGAAGTCAATGCCAGGCGCATAGCACCATGAACATGGATGCAGTGCAGGAAGAAGTTCAATACTTCGACACAAGTGGTCAAGGTGAGCGAGGCCAACTGTCAAGTGGCATCTCCTACCAAATGTACCACTAGCCGCATCCATTGCTCCATGCACTACACCTCCCATCACCCACATACCAACAAACTCTTTCAATCAGTACTCAATTCTTCCAATCAGATGCTTCATCTCATCCTCACACATTACCACTGTTGCAAGTTGCACACCCACAACTCACAGGTTCACACACTGGCAGCTATTCAACCATGACAGCCACATCACCAAAATATCTTGCAGGACACTCACTGACACACATCCCACTTTCTTGCAGGAGGTGCTGGCGCATAACAGGAGGCAGCAAGTGGTTAACATGAGCCTTCTGTTCTCTCAGGATGACAGCATTCCTGCCCCAACCCTGCCACTCCGTCAGTGCCTGTCAGCTAACCAGCTCACTCCCTGTAGAGTATTGAAATTTTACTATAGGAACATAGGAAGATAAGAACAGGAATAGGCCATTTAGCCTCTCGAGCCTGTTTCGCCATTCGAGGAGATCATAGTTGATCTGTGACCTAACTCCATATACCCGCCTTAACCAAAGGTACTAAGGGATATGGGGCTAACAAAAATCTATCAATCTCAGATTTAAAATTAACAATTGAACTAGCATTAATTGCCATTTGCAGAACAGCGTTCCCAACTTCTACCACCCTTCACTTGTAGAAGTGTTTCCTAACTTCACTCCTGAAAGTCCTGGCTCTAATTTTTAGGCTATGTCCCCTAGTCCTGGTGTTCAAGTATCAGAAACCTCCAAAAACAGGTACAAATGCATCAGCAGCCAGAAGCAATAATCCAGCAACTAACCTGTAACTCCTGGATGATCCCTTTAAATAGGGCTGGTGGGGGGGGAGGGGGGTCCTCCATGCTATTTAAGACCTGTTCAGCTGTGCAAGGTTAAGACAGTGCATTGACTAGAACATTGAGTTCCAAAATCGCATCTGTCCCTTTATCTACCACATGTTCTACCTACTCTATATGGTGGTGACATTCGTTATCTGCGCATGCGTAAATGCCTTTACCTATATGGCGTCCAGTACACCTTACGCTAAAAGAGTGTGCGTGCATTCCGGATGCCATTTTGGGTCCTTAGGAGTCACGTAACGCCTACACAACGGGTGCTACACGGCCCAATTTAGACTCCATTGTTTATGGCTCTCACAAAAATTTTATAATACTTTAAGAAGTCAAAAAGGAACTTAATCAAGTAAACTAAGACTTGAATTCAGATTCTTTTGAAAGTGTAACTTGAAGTTAAACTGAAACAATTACATGTGCTCAAAATGATGAAGCTCCAATTGCCTGAATTGAGAAAGTGTATATTGTCTAAAGACCAAATTAGTCAAAACAATCCAAACTGTAAACATAGAGATAAATCCACGATCTTTTGTGGCCTAATTGAGCATTTTAAATGACCTTATAGCTTATCTTTGCTCAATGGTTCCCAGAGAGTTTAGTCTACATCTAATGATTTCATATCAGCCACAGTGCAGGGCATTAATGGTAAATTCTGAAGCCCATGCTTCTACATTCACATTTTGAGCATAATTGCTGTCTTCAATCTTTAAAACCCTTGCAAACAGAAGCATATTTTGACCAGTACTTATTCCTATCACTCGAAGATTAAGCATTTCCTGCCACGATTGAATTATTGTTATTCATTACAATGCGATAAAATAAATTTATAAGTTGCTTTGCAATTTATACTAGCAGGTGAACCTGAAGCACATTTCACCACATCGTTTACAGCCACATTTACATACAATTTCACCACACGGTGCCAATTGAAGTCTGAAAAGCAAAAGACTTTTATTTGCACCAAGGCCGAAAAGAAAAGCCTGCACTAACAACGTCAGGCTTACCTTCCCTTTCCCTTTCACAGATCATCTCACATATACTGGGCAATTAAAAGCATATGTCACACATTAGGTACATTATCACACAACTGATGGTACTTTTTTAATACTGAGAAACCTAGGTGAAGCACCAAGTGTAAATGCTACCAAAGCAGAAAAGAGTAGAAGGGCTGAAGCAAATCAAGTTGTAATAGTTAGGTGAAGTTATACTTGGGCTTGAAGAAACAGTGGAACTCTAAGATCAAGGAAGACTAACGAGTAAGAAATTCCATAATTTTGAGGTCCTGGAAAATAATGAGTCACATTATGAGATAGAATCACTGTTCCCAAAACTGAAAAACAACTTCAAATCTACCACCAGCCTGATACATCCATTAGGAGGAGATGAACCATTAAGTTTCCAGGAGGCCAAAATACCAGCCTTCACTAATTTTATCAAACATTTGATGTGAGTACAAGCTGGTAAAGTGTAGGTAGAAGGCCATTCATCCTTATCTAGCAATGCTCTTCATAAATCAAAAAATGAACATTCAGAATATACAGAAATTCACCAAGGAGACGTGCATAAACCAGACGTAAACAGAATAAATATCACAAAAGATATCGTGGGATTTCTGAGAATTTGGGCTAAGCTTCAAACATCTGGAAATTTTAATGAACATTAGTGAAAAAAGTAGCTGATATTCACTTGTTATGGCCTTGAGGAGTTTGTGCAGCATTCTGCAGTTGCATAGTTAAATTGCAAAGTGAGCATTTAATTCCAGGTCAGACCCAGAATAAGTTCGCATAACAAAAGGGTAGATTTCAGATTTTTGTTTTTAATCTTCATTCTCAGGATATGACCATCGGTGGCAAGGCCAGCATTTATTGCCGATCTCTAGATGCCCTTGAGAAAGTCATGGTGAGCCGCCTTCTTGAACTGCTGCAGTCCATACGGTGAAGGTACTTGCACAATGCTGTTAGGTGGGGAATTTCAGGATTTTGACCCAGCGACGATGAAAGAACGGCGATATATAGAATCATAGAATGGTCACAGCACAGAAGGAGGCCATTCGGCCCATCGAGCCCATGCCGGCTATTTGTAAGAGTAATCCAGCTAGTCCCATTTCCCCACTCTTTCCCTGTAGGCCTGCAAATTTTTTTCCTTCAAGCATTTATCCAATTACTTTTTAAAAGCCACGATTGAATCTGCTTTAGCCACCCTTTCAGGCAGCGCATTCCAGATCGTAACTACTCGCTGCATAACAAAATGTTTCCTCATGTCGCCTTTGGTTCTTTTGCCAATCATCTTAAAACTTTGTCCTCTGGTTCTCGATCCTTTCGCCTATGGGAACAGTTTCTCTTTATTTACTTTATGATTTTGAACATTTCTATCAAATCTCCTCTTACCTTCTCTGCTCAAAGAAGAACAACCCCAGCTTCTTCAGTCTATCTACAAAACTGAAATGTCTCATCCCTGGAACCATTCCAGTAAATCTTTTCTGCACCCTCTCTAAGGCCTTCACATCCTTCCTAAAGTGCAGTGCCCAGAATTGGACGCTATACTCCAGTTGCGGCCGGACCAGTGTTTTGTAAAGGTTCAACATAACTTCCTTGCTTTTGTACTCTATGCCTCTATTTATAAGGGCCAGGATCCTGTATTTTTTTAAAACTGCTTTCTCAGCCTGTCCCATCCACCTTCAAAGATTTGAGCACATATACCCCTAAGTATCTCTGTTCCTGCACCCCCTTTAGAATTGTACCATTTAGTTTATATTGCCTCTCCTCATTCTTCCTGCCAAAATGTATCATTTCGCATTTATCTGCATTAAATTTCATCTGCCATGTGTCCGCCCATTCCATCAGCCTATCTATGTCCTCTTGAAGTCTATCGCTATCCTCCTCACTGTTTACTACATTTCCAAGTTTTGTGTCATCTGCAAATTTTGAAAGTTTTCCCTGTACACCCAAGACCAAGTCATTAATATATATCAAAAAAAGCAGCGGTCCTATTACCAACCCCTGGGAAACATCACTGTATAACTTCCTCTGTCCGAAAAACAACCGTTCATCACTATGCTCTTTTTCCTGTCACTTAGCCAATTTCATATCCATGCTGCCACTGCCCCTTTTATTCTATGGGCTTCAATTTTGCTGACAAGCCTATTATGTGGCACTTTATCAAATGTCTTTTGGAATCCATATACACATCAACCGAATTGCCCTTATCAACCCCCTCTGTTACCTCATCAAAAAACTCAATCATGTTAGTTAAACAAGATTTGCCTTTAACAAATCCAGGCTGACTTTCCTTTATTAATCCACACTTATCCAAGTGACTATTAATTTTATGCCGGATTATCGTTTCTAAAAGCTTCCCCACCACCGAGGTTAAACTGACTGGCCTGTACCCGCCGAGTTTATCCTTTCACCCTTGAACAAGGTAAGATTTCGGCCAGCGCCTCTGCAATTTCCACCCTTACTTCCCTCAGCAATCTAGGATGCATCCCATCCGGACCAGGTCTTATCTACTTTATCAATTTTTAGCCCATCCAGTATCTCAACTACCTCCTCTTTTACTGTGGCTTTGACAGCATCTTCTTCCTTGGTAAAGACAGATGCAAAGTATTCATTTAGTACCTCAGCTATGCCCTTTGCCTCCATGAGTAGATCTCCTTTTTGGTCCCTCATCAGCCCCACCCCTCTTCTTACTACCCACTTACTATTTATATGCCTATAGAAGATTTTTGGATTCCCTTTTATGTTGGCTGCCAATCTTTTCTCATACTCTCTCTTTGCCCCTCTTATTTCCTTTTTCACTTCTCCTCTGTACTTTCTATATTCAGCCTGGTTCTCACTTGTATTATCGAGCTGACATCTGTCATATGCCCCCTTTTTTGCTTCATCTTACTCTCTATCTCTTACTTCATCCAGGGAGCTCTGGCTGTTGTTGTCCTACCTTTCTCCCTTGTGGGACTGCACCTAGACTATATCCAAACCATCTCCTCTTTAATGACTGCCCACTGCTCGTTTACAGTTTTGCCTGTCAATCTTCGATTCCAATTTACCCGGGTCAGATCTGTTCTCAACCCACTGAAATTGGCCCTCCTCCAATTAAGTATTTTTACTCTAGAGTGCTCCTTGTCCTTTTCCATAACTAATCTAAACCTTATGATACTATGATCACTGTTCCCTAAATGTTCCCCCGCTGACACTTGCCACACTTGCCCCACTTCATTCCCCCAGAATCAGATCCAGCAATGCCTCCTTCCTCGTTGGGCCGGAAACATACTGATTAAGAAAGTTCTCCTGAACACACTTCAGAAATTCCTCCCACTCTTGGCCCTTTACACTATTACTATCCCAGTCTATATTAGGATAGTTGAAGTCCCCCATTATCACTACTCCATAGTTCTTGCACCTCTCTGTAATTTCCCTGCAATTTTGCTCCTCTATATCATTCCCACTAGTTGGTGGCCTATAGAATACACCCAGTCGTTTAATGGCGCCTCTACTATTTCTTAACTCTAACCAAATAGATTCTGTCCTTGACCCATCAAGGACATCCTCGCTCTCCAGCACTGCAATATTCTCCTTAATCAATACTGCCACCCCCCTCCTTTTTTTCCTTCCCTATCCTTCCTGACCACCTTGTATCCAGGAATTTTTAGTACCCAATCCTGCCCTTTTTTGAGCCAGGTCCCCGTTATTGCCACTACATCATATTCCCATGTGGTTATTTCCGCCTGCAGCTCTCCTGCATGCACTCTAAACCTACCTTAGACCTTGTATTCTCTTTTAGTCTGATCCCACCTAATACTGTACTATTTCTTACTCTAGTGCTATCTCTCTCTCCCAATCCTTTGTGCACCTTGTTTCACCTTTCTAATGCTACATCCTGGTGCCCATCCCTCTGCAAAATTAGTTTAAACCCTCCCCCACAGCACTAGTGAACCATGCCAAGGCATTTATGTGGCTGGTCTAGTTGAATACGTCTGAAGTTGGGATGGTGTGTGACTTGAAGAGGAACTCGGAGATGATAGTGTTCCCATGCACTTGCTGTCCATGTCCTTCTAGGTGGTGGAAATCCCAGGTTTGAGAGATGCTGCTGAATAAGCTTTGTCGAGTTGCTGCAGTGAATCCAATAATAGTACACACTGCAGCTACAGCACGTTTAAACTGGTGGATGGGCTGCCGAATAGGTGGACTGCTTTTTCCTAGATGGTGTCGAGCTTCTTGAGTGTTGTTGCAGCTGCACTCATCCAGGCAAGTAGAGGGTATTCCATCACACTCCTGACTTGTGGTGAAGAGGCTTTAGGGAGTCAGGAGGTGAGCCACTCGCCACCGAATACCCAGCCTCTGTCCTATTCTAGTCACCATGGCATTTATGTGGCTGGTCCAGTTGAATTTCTGGTTATTGGTGGCCCTCATGATGTTGATGGTCGGGGATTCGGCGATGGTAATGCCATTGAATGTCATGGGGAGGTAGTTAAGCTCGCTCTTGTTGGAGATGGTCATTGCCTTGCATTTATGAAGCGCAAAAGTTACTTGCCATTTATCAGCCCAAGCCTGAATGCTGTCCAGGCCTTGCCGCATGCAGACATGGATGCTTTATGATCTGAGGAATTGTGAATGGAGCTGAACGCTGTGCAATCATCAGTAAACAGCCCCACTTTTGACCTTATGATGCAAGGAACATCACTGATGAAGTAGTTGAAGATTGTTGGACCTAGGACGCTGCCCTGAGGAACTCCTGTTGCGATGTCCTGGGGTTGAGATGATTGACCAACAATCACAACCATCTTCCTTTGTGCCAGGTATGACTTCAGCCACTAGAGAATTTTCCTCCTGGTCCCCAGTGACTTCAGTTTTACTGTGGTGGGTGCGGGGGGGCTCCTTGGTATCATAATCGGTCAAATGCTGCCTTGATATCACCTCTGGAATTCAGCTTGTGTCCATGTTTGGAACAAGGCTGCAACAAGATCTGGAACTGAGAGGTCCTGTTGGAACTCAAACTGAGCATCGGTGAGCAGGTTATTGATGAGTAAGTGCCGCTCGATTACACTGTTGAAGACTCCTTTCATCACTTTGCTAATGATTGAGAGGAGGCTGATAGGGCAGTAATTCGCCAGGTTGGATTTGTCCTGTTTTTTGTGGACAGGACTTGATTTATAATGAGTAGTATCTCAGGCAATGGATATGTGGCACCAGAAATCAGCAAGTTGGCCATGGTGGAGAATCATGATGCAAGGAGGCTCAGACTCACTTGGGAGTTTGTGACTCAGGTGTGTAATCTGGTCCACAGAGGCCAGCTTGTCCTCAACTTCAATGTTATAAGACCCTTCCAGGCACTCACCTGGGACATGTTAGATTTGGGCTACTTGTTAACAGATGGTTTATTTTCCCGACAATGAAAGGACCACAGACTGTAAGATATATTAAAAGCATATTAAGTGTTGCAACGCTCTCTGAAGAGCTGTGGTTAATGATTGGAGCTCTTATACTTGGATGATAGAATTTTTTCATGCTTTTCTGTTTTAATGTAGGGGAGGAGCTGCCTTTTCTGTTGCCCACCTTACATGTGTGCACATACAGTAGTCAATTTGAATAAAGACTTCAACCCAATTGACCTTAATGCCTCCGCTATGTTTCATTAAATTACAAGGCAGGTGCAGACATTCTTAATATTTAATAGCAAGCTGTGCAGTTACTGTAGACATTACTGCTCAAATTACCTAGAGTTGCACTGAGCCATTAGTTGCATTTTCAATATATACTGCTTATTAAATTGCAGTCACAAAGAGCCAATAGCTTTCCATGCAACTGTTAAGTAGGGTTACTAGCAATTTCATGCACTGCATCACTCCATAAGAGACAGTTAAAAAGAAAAATGAGAAATGCATCAAAAAGGTCAATCTCTAACGTTTCTTACAGAAAACGAAATAGCTATTTGTTATACGTTATATATTCTATTCTACCCATTTCACTGGAACCTTATTTCATACAGTATATCAATAAAGGCTAACAATATAATGGATGCTGAGGTTTACATCATAGTTTATTATACTGTTGGAAATTTAGACAATAAAACACAACAACAAAAAAACTGTGCGGTCATGGAGCTATTGTATTTTAATTTGCTGCAGGTATAGAGACAATAAATCACTTCTGATTTTTTTCTCAAAGATGTTTACAGCAGGAATGATTCAGTTCAAAGAGGTTTATTACAAGATACAAGCTAGAACAGTTTAAAACTATTACAACATAGGTACCCTAAAAAGGAACACACCTTATGGCTAGCATGGCAATGCACAGCTTTACAAAACAAAAATAATTGAAAGAAAAAGCAAAATACTGCAGATGTTGGAAATCTGAAATAAAAACAGTAAGTGCTGGAAACACTCAGCAGGTCAGGCAGCATCTGTGGAGAAAGGAAGGCAGGGTTTATGTTTCAGGTCTACAGGGCCGATTTTTACTCGGGGCAGGAGTTGTGTGGGTGGGGGCTGAGGCAGACGGCAAATCGCCTGGACCTCGGCAGCGTGAGGAGATTTTAACTCCCGGGCCTCTTCTGCATAGGCCCCGTCAGTCTCCCGTCTGAACCTGGCAGGAAGCGGCAGCTGGCCGGAGAGCAAGCGCGGGATGGTGGGCGGCAGAAGGCCGCTGCCAAGAATCTGAAGCGACAATCGCCCGCAATCAGGTGAGTGGTTGGGAGAAAGCTTAAGAGGGCATCATGGTCAGGGGAGGGAAGCCTGGGGTAGGATAGGCCTAAGGTTTCCTTGTGGGGCCCAGAGGAGCACTCCTGCATTGCCTGGCCCCACAGGGCCTGATCTGCATATTTACAGAAGGACCCCGCAGGCTTCTAGCGGGTGTCCCCTCGCCTACTCAGAAGAGCAGGTGAAGATCGGAGCTCACGGGTAGGCAGCCGGATTGGTACGGATAACTCCCACGGCCCATTTTAACTGCCCTCCCAGTTTCCGTCGGGAGGGTAGGGTTGAAGTCAGCCTTTAGGACCATTCGCCAGAACCCATTCAGCCCATTGTGTAACCTTTGGCCTCAGCCATCTGCTGGCAACAGGAAAAGAAAAACATTGAAGGCAACTCTTGCTGGAAACTCTTCTTCAGCTACTCCTTGATCTAGATATCAAAGTTCAAAGATAGGAAGGATAATAAAACTAAAATCACAGACATTGTTTGAAAACATATATGAAAAATGTTCTATACATAAATGTATCATAGCTGTAACACATAACTTTCTCCACCAATTTAATGAAATGATACATCCTTGCCACACGATGTATATGGCTGAGGTCTGTATTCTTAGAATGCCTGCTCCAACCAGGATTACATACCTTTTCAAACAATGCCAGTGATTTTTGTATTATCATTTTTACTATTTTTGCATTAAGATATTACATAGCTATCCATGTATTGCTCGTCAATCTCTCGTGGCGTTGCACACCGAGTCAACACTAAGCACAGTATTTAGGCCAAGCAGGGTTAGAGGGCAGGGGATAATTGGACCCAACCAGGGTTAGAAGGAGGGCTCGGGAGGAGGTGAGGTCGAAAGACTTGAGGGAGAGAAGAGAAGGGGCAGAGGAGGAGGAGGAGGATCAGAGCGGGGGGGGGGGGGAGAAGAGGGGGAGAGGAGGGGAGGAAAGAGGAGGGGAAAGTGGATACGGAGAGAGGGGATGGATGAAGAGGAGGTAACAGGAAAAGTGAAAGGTGAGAAAGGAAAGGGAGGGAAACTATCTCAGTGAATGGGAAGGCCATTTCCCTCCACCAGAGATGTAATTACCTCTCAGCAGGGAGACAGGGAGGTGAATTATGGTTAACTGTTCTTTCTCCAGTTTCTCTCCTATCTCCCTTCATGCCCTGTCTGAACTCATCTCGTCCATGAGACACACCTCCTGCTCTCTTGACCCCATTCCCACTAAACTGCTGACCAACAAATTTCCCTTCTTGGCCCCAATGCTAGCTGACATTGTAAATGGTTCCCTCTCTTCAGGTATGTACCTTTCCCTTTCAAAATGCCGACATCATGCACCTTCTCAAAAAACTCACACTCGACCCCTGTATCCTTGCAAACTACCGCTCCATTTCCAACCTCCCTTTCCTTTCCAAATTCCTTGAATGTGTTGTTGATCCCCAAATCTGTCCCCATCTTTCCCGCAAGTCTTTTGAATCTCTTGAATTAGGATTCTGCTCTGGCCACAGCATCATAACGGCCCTAACCAAAGTCACAAATGACATCCTTTGTGATTGTGACCATGCTGAATTATCCTTCCTCGATTTCCTTGGCTTAACAGCAGTCTTTGACACAGTCGACCACACCATCGCCTCCAAAATCTTTCCCCCGTTGTCCTTCTCAGTGGGACTACCCTCGCTTATTTCCATTCTTACCTATCCGATCATAGCCACAGTATCTCCAGCTATGGTTTCTCTTCCCACCACCATATTGTTACCTCCGGAATCTCAAAAGCCCTTGGTTGTATTGTGGCATACTGAAATTCCTCATGATTGTTACAGTAGATACCATAAAGCAAACTTTTCAGTGTTTTCTGTTTGATTCCAGCTTTCCAGCATTTGCATTATTATGCTTAAGTTTACAAGCTATCTGCTTGTGAAACCCTGGCTCTTCCACTTTACAAAAAGGTTTATCAATGTTAGCAAAGACAGCATGAAATGACTGGCTCTCTTTTTCATTTTGTTTTTAGAAAACTACTTTTTTTTTTAATATGTCACTTGCTCAATGGCAAGCTCTCTACCTGTTCAGTTGTGATTTGTTGTTGTTTTATGGACATGGTATTTGAACCAATCAGGTGCAATTGGGACACAGATTTTGCACGTGTGGTACTCTAAAATGTGATGGACGCACTAGATACACACACTCTCATATACACCCGTATAAATATTCTCCTCTGCTCCCCATTGCATTTTGCAAATTACTGTTCCTCATGTTCTTTTACGTTTTCTTTGCCATTCCACACTTTAGAAAAGACATTAAACTTCGTCAGGCTCATACTGCTCAAGACCAGTCCCGAGGAGCATATTGGAATTGACTAAACCTTGCAAATTTTCTTTGCTTCGCTAATAGAAAGCCTTACATCTGCTTGGTATTTTCCCAGATTAAACCAACCAAGGTCATATAGGGAATTGTAACAGTGAACTCATATCTTGCTATTCTCCATTGAGCAACATTAATACACTAATGTGCCTAATCACCTGGAAGCAATATTTACAGTTAGTGTATAGTTTGCAGCCTGACAAATTATGGAATTAGATGCCGTGCAATATGGTACAAACATTTAAGCTTTTTAAATCTTGTACTTTGTAAACGATGCATTTGAGCAGAACGGAAGTAATTATGTCACACAGAATAACACTATTGTGCCATAACTTTGTGACATGCTTTTCAGAACAGAGCTTCTATACACATGCTTGTGACTATTTTAAGCTGCCAAGGGAAGAGCTTTTTTTAATACCCTGGACACATATTTCAAGTGGTGTTCTTTACACCAGACGTCCTGCATATCGGAACAGTTGGAAATGGTGTGCTGGTCATATACACACACAAGCTGTTTCAGACAGGCACTTTTACCACTGCTGGTCCATCACACTAGAAAATGTGTCGGGACACAAACTTGTCATATTTCTTGCTTTTCCTGGGCCCACAAAACAAAAACTGATAGTTTCCCGGACTTTTTTTTTTGAGCGGCCTCCAGCAGATTCCTTAAGGATCGCTGGTTATATTGCTCAACGCCTGGTACAACTAGGTAGAGCATGCACGGCAAAATTAATTTATACTTGAATTTCGCATTCAGGGTCCTACACCCAGCGTAGGGTGCGATTTGCATATTTAAGGAGCCTTACGCCTGTTCCGGCGGGCGTTTTAGAGGACTAAAAGTTGCCCAAACCAATATGACGTCGGGCGCACTTCCTGCATAGTTCAGGCACGGTGGTTCATGATGCAAAATTCAGAGATGAAATGTCAATTTTACGCTAGAAAAAATGGGAGGCCTTGAGTTGAATTTCTCCCCCTTTCTGACCTATGGGGGATAATTTTAACCCCTGAGAACGGGTGGGTTGGGGGCGGGTGGATAGTAAAAATATAGTTGTTTTTTGGAGCGGGACCGCACCCCAACTCCACCACGCCCACTTCTGGGTTTAACCAAGGTCCCCACTTAAAGCCAGCGGGTCGATACATAAGGGGGCAACATACCTCATTGCAATAGTTGAGGCACTTAATTTTTTGTGTACTACAAATGTTAACCTTACCTGTTTGGGTTTCCCATTGCTTCTGATTCACATCAGGTGAAAGCAGGCGGGAAGGGCCGGATCCATGAGGTGAGTGCCTTTATTGCATTGTTTGTGGGCCGAGAGGAGCAGGAGTGCTTCATCCAGGCCCAACAAGCTCACCTGGCGTGATCGGATCCCTGTGATCAGCTGACCTCCACCCCATGGTGGATGTCCCCGATGGTGCCCCCCACCCATGGCCGACCCCTCCCCCCCACCCCTCCCGATGGTCGAGACCCCTCCATAGCTCCGACTCCTCCTGACCTCCGATCTTCAGATGACGTCCTCCGACCTTCTGGTGATCTGATCACCTCCCGGCCTGCGATGTCCTCCATGGCGCCCCCCCACCCAGGAAGTCCTCCATGGCCCACCCCCCAAACTGTGTCCTCCATGGCCCACGATCTCTCCCTCCCTGCTCTCTGATTCCCGGCCGACAGCCAGCCAGCCTGTCAATCAGGTTGACTGCTGGGTGCGAAAACCGGAAGTAAAATTTATCACCCTCATTAAGGTCACGATTGCAGATTGCGACCCGCCAACTTTACTTCTGGTTTTCGCATCTGATTATTAACCCCCAATCCCTTCCCATCTCTATGTTAAAATCATGCTCCTGAGGTCCTCTTGGGCATAGATGCACAGTAAAGATATCTATCCAGTCAAGAACTGGCAGTGCTGCTGTTCCACGACTTTTACCTGATGATGATGCAGCTCCCCAATGCATTATTAGTTATTTCAAGTTCTAATGACTAGGTGGCCATCTGGCAGAGTGACATTTGATTACTTTATCCCCCAAAAGGAACAATTCTCCTGACATCTCAAACAGTGATAGAGCAGAGGGGGGAAAAAGGACAGAAAAGAAAATTGAACAAAAAGCTCAGGAACCAAAATGATGGAGAGGAAATATAAAGTTGATGGTTAGGACAGTGATCAAGTTGGGGGGGGGGGGGGGGGGGAGTGGCAGGGAGAGATAGTGGAAGAATGATTTGGCAACCACACCAAGAACATTAAACATTCTCCAGGACTCGGCTGTGGCTATAAGAGGTAGCTGCAGTACTTCCCCAAATATCAAAAGATTTAAAATGTGTTTATGAAGAATATTCTGTCCTTATTCCCAGGACAGGCAGAAGGATAGAGCCATAGAAAAGATATAGCACAGAAGGGGGCCATTCGGCCCATCGTGTCCTTGCCGGCTCGAAGAACAACCAGGTGCCCATTCTGATCCCACCTTCCAGCACCCGGTCCGTAGCCCTGCAGCTCGCAGCATGTTGGTGCAGGTCCAGGTACTTTTTAAAAGAGTTGAGGGTCCCTGCCTCTACCACCAATTCGGGCAGCGAATTCCATACACCCACCACCCTCTGGATAAAAAAAGTTTTTCCTCATGTCCCCTCTAATCCTTCCGCCAATCAGCTTAAATCTATGTCCCCTGGTTCTTGAATAGATATGTCCCTATGCCTCACAGATGCTATGCTTCCTATAAAGACAGTTGTTATGAGGAAAGTATTATGGAGCCCCGACAACTTGCTGCACTGCCTACAGTATACATGGATTTGGGGTTCTGCACGATTAATATTCTCTGCCTTAAGTGAATCACAGCTGCTGCTGTCAGGACTGCTTGGAACTTTACAAAGTGACTTGCTCCTCTAATTACTTTTACTCTGTTTAGCTTACTGGGAAAAGGGTGTCTTTCTGGGTTAGTAAGGTAACAGTGGTTCACCCCACTGGTGTTGAGAGCTCTTCGCTGCCCCAACCTTTTGGGAAAGGTCCATAGGGAACTGGTACCTACCTGGTTTAGCATCACTTTGGCAGAGTGCAGCCCATTCTAAGTATGACTAATGACTTCAGTTGAACTCCAGGAAACAAGATGCAGTCCACATTGAATGAACACTTGTATAGCAAAAATTTTGTTTGTCATATGCAAGATTGAATGTATTAGTATTCGTTTCAGCATTGCAATCAATGAATTCATTTTTTAAAAACCACAGTGTCCAACTTATAGAGCCTGGGATTCCTTGACGCTTCTAGCAATGTAAAATATTGATATTATCTGAGCCAGTCAATAACCAAATGTGTGTTGTGGATGCACCAACAATTTCTGAAAACTGGCATGAGTGATGCAGCAGAAGAAAAAGTTCAGAAGATAAACAGAACTGATGTGTAAATGAGCAATGAAAATCTACTATACAATGAATTTACTACGCAACATTTAAAAACATCTTCCAACAGAATGCAACTGAAATTTTGTGCAGACGGTAATTTTATAATAAATTGTCATTTCATACAACTGGCCATTAATTGTGAATGAGTGTCAGCAGGTTGTCCAACTGGTAGAGGGCAGTACAGCCAAGCCCAATCTTGTGGCCAATTGCAGTGGCCTGACCACTGCCCTATCTGAGATATGGTCCTTCAGCAAAGACTGAGGATTGAATTTCTCACCATTCTGCTCTATATGACTCAGAGGGAAAAAGGGTAAAAAATCCATTGGCACAATGGCGCTGCTGGTAGTGAGGCAGGGTGGAGCAACTGCCCCCTGCTCTGTTCCTTCCTAAATCCTGGAGATGAAATCATTAACATAATGGAATGGGTGCTTGCACCTATAGCAGTGCAACAGAGGCATCCACTCAGCATGCACAACATGCTTGGAGTGACATTTGTATACATGATAGAATCTTGGAGTAGCATTCCCAAATTGAGTAATGAGACTTCCACACCGTAATGCTGTCATCCCTGAACTTCTGATCATGCACCTTACCTGGCCTTGATTGCAGTGAGCAAAGTGAGACACTTTTTATTACAAGTGGGGCACAATTAAGCCCCAGAACAGCATCTACACCTGTGGGCCTGGTAGGGGTGTATCT
Source organism: Heptranchias perlo (assembly GCF_035084215.1). Lineage (NCBI taxonomy): Eukaryota > Metazoa > Chordata > Chondrichthyes > Hexanchiformes > Hexanchidae > Heptranchias > Heptranchias perlo. Next base: position 47,487,486 of record NC_090329.1, read on the forward strand.
GCTGAGATTCTCAGGGTGGCCTGGGAATGTCCTCACAAATGATCCTAAACTGCGGTTGGGATCAAGGGGGTGGGAAGAAGTACCTGCCCTGCCCCAATCAGAATTGTTAGTGAATCTCTGAAGAGTCCAGGTTTTGCCCCAACTTCTGGTTCCTCTGCTAAGCCTGTGCCATAATTATCCCCTACAAAAGGAGGGGGGCTTCTAGCCTAAAGATTTTATTTCTGAGCTATTGAGGAAGCTAAACCATCTTTTATAATTATTTCAGAATACAGAAATTTCAAGGATTTTCAAGGACTGAAGCTTCAAAAATATATTATATTTCCCTTGTGCAATGTCTATTACAGACAGTGACTATTTCAATACAGCACCAAACATTACGCCAAACTATTATTGCCTTATATTACAATTTGAGGTTTTGCAACTCAGGTGTAAGAATGGATGAACCAACCAATATATAGCCAGACTGTTTCAATCAAACCAACCTCTTTAGCCAGACTTGAACTAATTTATGTTACATTGAAAAAAATATACAGTATTAGTTAGAAGTATGTAAAGAAAGCACAGCGAATACAACAAAAAATATCCAAGCACCTAAGAACATTATTGTGGATGCATTCAACTTAACTGTCACAGGACTGAAAATAATGAGCAACGTCTAAGTTGAACCACCCCCTCTGCCCACCCCACCCGCTGCCAAAACAAAAACATGGAATTGCTCAGTTCAGCCTTCCCCTTCACTTCCAAGCTCTAGAAAAAGTTCAGAGTTTGTGTGGAAAATCATTCCTACCTACTGAACAAAGGATTTTTCAAAATTAATCAAAAATTGTTCTAATTATTTACATTAGTAAATATGTATTTAGCAAACACTACTATAATTTAGTATTTATGTATCATAGAAGCAATGTGTGATGTTGAATAAGAAAATAAATCAACTTGCCTCAATTAATAATGTGTATGCATCAGGTGTACTGAAGGCATCTATGAATTTGCTGGCTTGTTTCTCCTCAACACTAACACCCTCATTAAATATTCTTCCAAGAGTTTTGAAGGTCACTGCAACCCTGATTGCATATACTAGAGAATAGTTAAGAATTCCAAAATTGTTCATTACTAAGATTAACATTCATTCGTAAGATGGCAAAATCAGTTATGGCAGCTATCCTTCCTATTTTAAAAATATAAATATGCATCAAGTGCTACATGTTTCATATTAGCTTGGATACTATGTACTGTATGAGTCAGTAATATTCAAATGGACAGATCACAATATAGTAAATCTATTCCATTGGGCATATCTTGAAAAGCTGCTGTTTAACTGTTCAAAAAGCTGTACAGATTATGCCCATGGACAGTTTGCATATACCATACATATTTTATATGTGATAAATTTTTAAAAATTAATATGCTGGGTGGTTTCTACTTGCAAGGGTACAGATTTTGTACTTCTATGAACCATTAGGCAATTGTGGTTAGTTTGTGTTCGATGTGTATTGGAAATAGATGCCATGTGGCTGGATCAAAGGCAATTTTCACATGAAATGGATTCATCATTATCTTTTTATGATTTTAATATCAATGGATTAAAAAAACTGTTGTGATGGGAATTTCTGTTGTGAAATTACAATATAGACTGAAATACTACGCAGGACAAGAAAATAGTAAGTTGTAAGAAATTAATTAGACTACAGCAACCATTGGCTTTTGATGAGATCATTAGGTTACAGACTGAGATTATTGTTTGCTGACATAGAAAAGGACAAGATGTAGGAGCATGCACAAAATGGGAAAATCATCTTCACTTTTTAAATTTAGACCAAGAGCTTGTTCTCCTAAAATAAAAACGTTTTACCAAAAAGATGGTTTGCCACATTAATACATCAAAGGATAACAGAGGTTAATAATTTCCAAACCAAGATCAGAACAGGGGGAGGGTGCCTCTTCCAGATTAATTCCCCCTAATCTCTTTTAATGATTTTCTAGCTAGCAGAGGTATGTTAATTCCTTGCCGCTTTGAAAAATGATTCCTTGCTGCTTTCTTCATAACTGTCCTAATTTCCAATTGTAAAAGAAAGTGATCCTTGCCCATCCAAAATTGTTGAACCGAATTACTTTTAGGATATAAAACTCTGTTAAATAATATAGGGGGTTAAATTCGATAACCCCCGAATCCGGGCACAGGCATCGCAGACCGCGATGAACCCGCGCCAGGTGCTTCCGATGCAGGCAGCACATGAGATTCGTGCTGCCTGGTCGTTAACGATTTCTGCACGCAGCCAGTGCTACCCGCGCTGTTGAGAGGTTGCACGCACAAGCAGGTTGCCCAAAATGGGGCATGCCCTGCATTAGTTAAAGACAGCCTGCACCTCTTAAAGGGGAGGTGCAAAGTCAATGAGAGCAATGCAGGATGGCAGGCAGGATTGCTGGACCGGCAAGAAAGCGCGCCCCAAGGTTCACGGACGATGCACTGGAGGCCCTGGTGGAGGGAGTGCATGAAAGGAGGGCCATCCTGTACCCACAGGGTGGTAGGAGACCCTCCAGACACCAGCTGCGCAGGCAGTGGCCCAGGAGGTGAATGCCAAGAGCACTGCACCACGCACGTGGGTGCAGTGCCAAAAAAAGTTCAATGATTTGACACAAGTGGTCAAGGTGAGTGAATGCAAGTGCCAAGTGGCACATCCCACCAACTGCACCACTGCTCCACGGACGACACCCCCGGTCACCCACCCACCAACAAATGCTGCCCATCCATACACAATGCTGCACTTCGCATGCTGCATCTCACCCTCACACAGTACCACACTTTCAGGCTACAAAACCTCCAGTCACAGGTCACACACACTGGCAACCATTCAACCATGGCATCAACTTCACCCAGACGCCTTGCAGGATACTCACTGACACACTTCCCTCTGACTTGCAGGAGAAGGTGTCGCATAACAGCCGGCAGCAGGAGAGACCTGGGGCTGGACGGGAACGCTTACAGGTCCTCACCCCCCAGAGGAGACGGTGCTGTGGATTATTTGCCGGGCCGTCATTGTTGCTGTGGCAACTGGCGACGCTGGTGGTCCCGATGAAGGGGGGTCTCTGCATACCTAATCCTCCTTCTCGTTTCCCACATCTCCCTCATCCCACAATCTTTTCTGGCTCTTGTGCTGCAGATGGTGTCAGTGCGCACGTCTTACTTGCTCCTCTCCCTGTTCCACAACTCAACCTGATTCCCTTTGTCATTGCAGATATCCACGAACACGTGGCGGCACCATCCAAGGAGGAGTAGGAGGAGGTGGTGGAGAAGGAGGACACTGAAGCCACACCGTCACTTGATCTGATACTTAATTCCACCAGCTCAGAGACTGACACTGAGCATACTGTAGAGGCTAGGTTAGAGGAGAGATCTACACACGGTGAGACACCAAGCACAAATGCGCAGGAGCTGGGACGGAGGGAATGGATACCACAAGTGCCAGCTCGCCGGAGGGCGAGGTCGCACAATGGTTCTGCTGCCGAGGAGTCAGATGATGACTTTGATGGGCCAGGCTACAGAAGACGGCTGATGGGCATACACAACCTAATGCTTGGTGCACTGGAAAGCCAGCCAGAAAGTCTGGACACAATGTCAAGGGGCATGGAGGAGCCAACCTCGAACTTAGCACAGGGCTTTGCGCAGAGCTTGGAGCTCATCCTTTCCCACATGGAATGGGTGGTCACCTCCATCAGTACACCTGAGGAGCCCACATGATGCAACATCTGATGGCCAACGTCACGGTTCCCATTGCAACACAAACAGCTGCCATTGCAGCACAAACTGATGTGATCAAAGGTCTGCACACTTTGGTTGAAGCTCAGACTGCTGCTATGGAAGCGCAGACTGCTGCTATTGTGGCTTTAGGTACCACTGTGGAATGGGGCTTCCCTCATAATGATGAGGTTGTGCAGCATGCAACATACCATGATGAATCTTGACACCCGCTTAGCTGAGTACAGCAGGGCTCCAACAGAACAGTCCAGGCAGCGGAAGCGTTGCTTTAGGATGTCTGTGGTATGCTCAATCATGTTGCATGTGGCAGCATGGCTCTCGTTGTAGGCCCGCTCTGCACACGTGCGTGCATTCCTGACCGGGGTCATGAGCCACCTCATGAAGGGATAGCCCTTGTCACCCAGTAGCCAACCTTTCACTTGTCGAGCCGGTTCAAAGATAGCTGGCATGTTGGACTGCGGCATAGTGAAAGCGTCATGACTGCTGCCAGGGTAGCGGGCATTGACCTCCATGATGCGCTAACCACCTCCCATTGACATTCAACGGCATTACCATCGCCGAATCCCCCACCATCAACATCCTGGGGGTCACCATTGACCAGAAACTGAACTGGACCAGCCATATAAATACTGTGGCTACGAGAGCAGGTCAGAGGCTGGGTATTCTGCGGTGAGTGACTCACCTCCTGACTCCCCAAAGCCTTTCAACCATCCACAAGGCACAAGTCAGGAGTGTGATGGAATACTCTCCACTTGCTTGGATGAGTGCAGCTCCAACAACACTCAAGAAGCTCCACACCATCCAAGATAAAGCAGCCCGCTTGATTGGCACACCATCCACCACCCTAAACATTCACTCCCTTCACCACCGGCGCACTGTGGCTGCAGTGTGTACCATCCACAGGATGCACTGCAGCAACTCACCAAAGCTTCTTCGACAGCACCTCCCAAACCCGCGACCTCTACCACCTAGAAGGACAAGAGCAGCAGGCACATGGGAACACCACCATCTGCACGTTCCCCTCCAAGTCACACACCATCCCGACATGGAAATATATCGCCGTTCCTTCATCGTCGCTGGGTCAAAATCCTGGAACTCCCTTCCTAACAGCACTGTGGGAGAACCGTCACCACACGGACTGCAGCGGTTCAAGAAGGCTGCTCACCACCATCTTCTCAAGGGCAATTAGGGATGGGCAATAAATGTCGGCCTCGCCAGCGACGCCCACATCCCATGAATGAATTTTTTAAAAATGTGGTCGCACACCAGCTGCACCTTGAGGGAGTGGAACCCCTTTCGGTTCATGAAGATGGCTGAGTTGACATGTGGAGCATACATGGCAATATGCATTATGCATGCAGTCAATGGCATCTTGCACCCCGGGGAAGCCTGCAATGCGAGCACACCCTCGTGCTCACTCATTCTGCTTCTCTCTATCAAAAGGGAACGTGATGAACCTGTTGCCATCTCGTATAGTGCCTCCATGACCTCTATTATGCAGCAACGCACTGCACACTGTAAGATGTTGCACATATCGGCAGCAGAGGCCTGAAAGGATCCAGAGCCATAGAAGTTCAGCACCATGGTTATCTTTATAGCCACAGACAATACTGTCCTTGCCCTGCTCTGAGGCTGTAGTTATGGCTGCAGCAGGTGACAGATTTACGACACGACCTCAGCCGTCGGATGTACTGATCCTCGCTCATCTGGAGATAAGAGTAGTGTTCTCTGAAGGCCCTCATGTGATATGGCCTCCTGCTCAGTGCCCTGCGCCTCCTCCCTCTCCTTGCAGCTTGTCCTGCTCTGCATGGCCTCTTTGCCTGCTCCCAGTCGTGTTCTATGCCCAGCAGGAGCCTTAGCAGACCATCCATGGTTGCCACCAACCATAAGGCAGTACCTGCCAAGCCACTCTCAAATATACTATAGCAACTCTCTAAGTATAGGAAGCTTCAACAAACTCGTCCTATTCTACCAGCAGCCAGAAGCAATAATCCAGCAACTAACCTGCAACACCTGCATGATCCCTTTAAATAGCACTGGTTGGGGACGGGAGGCGGGGGGTGGGGGGGTGTCCTTCAGGCACTCTAAGACATGTTCAGATGTTCGTGGTTAAGACAATGCTTTGAGTGGAGCATTAAGTGCCAAAATGGTGTCTATCACTTTAATCAGCGTTGCACACTGATCGAATGCATATTCTCCCTACTTTACATGGTGCCAGCGTTCGTTATCTGCACGTGCGCGAAACCCTTGACCAAGATGGCGTCCGCTGCATGTAACACTAGAAGTGTGCACGCGCATTCCGGATGCCATTTTGGAACTTCAGGAGGCCGCCTAATGCCGAATCAACGGGCGCTACATGGCCCAATTTCCAGTCCATAATTCCTGCATTCTGTCAGGATTTCCATGACACTAAATTTAAGGGTACGGTAGTTTGACGGTTATGTTACTGAACTAGTAATCCAGAGAATGTGAGTTTGAATCCCACCATGGCATTTGGAATTTGAATTCAGTTTAAAAAATCCAGTCTGCCCTATATGTGACTCCAGTCCCACACCAATGTAGTTGACTTAACTGCCCTCTGAAGTGGCCTAGAAAGCCACTCAGTTTAGGAATGGGCTATAGATGCCGGCCTTGAGAATGAATTAAAAAAAAGCTGGCTCATGTTCTAAACAAAATAAGTTGCCATGCTCAAATGAAGTGCCAACTGTTAACCTCAAAACATGGACAGCCCAAAAAGAATTTATAGGCAGCATGGAATACCAAGCCATTTCCTTTCCAGATCTCTCTTTTTGGATACAAAGGTGATCCTACTTCTATCCCATTATTGCGTTTTTTTCAATCTACACCCACCACAGTACCCATTAGGGTGTAACACTACCAATTTTGGTCTGATTTGGTAAACTACGTAATACTCCTTTAGATTCAACACCAAAGCCACCTCCAGCCTTATTGTGAAAATCCTACAGGAGTATCGCCTTCTAAAAAAAATTTAAATCTCTACAGAAGGAGGATTTAAAGGCTTTCACTACCCTGCTATAACCTGCTAATAGAACTGGGTAATGGAATGTTGAGCAGAGATAATTCAATTGAATTTTTTATTGGTGTCTAGCCACAAAGATTAGTTAGGTGCTTCTATGTGCCAGGTCATCCTCTCTTCTGCCGATTAGGAAACTTATAGTTTGCACAATTATTTTGTTGAAATCTAGTTGTTCAAATCTAGGACAAAAATAATACCTCAATTAGTGTATTTGAAAAAGGTTGCACTAAATTCCTGGAAAACAGTTCTTCAGAGAAAGAGACAGCTTCAGATTTGCCTCAATTGATGTCATAGCCAGACCGTTTCCTAAAGATTCTTAAATGAATTGCGTAGGTTGGACAAAAACAATAAAATATTAAAACACACAGAGAGCAGTGCTTATTCTATCTCCTTATCTTCCTTTATTATGGCTGCTACAGGAACAATCTTAGTGAGTACTCTTTAAGGAAAGGGAATCAGGAGATCATTCTACCCAAAAGGAGGAACTGGGATCAGATTAAAGGGTTTAAATCATCACGTCAAATGCCAACCATCTAGGTTTGACACAGATAGTCAACATTTTTAGGGCAATGTTGCGTGTTTTTGGATAAAACGAAAATCAGCGCTACTCTCGAGACTTCCTCCTCAGTGGGTCTCCTACTTCCTGTTGTTGCTACTGCTCCAATTTTAAACACAAGCTACTCACTGCATTGGGAACTCACAAGATCAGAAGATCCTACCAAAGCATACAGCAGCTTTCAAAATTAAAGCCGTAGCAACAATAGGGGAACAAACCCAGGCGCAAAGCTTGAGGGGAAAAGAGGGAGAGATAAGAGCAGAACTGGGGCAGGAGGGGGAGACAGGAAAGGCCAAAGTGCCATTGGATAGAGGGAAGAGGAGATGGAGCCCGAGCAGTACTGGGAAGTTGGGAGATGAACACCATTCCAATGTCAACTGGATAGGTGGGGTTGGAAATTGGCATTTAGAGGGAAGAAGGAAAAAAGTGCAAGCATGAACAGTGACTTTGAAGGGGGAGAGTGCCTCTGTGAACAGGGTGTGGGGGCGGGGGTGTTGGAGGACAAGTGTCTGTGAACTGGAGAAAAGGGTTACGGGAGAGAGTCAATGAATGGGAACGAGGAAAATAAGTATCTCAGAATTGGGAAAGAGGAGATCGATGTAGGTGATGAATGCCTCTGTGAAGGGTAAGAGTGACTGTTGAGGTAGCTTTTTGGGGAAGTGATGGTTTAGTCAGTCTGTTGAAAACCTAAGTGCAATTTGTTTTTCTAAATTAAAAATCTATTAATTTTGAATTTTAAAAAAAAGTGTTTAAAATTAATCAGAATGCATTTTTTAATGCAAAAGTTCAAAATTACCAAGGAAACATATCCTCAATCCAGCCAGAAATGCACAAACTGACACAGGGAATAGAGAATAGTTTTCAAGAGGGATTTAAAAGGGTAGCTGCAGAGAAACTATTTCCTCTGGTGGGGGAATCCAGAACAAGGGGGCAAAATCTTAAAGTTAGAGCTAGGCCATTTAAGAGTGAAATAGTGGAAATCTGGAACTCTCACTCCCATAGGTTGTAGATGCTGGGCCTATTGAAATTTTCAAGACTGAGATCGATAGATTTTTGTTAGGTAAGGGTATCAAGGGATGTGAAGCAAAGGTGGGTAAATGGAGTGGAGAAACAAATCAGTCATGATCTAATTCAATAGTGGAATAGGCTTGAGGAGCTGAATGGCCTACTCCTGTTCCCATAAAATTAAGCAATACATCAACAATGAAAATCAATTCTTAGGTTGCATGCCCCAAACCCCCTTTAAAAATAAAATAATTCTTGTGCCTCAGAACACGTGACGAGAAATTGATCTAGGCCTATTTTCGGGCCTGAAATAGCACGTCCAAGAAACTGGAGGCTTGAGGCTCAACTGAAACTGGAACTTAGGCCTCATTTTAATAATTGCAGTGAGCTGCCTGTGTTTGTCATGCCTCCAGAGGGACCAATTTGGGCTGATGCCTCACAGGTATTGGCCGTCAGTCAAGTCCGGGGAGGGGGGGAGGGAGAGGCAGAACTGGAGGGAGGCTAGCGCGGACCGGCAGTGGCCTTCAGGAGTGCTGTAGAGCTGGTAGGAATACTCCTGCTCCCCCTGGATCCATATGAAGATAAAATATCTGATAAACTTACCCACTTGTTGATTACTGGAAGGCTGCAGCAAACGCTGGAAAACCGAGCCAAGACGATCCTGTGCTTGCTTCATTCAGTGCTGTCCAATTTCTGCAAAACAGACATTAGGCCCCTTATTAACATATGCAAGGGGCCTAATGCCTGTTTTAGGTGGCCTGAATATTGAGACACGTGACACAGCCCTGTGAAATTGATCCTTTTGCCCCATTTTCCATTTGGAAAACAGGTGCAATGAGGACCAATTTCTCCCCCTTGTCTTCCTATTCAGGCTTATCTCCCCCCAACCCTCCCGTTATGAGGAAGGAATGTTGGGTATATGTACAGCTTATGCTACAAAGCTGCGTTCCACTGTACTTCGAGCGTGGTTACTATTTTTTCCCACACATCTTAGGCTTATATTCAGACCATTTTGCAGTTATCCGTTTTTAGGGCTACATCAGCTTTCTTTTTAAAGCTGTTCATCAGCTTTTGCTAGTTTTCTAGGGTGGCGTATATGGTTTCAATTCACTCCAAGGCAGTTTTAAATCTAGATGTCTGAGAGTGTAAATATGAAGATATTTTACAGAAGGCTTTTCAGTGACAAGCAGAATTGTTGCAACTGATATTGGATGGTACCTGCATGCCATTAGTATATAGTAATCTTACTGACATACTGTTGATGAAGCTATTATACCACATGCTGATGCACACTCAATTTCCCTCCCCTACAACCAGGCAGCACTATTTCCTGGAAATCTGTCCCTTGGAAGCAGACGTTTAAACATAGAAGTAACTACCTCTTGCATTACGAAGGTTTCTGGAACATACATTAGGCTATAGAAAATCTGGCGATGTCCTAGTCCAATTTCTCGAAGTCTTTCTGTACTTTCAAGATACTTCAGGGCCAGTTTTCTGGGATACCTTCCCTGCTACCAGCTTCCTTCAGCTGAACCCTGGGGCTGTCGATGTGACATAATAACAATGGAAAAATACATCTTCAATGATCTAGCATTCAAAAATAACTCGAGAAACAGGCCTTTAGGCTTTGCAGAGAAAGAGATCTTTGCATTTTTGTGAGTACCATGATTAAGGTTAATTTTAAAGTCACAGGAAGGTCACTTAAATGCATCAGTGAAGTCTCTTGACCAAGTGTGGCACCAAGGAGCCCTAGTAAAATTGAACTCAATGGGAATCAGGGGGAAAACTCTCCAGTGGCTGGAGTCATACCTAGCACAAAGGAAGACTGTAGTGGTTGTTGGAGGCCAATCGTCTCAGCCCCAGGACATTGCTGCAGGAGTTCCTCAGGGCAGTGTCCTTGGCCCAATCCCATCTTTAGCTGCTTCATCAATGACCTTCCCTCCATCATAAGGTCAGAAACGGGGATGTTCGCTGATGATTGCACAGTGTTCAGTTCCATTCGCAACCCCTCAGATAATGAAGCAGTCCGAGCCTGCATGCAGCAAGACCTGGACAACATCCAGGCTTGGGCTCATAAGTGGCAAGTAATATTCGCGCCACACAAGTGCCAGGCAATGACCATCTCCAACAAGAGAGAGTCTAACCACCTCTCCTTGACATTCAATGGCAATACCATCGCCGAATCCCCCACCATCAACATCCTGGGGGTCACCATTGATCAGAAACTTAACTGGACCAGCCACATAAATACTGTGGCTACAAGAGCAAGTCAAAGGCTGGGTATTCTGTGGCAAGTGACTCATCTCCTGACTCCCCAAAGCCTTTCCACCATCTACAAGGCACAAGTCAGGAGTGTGATGGAATACTCTCCACTTGCCTGGATGAGTGCAGCTCCAACAACACTCAAGAAGTTCGACACCATCCAGGTCAAAGCAGCCCGCTTGATTGGCACCCCATCCACCACCCTAAACGTTCACTTCCTTCACCATCAGCGCACCGTAGCTGCAGTGTGTACCATCTACAGGATGCAATGCAGCAACTCGCCAAGGCTTCTTCGAGAGCACTTCCCAAACCCACGACCTCTACCACCTAGAAGGACAAGGGCAGCAGGCACACGGGAACACCACCACCTGCACGTTCCCCTCCAAGTCACACACCATCCCGACTTGGAACTATATCACCGTTCCTTCATTGTTGCTGGGTCAAAATCCTGGAACTCCCTACCTAACAATATTGTGGGAGAACCTTCACCATATGGGCTGCAGCGGTTCAAGAAGGTGGCTCATCACCACCTTCTCAAGGGCCATTAGGGATTGGCAATAAATGCTGGCCTTGCCAGCGATGCCCACATACCATGAACGAATAAAAAAAATCTCTCAGCTAGAACAGGCACAGCAAGGTGCATATATGTTATGGAAAGAATCCATAAAGCTACCCCGTTGTCTAAGTTGGTAAATGCATTGGTAGTGTGATACTGAGCCATTTGATCTCTACCCTGTGCAAATCTGCCTGATCTGAGCTGGGGCAGCAGCTCAAGTACAATAACTGTACCAGGATTCCAATTTCATTGGGTGAGAGAGAGGAATTCTGGCAGTAACTGTGGAAATGTACCCCCAGACAAGTTGCTGCCTTCAGGAGATGGGCTGAGAAATGGGTCGGGCTAATAAATAAGTATACAACAACATTTAAGTTGCTTGGTGCTGTTACTTTTTAAGCAGATAAAGATTTTCTACGTTGGTTTTTATTTTTGGCACTTGGCATGTCAAAACTTTAGTCCATGGATTTAATAAAATAAATATCTACTACAGTTTTTAGGTTGCCCTTGGATTACATAAATGACCTCATGCAGAAAGCACAAACTGTGTTTTTACGTGATACCATAATAACTTGAGTATAAATTTATATGCACACATATTGGGCTCGATTTTTGGACGTCCAAGCCAGTGGGTTTGTGGCGGGGGAGCTCTGAAAATCGGGGATTCCCGGGACAGGTCCGGAGCCCGGCTCCAACCCGCCCACTTCCGGGTTCCCCAGTGACATGCTTAGATGCGAGCGCAGCCCCCGCATGTGGGACTCCCGCCGGCAATTAAAGCCGGCGGGATCCCACTTAAGGCAATTAATTACATAGTTCAGGTCGTTAGCAGACCTGATTTGTAGGATATTTTAGGAGGGGTGGGATTTTCATCTCAATTGAGGGAAACACTCCCAGTTGAAATGGACGTGTTGCAGCCACCAGCCTGTGGCTGCTACAAAGGTCCATTTGACAGGTGGTGGGGGGGTGGGGAGGAGACCCTCACTCATTGCAGGAGGCCACTCTGTCACTTTGGACAAAGTTTGGCCTCCACCACCCTCCTACTAACAATAAAATTCACCAACTTGGAACATCAACCCCGGTGTGCAGACACATGTACCTACCTTGCAGACCCCCTCAAACGTATATCTTCCGGACAGGAGCCCCATAGCTGCAGTCATGACCTCCTCGGAGGGCGAACAGCATCACCAGCCTCGCCGGCCACGCCGTCCATTTCTGACACGTGGAGCTCCACAACACAGTGCTGTGACACATCCACCTGCACAGCAGGAAGGAGGGCAACCGCAGAGAGAGATGCGTTACAGAGGGCACTACCCTCGCCACAGGGTCTACAGACCGAGGCTCAGCTTCCTGGACCTCTCTGAGCAGCAGTGGACATCTGCAGCCTCCTTCATGCCGAGCTGCTCCTGGCTGGCCCGAGCACCATCTTCTTACCTGTCGCTGTCAAAGTCACCACTGCCCTCAACAACTTCTCCTCCGCATCCTTCCAGGGCGCCACGGGGACATCGCCGACGTCTCTCAGTCGTCTGCACAAAAGTGCTCTGCAAATACAGCTACACCATTCTGCAGTGACACAATGGGTGGCATCAGTTGTGGGTCTTCATGGTGATCCTCAGGAAAGGGCATTATTGCACAAACCAGACAAAATTTGCAAAGACGTGGCAGTAGTGGTGACAATATAATATGTACTGTGACTTGATCAGAAATCAAATATAAGTAAAAACCATGATAACCCTCAAACACCCTTGTGCATCCCCTTCATGCTCACAACACGTTTGCCTTACACTTCCTACGACACATATGTGATGCATGCCCTGTGGCTGCAGCACAGGTAGTGGCAGGTTGGGTGAGGCTGACCGTGAAAGAGATGCATGAGAGTGTGAGTATGAGACAGAGCCATGAGATTGTATGAGGATTGGGTTGAGTGGTAGTGGTGGGATGAGTAATGGCGAGGTGAGTAAGTGCAGGTAAGATGAGAATGAGCTTTGAGTGGGTGTGAGGAGTGATGTGATAGAGTAGTGTTGGCAGTGCAGAAGGAGATGTGGGGTGGGGGTGGTGATGTGGCAGACGGAGTGCAGGGGAATGAGTAAGTGTACTCACTTCGGCTGACCTACTTAGGTCATTGAAGCGCCTCCTGCACTGTATGCAGATGCATGATATGTTGGTGGTGCTGGTGACCTCCTCTGCCACCTTGAGCCAGGCCTTCGTGGTGGCAGAGGCAGGTCACTTCCTCCCGTCCGCCGGGGAGAAGATCTCTGTCCTCCTGCTCCTCACCCCATCCAATAGGACCTGGAGTGAGGCATCATTAAACCTGGGAGCAGCCTTCCTCCTGGGCTGCTCCATACTGTAATTTTGGCTTCTTTCTGCAGCATCAGTCAGTGGAGGACTGCCCCTATAAATAGGGCTCCTCCAGCTGACAGCCTATGATGCGGTTGTGCAGTCCGCCCGCTGCGCAGCTTTCCAGCGCGAAACCCAGAAGCCAAGGTAAATGCCTTCAATTAGGCTGCGATCGCGTGCGAAACACCCCGAATTCACTGGGCGCGTTACCCACACGCCCAGTCGACCCCCCGCTGCCAACCCACCTCTCTCCTAATATCGAGCCCATTGACTGCCTTTAAGGGCTATAGTAGAAAATGGTTCACCTTGCAGTACAGGTAACCTTGTAACTCTTAGGTGAACAATTTACTACTATAGCCTTCACCTGCAGCCACTTGTGCATTATATATTAATATTTCAGTTATTATGCTAAGTATCACATTAAGAAAAAAGTTTCTACTCTAGATTTGTATACTGTCATATACCAAGGATCTACAATTTTTTTTTAAAAAGACCACTTATCCAAATCACATTGCAACTGCCAACTTAAACTGAAGTCAGTCAACTACTATATTTAGAATGCTTAGTAGTCATTGGTTTGTTGGTCATAATTCTGTCCAGGAATATCAGGGAACTCCTGTTTAAGTCATTTGCTTAATGATTTGCAGCTTTAGCTCAGCTTAAACAGTATGCAGTGCCAAGTGGAAAATCCTGTATGAGGACTATTGAGACTGCACTTCATTTAAAAAAAAATTGGTTCAAATGTTTTCCACTTCCTTTAATTTTGCAAAGTACAAGACAGGAACATTCGATTCTTTGAATGGCTAAGACAGACTTGTCCTTTGTGCTAACTAGCCACAGTGCGCTCTTTCAGTCTGGTCACAAAGCACTGGTCTGATCCAAGGCATATGTGTACATTGTTCTTTGAATAATAGAATTAACTTTGACAACATCTGAAATCGAATTGCTTTTTATATGCTTGTAGGACACATTCGATATAGTCATGATGTGGAGATGCCGGTGATGGACTGGGGTTGACAATTGTAAACAATTTTACAACACCAAGTTATAGTCCAGCAATTTTATTATGTTCATGTCACGCTACACGTTACCCCACCAGCGAACAAATGTTATCTGTTTTTAATATAACGGGTCAGTTGCTGTCTTTTCTATGTTTCTACCTCTCTATCTCTGTTTTTTTTTGTTTGTTGTTTTTTTTGGTGATTTGTATATTCTGAGACCTGGCAGGTAACACCTGTCTGTCTGCACACTGATTGCCTTGGCAACGGGCAGTTGAAAAAACTGTCTGTAATCACCAAGCATTGTTCTGTGATTTATAAATGCGACTTCATTTCGAGGATTTCATTTCCACATCGTTCACCTGAGGAAGGAGGTAGCCTCCGAAAGCTTGTGAATTTAAAATAAAATTGCTGGACTATAACTTGGTGTTGTAAAATTGTTTACAACATTCGATATAGATGATGCTCACTTCCTGCATTGCAGCATGGGTTACAAGTTCTCCTATTACAAAGACCCACAAATGTTATCACTTTATTACTGATTATTACAGTATGATAATATTTCAGTCAGTAGTGTGATCATATTTCAGTCAGTCGTCATGACCATTCTTGCCTAAGGTCACACAAGGCCTCACTATTGCATTCTTCTCTTGATTAGATGCTGCAGCTATCTGCCAAGTATTGGTCTGCTACTCGGGTCTTTCTGGTGACTGAATTTGGCTTTTGTATGGTTGGTTCCTCAGCTGGGACCCATTTCATCAGCTTGTGAGGATACTGATTTTCAGCCATATATGATAAGCCTTACCAATTATCATCCCTGGACGTAACAACCAACATTGACACAGTACTTTAAAATAGAAAACATCCTAATTTACTTTACAGAGGAAAAACAGATGCTGAGGGGGAGTAGAATGATTCGGAGAAGTGATCGAAAATAGGATCAAGTAGATAGATTTTCAGAAGGCTTTGAAAGGCAGGCAGAGAAGTAGCATGGTGGTGGTGGGGGGGATGATCCAAAGAGCAGGGCCAAGATGGCTGAAGGCTCAGCACCAATGGTGGAGCAAAAGGAGAGGAGGCTGCATAAGAGGTTTGAACTGGAGAACCAAAGAGCACAGGCTGGAGTAAGGTGAGGCGAGATTTGTAAATGAAGAGAAGCATTTTGAATTTGTTGCATTGGGAACAAGAAGCCAATAGACTTGTGGAGTAGGGGGAGTGGAGGGGAAGGTGATGGTTGAATGGGATATAGTTCAGGACAGAATGTGGGCAATGAATTATTCACAGGTTGGGGTTTGTGCATGATGACATTTGGGAGGCCATGGAGGATGGTATTGGAGAAGTAAAGTCTAGAAGTCACAAAAGCACAGAGAAGGGTTTCAGCTGCAGCTGCAGGTAAGGCATCAGAGGAGGATAAATGGTTAACCTTATTGAATGACACAAAGGACAAGGAGGAATAACACACCAAGGTTGCAATCACAAAGTATGTCATTAATGATAATCACGTGTTGGAATTTTTTGACCATTTTTCAACAGAAAGGATTTGGAAAGAGAATTTATTTTAAATGTACTTTAAAGCATAATGCATTCAAACAAGTTTTAAAAAAGCACCGGGACGATAGGTGGTTAAAATGCAAATGATTTAAACTTATATGTTGTTTTCCCATATACTGTAAATAATAATCAATTTGTTAGCCTGCCTCAGCAACTGATAAACACCTCACACCTATTGTGTTGGAAGTCTCCGAGCCCTTTCGGCTGTGAAAAGAGCAATATGTACTCAGGCCTAAAAGCTTGAACTGCTTACGCGAGCGACTACCACCACTGTACCTGAAAGAATATCTAAATCAAGACCTTAAATGTGTAACAATTGGTGGCAGCTATCTGGGATACTGGGTTATACAGGTGACAAAGATGATTTAAAACGATTAAACCTTAGCTGTGAATGGAACAAAAAGAGCAATATCAAAAAATATCAAAATCAAAAGAAGTCACACTTTAGTTAGCAATGTTGGTAGCCGAACAAAAAGTGAAACAGAGAGTGTTTCAGGTTAAAAAAAAGAGTATGAATTTCAGTCAGAGTTTCAGTGATTTAGATAGGAAGAAGAGAAATGCAAGTGAGAAGAGAGGCCAACGAGACAGAATAACAGCACCAGTATGAAGACAACAGAGGTGTCAGCGTGAGGCTGGAAACACGAAGAGGAGCATCTCCATGCTCTCAAACTTGCAAAGAAATAAGCATCAGCAGCAAGTCTTGTACGTATGGTAGCAGAACTCGGGGCTCACCATTTATTAATTCAAATCTTATTCCAAATTTTAAAGAGGGCGAAGATACTGATAGTTTTACCCAGGCATTTGAATTTTTAGCCGGTCACCATAAGAGGGACAAAAATGAATGGGCCAGCCAACTTCCAATGTCACTCAGCGGAAAAGCAATTGCAGTGTTTTCTCATGTTAACCCTACCCATAGTATGGGCTATGATATTGTAAAGCGTGCCATTCTTAGGGTTTATGATTTAATCCATGAAGCATACAGGCAGAAATTTAAGAAACTAAGAAAGAATTCAGACTGTACTTATAGAGAAACTGTTATTCTGCTCAAAGATATATGGCGAATGTAGTTAGAAAGCAAAAGTGTAACAAACAACAAGGTATTTGCCATTTAATGCTAAGGGACAGAATAAGGTACGGTAAGTTACATTTTTAACTTTCCCTGTGGGCCAGGGGGAGCTGGAGTGCTCCAGGCCCCACAAAGAAACCTTGGGCATCCCCCCACAAATCACGATCCATCGGAACCCCCTCCATTTACCTAACTGCAGCAAACCGTTTCCTTGGATCTCCGGCAGCGGCCCACAGCTACGCGATTTCCCGCTCCCGCCCGCCGGATCTTCACATCATTGCTACAGGGTTCAGGCAGAGTCAGTCTCGGGATGTTGTAATGAGGCCGCACACCAGTGAGTTGGAGTGAGCCTGATGGTCTCACAGCCGGCCAGGTTAAAATCGGGGCTAATGTTTCAGTTTAAATGTTAGCCTTGGCTCAGTGGTAGCACTCTTGCCTCTACGTAAAAAGGTTGTGGGTTTAAGCTCCACTCCAGAGACTAGAGCACAAGTCGAGGCCGACACTTCAGTGCAGTACTGAAGGAGTGCTACACAGTCGGAGGTGCCGTCTTTTGAATATGTTAAACCGAGGCACCATTTGGGCTCTCAGGGGGAAGTAAATGATCCCATGACACTATTCAAAGAACAGCAGAGGAGTTCTCCCGGTGTCCGGGCCAATATTTATCCTTCAACCAACATCACTAAATCAGATTAACTGGTCATACAATAGTGACCACACTTCAAAAAAAGTACTTCATTAGCTGTGAAGCGCTTGGGTATATCCTGAGGTCGCAAAAGGCACCATATAAATGCAAGTTTGTTCTTTCTTTAACTAAGTTCTGCTAACTATGATTCTAAGATTAATAAATAATTGTTAGTTCATGACTTTGCTGCCAGAAAATGTCTTTAATAATTGACAAGAAGGGTTTATTCATTCACTCAGTACCTTGTGCAGATCCTGATGGGAGATGGTAGTGCTAATGTAAACCAGTTGATGTATAACAGTTCGGCAAGCCAAATTTAGGCACCATTAACTCATGGGCATACTAACTGGGAAATGTCAGATTGTTCCTTGATGAGGAGTTAAGGTGAAAAGGGTTATGGATTTATCCTGTGCTCTTGATGAATATTCTTGTCAGGGTATTAATCCCAGTATTTTTACAGCTGATGAATGGCAGATGTCATTTAATATGAACAAATGCAACATCATGAGATTAGGGAAGGATAGTAAACCGTGGTAATATAAGCTAAACAGTATTACAAGATATGTTACAGGAGAGGGATCTGGGGGTGCTGATGGATAGATTGCTGAAGTCATCAGCACAGGATGTGGCAGTAGTAAAGACAGAAAATAGGATCTTGGGCGGTATAGCCAGATGAATAGAGCACAAATCTCAGGATGTGATTGAGTTTTTAAGGAGTGACAGTCCGGCCCCACTTGGAGTTCAGAGTATAATTCTACTCACCATATTTTGAGAAGGACATTAAGGCATTGGAGAGGGTACAGCAAAGAGCAACTAAATTGACAGCTAGAATTAGCCACATGACTTACGAAGAGAGAGACCACAGAAGCTGAAAATGTTTACACTGGAGAAATGAAGGCTTGGGTTGATGTTATTCAAGTATTCAAGATCCTAAGGGGTATAGACAAGATAAACATCGTCACAGATTATTTAACAAAAGGGACATAGCCTCAAACTCAGAAGAGGTGAAAAGGCAGCAAAGATTTAACTATTGCACATAGAGGGCAGTGAATGTATGGAATGGACTTCCAAGGGGGACAGTGGGGGCTAAGTGTATCAGAAAATTCGAGAGAGCATTGGTAAGTACAAAAAAAAATTTGATAAAAGGGTACAAGAGGTATTGAGGTAAGTTATATTTCCAATGCATGGGGAACAACTAGATTGACTACAAAGGTCTTTTCTGGTCTTGTGCATTCCGACTTGTCAGTAGAGAATTATAGGTGTCATAAGGTATTGGTGAGACCGCACCTGGAATATTGCATACAGTTTTGGTCTCCATACTTAAGAAAAGACATACTTGCTCTCGAGGCAGTACAAAGAAGGTTCACTCGGTTAATCCCGGGGATGAGGGGGCGGACATATGAGGAGAGGTTGAGTAGATTGGGACTCTACTCATTGGAGTTCAGAAGAATGAGAGGCGATCTTATTGAAACATATAAGATTGTGAAGGGTCTTGATCGGGTGGATGCAGTAAGGATGTTCCCAAAGATGGGTGAAACTAGAACTAGGGGGCATAATCTTAGAATAAGGGGCTGCTCTTTCAAAACTGAGATGAGGAGAAACTTCTTCACTCAGAGGGTGGTAGGTCTGTGGAATTTGCTGCACCAGGAAGCTGTGGAAGCTACATCATTAGATAAATTTAAAACAGAAATAGACAGTTTCCTAGAAGTAAAGGGAATTAGGGGTTATGGGGAGCGGGCAGGAAATTGGACATGAAGCTGAGTTCGGATCGGTCAATGCCCTGTGGGTGGCGGAGAGGGCCCAGGGGCTATGTGGCCGGGTCCTGCTCCGACTTCTTGTGTTCTTTAGATTTGTGGTTGGGATCAGATCAGCCATGATCTTATTGAATGGCAGAGCAGGCTCGAGGGGCCGATTGGCCTACTCCTGCTCCAATTTCTTATGTTCTTATGTTCTTATAGCCAGTTCATAGAGTTATCTCCAATTTTCATGGTTTCAATGCATAATTACAATTACTTTCACGAAGCATAAATAACACTGTACTGCCTAATTTTTGACACAATGGCTGCTTTTGCCCTTTTCATATAAAGCAAAAAGAATAAGACTACTTCATTGTAAAACTTAGTGGAGAAATGCTTAATTTGGATGTTTAGATGTTAAAATCTGAAGACAATATTTTTCAGTCAATTTTACATGTACAGGCAGATTAGCTGAATTGGCTGAGCAACCTGGCAGAAAAAGAGACCGTCTGAAAAGGGAAGAGGTTTTTCTCGATAGTACTAATAAACATTGCTTTTGTATGCATTGCATTGTCCTAGAAATGGTATTCAATCTTTCCAGATTTAGACCCTGGTTTTCCCCTCCCATGTGTAATTGCAGGAAAGCAGTTTAAGTAAAAATGTCAGGTTGTAATACAAACAAAAAACAAACAGGGCCTGGTGCTACATACTGGATTTCATTATGTAGATTGAAAATTGCAGTCTCCTGGAACAAACGTTTGTGAAATATTTGGCCTGTGATGTTTTGCAGTTCAGTTTGAATTTCCCTTCTCGCTCAAACTGCTGTTGTTTTGCTCATGCTTTCAAACTATTTTTCATAGCATAGGAAGATCCAGAGAGGATGAAAAAAATAGAACTACAGAAAAATATGCAAGAAGTAGCTGCTAAAGTTTTCTTACTGATATTAGTGCTAATGGAGAAAATCCAGTCTCAAGCGCTGTCGGGGTGCCTGCTCTAGACTTTTTTTATGCCAGTTTTATTAAAGAAAGAGCACAATTGTGAGGGGGGTGGGAGGGGGAAGAGAAGACTTTTAAACCTTACTTTACTGGTATAAGGTATTACTCATAGTTGGCTGCAGATTGAAGAGTTGATTATTTAAGAGTTTTACTGTTTAGATGTAGTAGTTATTCTTGAAGTACTTCATATGAACTGAACATATCTACAGAAGATCAATTAATGCTTTTTTAACTTTTGTTTTCCATTACAAGTTACTAACATTGGTGAAAAGAAATTTGTAATTTTCTACCCGTGGAATTTAGTCGACATAGCACCATATGTTTGCCTGCAGGAAATGTTTCTGCATTACAGTTTGAGCCAAGGTGCTTCCATTCCTAGTCCATGTGGATTTAATAGGCAGTGCTGACAGAACAGCCTTAAAATTATTCTCTGAGGACATTAGGTACAGTAATTATTTAACCTCTTATTGGATCATAACAAATAGAAGTTTGGCCAGTAAATATCCGGCATGTTAAAGTAGTCAGAAAATTGAGCCCATATGTATTACAACCTGTAAGTAGCCACTATTATAAATTTTTCAGCCATGATCTTATTGAATGGCGGAGCAGGCTCAAGGGGCCATATGGCCTACTCCTGATCCTATTTCTTATGTTCTTATGTTCATTATGCTATAGATAGTGTAAATACATTAGAATGGAACAAAAAGCAAATTTCATTAAGAGTGTAAAAAATGAGTCCACATTCATGCTGAAATTTGGCATTATTAGCTATATTAAATTATAAACAAAGGGAAGAGTTTCTTAAAGAGCTAAGAAGAAAAAACTGCAATACAATTCAAAAAAAATTGCATACAGGTGAAATATTCTTCATGTTTTCATGGTATCACCTTCAATACTTTAGTAAATGAAGGGTTCTGCACAGAAAGGTGTTGAACACATTGGCCCCGATATTACCAGGGAGGTGGGATGCCAGCCGGGAGGGACGACTGGGCACGTGGATCATCCGCCCCGTAAAATTCGTCCGTTCCCCACGCGATCGCGAGTAAATTGGAGCCACTTAACGTGACTTCCGGGTTTCCCGTCGGAAACCTGCGCAGTGGACGGACCGCGCACCCGCATCACAGGCTGTCAGCTGGAGGAGCCCTATTTAAAGGGGCAGTCCTCCAATGCTGCTCCTGGAGCAAACACACAAAATTACACAATGGAGCAGCCCAGGGGAAAGGCTGCTCCCAGATTCAGTGATGCCTCACTCCAGGTGCTATTGGATGGGGTGAGGAGGAGAAGGGATATATTCTACCCAGCGGACGGGAGGAAGTGGCCTGCCTCTGGCACCAAGAAGGCTTGGCTCGAGGTGGCAGAGGAGGTCACCAGCAGCATTAACGTCACCTGCACCTGGATACTGTGCAGGAAGTGCTTCAATGACCCAACTAGGTCAGCCAAAGTGAGTACACTTACTCATTCTCCTACACTCCGTCTTCCACATCACCGCCCCCACCCCACAACTCCTTCTGCACTGTCAACACTGCTCCATCACTCCTCACACCCACTCAAACCTCATCCTCAACTTACCTGCACTTACTCACCTCCCCAGTACTCATCCCACCACCACCACTCAACCCAATCCTCATACAATGTCATGGCTCTGACTCATGCTCACCCTCTGATGCATCTCTTTCACGGTCAGCCTCACCCAAACCAATGCATTCATCAGTTGGCCACGTCACCATCACTCACTCACGCCTCTCTACTTTCTCCCCTTATAGGAGAAGAGAGCCCAGAATGCACGGGAGAGTGTGAGGACCAGAGGGGGGCAACAACGTCCAGTCGTCCTCATAGACGCGAGCAGGAGGCGCTGAAACTGAGCCGTACCCTCGAGTGCCTGTCCGTCGGGGACGCCGAGACTAGCACCTGACAAACGTCTGGTGACAGAACTTAAACATTCAGCACACACAATAGGAATTGATGTTAACATGCCTTGCCATCTTCAGCACCTCAACATCTGTCATCATGCTTATTATTGCCTTCCATTCTCTTACAGGGCCTTCAGCAACTGCCATGGCAGCAGAGGGCAATTCCTCAGAGGAGCTGCCAGCCTCTGAGGGGGCACCGTCACATCTGAGCGAGACATCCACCAGCCCCGATACACACACCTCGGTGGGCCCCCGTCCTCAGTTAGTTGGGGTCACAAATGGTGAGTCACCACACACGTGAGTCACCACACACTTGAGCACAAGCAGACACTGGTGGTCGGGGCAGCTGTGGAGAGTCCGCATCGTTTGGAGCACTCTTCTCCAGGCTCTGCTCAGCTGGACACAGATGCTGAACCCTGGGGGCCATCCATGAAAAGGAGAATGATCGAGGGGCAGCAGCACATTTGCGAGGTGCTGGAACAGTTGCCATGTGCACTCTCCACAATCGTGCAGAGGATGGAGGAGTTCAACTCCTGCAGGAGTGGAATGGTGGCACAGGTACGGGAGGGAATCTCTGAGATACTGTCACAGGGACATGAAGGCATCTCTGAGATAGTGTCGCGGGTAAGTGCGGGAATGTCTGCGATGGAGGGAAGGCTAGCCTCCATGGAGCTTCAAGCATGGCTCACCATTGAGTCCCTGACAACAGCCCTTCAGACTCAGGGTGAGCAACTTTCTGCTGCCTTAAACAGGCAGGCAGATACACTGGCACTGGCCTAACAAGGCTTCACACATGTCCTCCAACTGTCGTCCAGCAGTGTGGTAGGAGTGGTTTGGGCCTGGCCCAGGGGAGGGAAGATGGCGAAAGGGGACATGGAAGTGGGGACGCCACTCAAAGTGCTCCCACATCTCACCCATTGCCCCTCTCTTAAACATTACCTGCAATGCTGCCTCCTCTCCAGGTGACCAAGTCTGCCCCTGCACAGGTGCAGGTGGAGCAGTCTTTGGAGGGGCCCTCATGGGCACCGAAACCCAGAGGGCGTAGGCCCTAAGCATCTAATCGGTCAGGGCATGAACAAGAGCAACCTGCCACTACCTCTGCTGCAGCCACAGGGGATGCACTACGTAGAAATAGTCGTAAACGAAAGGTGAAGCTTTTGTGAGCACAAAGCGGATGCACAAGGGCGTTTGACGGTTTGTCATGTTTTTTTTATTTATATTTGCTTTTTGTTAATTGCACATTAAATATTATTATTGTCACCACTATTGCCACGTCTTGGCCATTCTTGACTGGCTTATGTAATAAGGCCCTTTCATGAGGTTCACCATGAACGCCCACACTTGATGCCACACATTGTGTCACGTTACAGTGGGTGTATGTGTAGTTACAGGACTGTATTGTGCAGGGGGCGGTGGGGGGGGTGCTGGTGTGGCCACTGCTCTGTCCAGGTGGTGTGAGGACTGGACTCTTCACACTGTCTGATGTTAGGAGAACCGTTCACATATCAGTGACTCCCTGGCCTTACGAGCAGCTGTTATGCCCATGGGTTGCTCCTACTCCCCCGCCTCGTCCTCATCTTCCTTCTCCTCCTCAGCCTCCTCAATGTGGGTGTCAGATATGTGGATGGGGCCTCCTCAGTTGTGCCATGTACAACACACGACTATAATGCGTCCCACTCTGTCTGGTGCGTATTGAAGCGCTCCCCCAGAACGATCAATGCACCTGAAGCGCATCTTGAGCAGCCCTACAGCATGTTCAATTGTAGACCTAGTAGAGATATGGCTGTCGTTATATCGACGCTGTTGCTCGGTGGTGGGGTTCCTCAGAGGTGTCATGAGCCACGTGTGCAGGGGGTATCCCTTGTCCCCTAGGAGCCAGCCCTTGTGGGTGTTAAGTGCGTGGAAGAGGGACGGGATGTTGGACTCCCGCAGGATGAAGGAATCATGGCAGCTGACAGGATATCTGGCACACACATGAAGGAATCCTCTTGCGGTGGTCACAGATGAGCTGAGTGTTGATGGAGTGCTAGCCCTTCCTGTTGATGAACAGTCCTGGCTCATGTGGAGGTGCTCGTATTGCTATATGGTTGCAATCGATTACACCCTGCACCTGTGGGAAGCTAGCCATTGCGTGGAATCCCACTGCCCTCTCTGTCTGGCTGAGGTCATCCATGGGGAAGTCGACGTAGTGCGAGGCCCTGCGAAACAAGCCGTTGGTGACCTGCCTTATGCACTTGTGTGCAGACAACTGAGAGACCCCGGCGATGTCCCCAGTAGCACCCTGGAACAATCCGGAGGTGAAGAAGTTGAGGGCAGTGGTGACTTTGACAGCGACAGGTAAGGAGATGCTGCTCGGGCCAGCCAGGAGCAGCTTGGCATGAAGGAGGCTGCAGATGTCCACGACTACCTTGCGACTGACTCTGAGCCTCTATGCACTGCTCCTCAGAGAGGTCCAGGAAGCTGAGCCTCGGTCTGTAAACCCTGTTGCGGGGGTAGTGCCTCCTGCGATGTCGCTCTCTCTGTGTTGCCCTCCATGCTGTTGTGCAGGTGCCTGTGGCGCAGCACTGTGTTGCGCAGCTGCATGTGGTGGAGGTGGACGGCGTGCCCGGCAAGGCTGGTAATGTTGCTTGTCCTCGGATGAATTGATAAATGCAGCCATGGCGCCCCCCATCCTGACGGTTTGAGTTTGAGGGGGTCCGCAAAGTAGGTAAATGTGTTTGCACAGCAGAGTTTTGGGTTTAATTTAAGAATTGAGTGGAAACACAAAGATCTTGCAACCAAAACTTTGTCTGAAGTGACAGAGTGCCCTGCTGCAATAAATGAGGTATTCCCCCCACCAGTCGAATAATCCTTTGCATCTCCCACTGGCTGCTGGCTGAAACACGTCTGCAATAACAGGGAGTGTTTCCCACAGCACGGGAAACACACTGAGGATCCTTCAAAATTGCACCCCTGCCAAAATCTCCACTCAATGAGGTCTCTCAAGTACCTCAAGTATCTCTCAAACTATGTAAGTTATCATCCCGCTGGCTTTAATTGCCGTTGGGACTCCTGCACTGGGGACGTGCGCGCGCACCCGAACGCGTCACTGGGGAACCTGGAAGTCAGCGGGTTGGAGCCAGGCTCCGAACCCGCTCCAGGTTTCCGCCATTTTACGAGCCCCCCCCCCCCGCCTCCAACGCATCCACTCTGCCATCTGAAAATCGACCCCATTGTTTATGGCATGAGTTAAGGAGACTTGTGTAACTCAAAAAAAATTCTAGAATATGTGTACTTACTATTGAGTTATTAACCTTAAAAGGCAACTTAAGAAACAAAAATAGTCCTTTAAGTTATTTGGGTGGTGGCAGCAGGGCAACAACAACCATTTATATAGCACTTTTAACACAAGAAACCTCCCAAGATGATTCACAAATAGGTGAAAGGAGAACAAATGCTGCAATGGAAGGAAGAGATTAGACTGAAAGCTTGCTCAAAAGGAAGAGGGAAGTGATGGGTGAAGAGAAAGCATGAAAAAGCCAAACATAAGGACAAAGGTAAGGTGTTCCAAAGAGTAGGATCGTGGTGGCTGAATGCACTGCCACTAATGGTAGGATGAAGGGAGAGGGGATGCACCGAAGTTTGGAGTCAGAGGAATGCAGTATTTGTGAGGGGGAACAGGGTTGGAGAAGATTACAAAGATAGGGTGGAAAAAGGCCATGAAGGGATTTCTAAATGACGACAAGGATGTTAAATCCGATATTCTGGGGAGCAGCATTCGCCAGCAACAGTGATTGGTGAGCAGGGTCTAATGAGAGAAAGGTTACATGCAACAGAATTTTGGGCAAATTGGAGTATATGGAGGATAGAGTATAGAATAAATGGCCAGGAGGGAGTGCGCTGGGCAGATGATTCTCAGAAGCTTGCCAGGGGCCCACCGAACGAGTTAGATAAAATTTGTAAGTGCGCAGAACAGTGAAATGAAATTGAATGCATACAAGTGTAAAGTAAAGCATGTAAAGGAAAAATGGGCATCATACCAACTCAGTGAATAGTGTTGACATAGCCAAGGATGTAAATGAAAGAGATTTACGCGTATTAGTAGACTCAATCACTGCAGAGCAGTAATCAGCAAAACAAATAAAATGCTAAATTTCTGCTTCCCAACTGGCTCTATTTATTGGGTTATTTTTGTGGCAATATTTTCTTTGAGAAGATTATTCACCAGCTGAACTCCACTGTGTAATACAGAGACCTGGGGGTTAATTTTAACCCCCAAGAACATGTGGGTTGGTGGTGGGTGGGCAGTGAAAATTCTAAGAAATCGGAGCGGGACCGCGTCCTGGCTCCGGGTTTGACCCAGACAGGTTTGGACGTGTGCACGTTTCCAACACCCGGAAGTCCCGCCAGCACTTAAAGCTGACGGGCCGATATTTAAAGGGCCAATTTAGGCATTAAACCTGTTAAGGGGATTAACTTTTTGTGTATTGAGTTACACAAACGATTTTAACTTCTCCTGAACGTGTCTCCCGTGGCCTCTGAAACACGCCATGGAAATGGAGGCGAGTTGCAGCTGAACCTCATTTGGACCTTTAAACCAATGATTGACACAAGTGAATAAAAGGTGAGTTTTTGCAGCAGGGCAATCAATTCTCTCAGATAAACCTTTGGCTGGGAGTTCTTTGTGTTCAGACTGAGATTTCTTATGTCCAGACATATTTACCTACATATGGACCCCCTCAAACTGACAACACTAGGATGGCGGGCACAATGGATTTATTCCTCAGTACATCTGAGGAGGAGGCACATCACCATCCGTGGCAGGCATGTCGTGCAGTTTTGAGAGTTGCAGGTGCACAAGACAGAGGTGCGCCACGAGGATCTGGAGAAGAGCAGAGAGGGAACCAACGGAGGGATTGAGGTCGCAGGAGGCACTACCCATGTGAGAGGGTCTACAGGCAGAGGCTGAGCTTCCTAGACCTCTCTGAGGAGCAGTGCCTATGCAGGCTGAGATTGAGTTGCCAGGTGGTCGCAGACATCTGCACTCTACTTCAAGCAGAGCTGCTCCCGGCTGGGCATCGCACTCCAAGTAACAACTGTCCTCAATTTCTTTGCCTCCGGATCCTTCTAGGGCGCCACCGATGACATCACCAGGATTTCTTAGTCATCTGCACATAAGTGTATATGACAGTGACAGATGGCTGGTTTGCCAGGGCATCTGACTACTTCAACTTCTCCTGCGACAACATCAACCAGACTGAGAGGGCACTGGGTTTTAACTCTCAGTCTGGCTTCCCACGGGTGCAGGGCGCAATTGATTGCACATATGTAGAAATCCAAGAACCTACACATGAGCCAGGACTGTTCATCATCAGAAAATGCTATCATTCCATCAATTCGCAGCTGGTTTGCAACCACCAGAGGGGGTTTCTAAGTGCGTATGTGAAATTTCCTGGCAGCCACCATGATTCCTTCATTTTGCGCGAGTCCAACAGAAATGGCTCATGAAACCTGTGAGAAACCCCACCAACGAGGCACAGAAGCGGTACAATGATAGTCACATTATCACCAGGTCTTTCATTGAACAAGCCATAGGAATGCTGAAGATGCCATTCAGGTGCCTGGATAGATCTGGGGGATCCCTTCAGTACTCACCGGCGAGGGTGTGCAGAATAAGAGTCATGTGTTGCGTCCTGCACAACATCGCTCAGCAGAGAGGGTTACAGGTGGAGGAGGTCGAATGCGCTCATGAAGCATCCTCATCTGCCGGAAACATTGAAGAAGATGATGATGAGGAGGAGGAGAAAGAGGAGGATGAAGATGGGGAAACCATCACCAGAACAGCAGTGCACATGACTGCTCGTGATGCCAGGGAGTCACTCATATCTAACAGGTTTTCATAACGAGATCTGCAAACTGAAGATAGTGAAGTACTCAGATCACCTGGAAAAACCACCACAACCACCGGCACCAGCCCCCTCACCCCTCCGTTTGCATAAAACAGATGAGATGTTAAACTGAGGCCCCATCCACTTGCTCAGGTGGATATAAAAGATCCCATGTCATTATTTGAAGAATAAATAGCAGGGAGTTCTTCTCGTGTCCTTGACAGAATACCTCTCTCAATCAACACCATGAAAAACAGATTAACTGGTCATTCATTCTCTATTTGTGGGACTCTGCTGAATGCAAATTAGCTGTTCCATTTGCCTACATAACTACAGTGGGGCTGTACTTCAAAAATAATCCACTGATTGTACACCACTTTGGGATATCCTGAAAATGTGATAAGGCACTATATAAATGTAAGTTCTTCCTTTCTTTAAGAGTTAGATTTTTTGGTGAATGTTAGATGATAAATGTAAGAGTGTTGCATTTGTGTGTATTTGTATAAGGCAGCCACAAATTAAGAGTCACAAAGCAGCAAAGAAATCACTGGAGTGTGCCAGGAATAACGGAGATTACAATATAGATTTCTGTGACATTAACAACTTTTATGTGATGTATGCAGAAAACTCTCAACCATTATGAATCTTGTGAACACCCAACATCTTGTGTCAATTCATGAGCAAATTTAAACATTACACAAATTAAGCAATATTCATGAATTTCTGAATCAAATTAAACTTGAGCACTAAAATTGTTCCATTAGAAAAGTGCACTGGATGACCATTTAAAAAACTACCAGGGAAACTGTTTCAACAACTGGGACAATGTGTAACAGTACGACATTTTCATCAAAATTTACAACCATCGGGGAATAGGGTTTATACAATATTTAGCTCACTCACAATTAAGTCAGAGCTATACTGACTAAAGTGCCAACAAGTGAAATTAATGATAGTCATTGTGCGATGCCTCACAACATCAACCGCACATATAGTGAGGATTTTCCATTTCTACTGTTTGGTCAATTATTAAGCACAACTTTTTTTCTCCATTGGCAAGGTCACTAACATGAATAGGTTGTACATGCATTATATATAACTGGTGAGGCAGTGCAGTATAAGAATTAAACTAATTTACAGCAAGACCTACAGTGCACTTTAAACACTCTATTAACAGTAATATTTAGGGCTGATGGTCAAGTTTCCTGCTTGTACTTCAGATAAGATTCTTTTTCTTTTTAAATAAAAATCTTAAAAATTATGCTTATTCACAAGAGATTTCCACAATGCCTAATTACCAGATAATGGACTGTGTCACAAATTGATTTAGGCACAATTGATTTAGTGGTTGTAGATTTTCCCTTTTTTAAAAAAAAAGGTGAAAATCTCTTCATTGTTCAATCACAATGGAGATGAATATATTTAAAATTCTTGACTTCTACAACGTAAAATGAACAGCCTTATTTTCTACAAATGGACCACCAGTGTTGCTTCACTTCAGTTTTCCTCTGTACAGTATATATGCAATGCAATCCACATATGTCTCCTACCTATAGTCTCCCTTTGAAAATGCTTACTAAGTTTGAAGAAATTGCATCAAAGGCAGAAAATCCTCCATATATCAGGTACTACTTAAGACAACAGGAGGTGTCTCAAAAGGACAGCTGTTTTAGTGTTTGGCTCCAAGAAAGGAGATAAATGGCAGCAATGAAAAATATAATATATGACACTAGGGGATAATGGGCATAGTCTCAGAAGATTTAATTGCCTTTATTTCATGCCTTGACATCCTCTGAAGTACATTGTAGTAAACACAAGGCATATTACTGAGTCAATATTTCTCTTTCAATTCCTGATAAGAAGACTGAGTTTTGACCAAGCTTATGCGCTCACTACTTCTACATGCCAGATCTACCCATGGGGACTGACCTTACAGTTTGGCTATTTATTTTTATAGTTCCAACCATCTTGCCTTTATTCATCTGGACAAGCAGATTTTGACTTAACTACATTTACAAATCAATATTTGTAACCAATAGCACAGTAAGTGTTTTAAAATTGTGAAGAGACTTGAAAACTATTATTTATTATATGTAACGATATAACAACAGCCATTGCTATGAAAAAACAAAGTACTTGTAAATTATGTGCACCCTTGGGGAAGAAATCCAGAAAAACCTGAGAAAATATTTAAAATTGTAAATCTCATTTTATTACTTAGAAAAAAACTGAAGAGATATTCAATATTTACTACATTTTCTTATTTTATTATTTAAAATTCAGGATTAGAAATATAAATCACATATTTCTAAAAGATTAAAAAGGAGAAAAAAATAGTAATTTGGATACAAATTTTGCACAAAGATGTCTGCTTATGAGGTCACACCTCAATTGCGCAGCACTTGTTATTTACTGGACTTGGAAATTCCCATTATCTTGCATTTAAAAATACAGCAATGTGTATTAAACACTCTACTATGGACCGTTGTACCTTCTGTGTACGACTCCCCCTCCAGTTAACACCATAGCGTGGGTGGAATCACTGTGCAACTCATTGTTTTAGGAAATTCACTAATACATAAAATGAAAGCCAGCTGCCGCTTGCTGCCTGCTGTATTGAACTGCGTCACTAAAAATCTGCGATTTATGTTCCAACTAGTAGCTCATATTACTTTTGAATGTACATTAACATTTTTGTGACTGGTCCATCTCCCATGGAGACCAAGTGCAGTATTCAAATCAAGCAGGGTTAGAGGACGGGGTGCGGGGAATACATGGATCCAAGGGTGGAGGGCGGGGAGGGGGAGGGGAGGAGTTGAAGAGAAGAGTTGAGAGGAGGGGGTGGGGAAGGGTGAGAGGATGGGAGGAGAGAGGGGAAAGGGGGAAAGATAAGATGGGGAGAGGAGGATGGGGATGGAAGAGGAAGGGGAGGGACAGCTGGGGCATTCATGAATATCATCTCAGCTAAGGGTAGGGGTTAACTACCATTCCATCTCCAGTCCTGGATGTGCTTCTCAGCAGCGGTTGAGGGATGTGGGGGAGGGGGGGGTGGCGGGGAGACTGGTTGGCTGAGCTGCTCGGATTTCAATGCCAGTAATGGAGGGATTCCTGTTGTTAGGTGCCTTAACCTTGGCTAGGCCCCAATTTCCCTGACACAAAGAAAGTTCCAAGTTAAGTCCATTAACCTACCTGTCGCCCAGCCAATACCCGATTTTAATGCACATTTAATGCAATGGAGCTTACCGATTCCATTGCCCAACTTCAATCTGAGTGGGTGATGGAAAAGCCAGGGTACTTACTTCAATGCATTCTGCTAAGGAGCAAGAAGCATGAGCAATTGAGGCAGTATTCTGTTTCATGGCTGTTCACAGCTCAGAAATTGTAAGAGAGAGAGCGAGAGTGAGGACCAGCATAATTGGGGAGTGCGCCTTTCTTTCGTAGGAGGAGAGTCTCTGCAGATATTTGTCAATGCACAATGGGCGGCTCTCTAAAATTGCTCAGAAGGTTTGAGGGCAGAGTTGCCACATGGTTGACAGGTTAGAGATAGGACTAATTATCGGGCAGCAACGGCCTTCGTTGTGTGGGCTGCTTCTTATGGACATCTACAATGTTCTAACTACTTGATTGAGAGGTTTAAAATGTCACTTTTCGCATTCTGCTAAGTAGAGGAAGAAAATCACTTAAAAAAATTTACATTTTTATTATATTGCTGCACTTCAGGAAACAATTACCGTTGACCCAGAGAATCTGTGATAAGATCAAACAGATTCCTGGGCTCCAATCCAATGGCTTTATAACGCAGCCAGAAAGTGACACTCAAGTAATGTTACATAACAGGACTTTTAACATTGTAAAGGGTAATCACAGCGCCACGTACAGGTGTAACAGTAAGTAAGTATTCATACTTTTAAAATGAGTTTTCCCACTGACAAAACCTGACATTGGAGTTTTCAATAAATTTTGAAATGGAAGCATATGAGGTATATTGAGTCAATACATTAAATTTGCTATGTTCATAATACTTACCATATAGCAGACAAAAACATTTTTGAAAAGATTTTAATAATTTTAAAAATTAAAATGTGGAGTTGGGGTTCAGTGTCTTTATATTCACATGTGGTGAAAGATGAAATATCTTGGTACTATGAATGCATGGCTGGGATTATCCTCTTCAGAGTGGAGTTCCAGAAGGGCAGGACTTCCAACCACTCCTTCAATTCTGCCCCAACCCTAGGGTACTTCCTTGGGCTGGGGCACATTGAGTAAGCATGGTGGTTTCTCAGTGGGTCTCCAGCCACTAAGACAGAGCAAGTCAATGCTCTGAGAGAAATGCAGGCAGTGCTGCAGAGCAAAACTGCTCCAGCACCTGAATAGGCAGGAATGAAAGTAAAAGGGCAGAAACGCCCCAAAACATAATGTAGTTGCATGCTTGTAGCCCTCATCAGAGCTAGGCTGGAGGGAGAAGAGGCTGCTTTAAGGCCCTCTCCCTCCAATGCAGAAACCCAGAACTGTTACCACTGCTTCCGGGGAGCTACTGCCACCTTGTCCTGGTGGCCCCAGAAAGTGGTGGGAGGTAGAGCAGGTGAGAGCAAAATCCTCTGGGGATCTGGGCCCTCCTCCCCACCGCCATATGCATGTGGCAGTCAAAGAAGGAGTGGCCAGCGCCGATCCTGGTAGGGATGGGAAATCCACCATTAAGGAAAATCCTGCTCTCCTCCCCCTCACAGCCTCTGGTAGTAAATACATGAGTAGCATTCCCACGACTCTATACTCCACATTGCATATAGTGGCACAATGAACAGAAAACCATTGGGCACAATGAGATTCTTGACATGCAAGCAATTTCTTTGAAGTCACAGTAAATTGCAACAGTTGTCACACTTCAGTAAGCAATGAGATAATGGCTCATGACCATTGTATTTTTTTACCTGAAATTTCTTATATCTCTCTCATACTATTGCTACATAAATATAAATTGGAAATACAAACTGATCTATCAAATGCTACATGCAATAGCATTTTTATTATGCTGCCCTATCCAAGGAAACCTTTATTTGCTAGTTCTTGAACAATATTCCTGACATTTCTCTCAATGGAGCATTAGAGGTCTCTGATTTTTTTAACTCAGTGAAGAAACAACCTCCATTTTAAACAATAATTATTTAAAATACATTTAAATATATTAGGCTACCAAGATGAAAATTCTACTTTTGTCGAGTCTCTCCCGCCCTCCCTACGACAAATACAAATCAAGGCTTCGTGGAGCTTGAGAAATCCTTACTCAATGATGCTGAACTACTGAAGTACTGAAGTTTTCCTGAATTTGGCTTTTCATTTCTGAACTATTACCAGTAATAAATAAATATACCAGCAATATACCCAACATAAGTCAGACCGCACCTTCATTACTGTGACTAGTTGAAGACACTTCTGTCCAAGAAAGAAGACACATGCAAGCACTGTAGGCAGTGCAGAGAAGAGCCACAATTAATCGCCAGTGTTAGGAATATGAATTATGAGAAAAGACTGATCCTTTCAGCCTGGAAAGGAGGCGTCTGAGAGGTAATCCAATAGGAGGTATATGAGATTATCAAAGGTATAGAAATAGGTAACCCAGAATATTACATAGAATAAGGCGGAGAACAAGGGAACACACAAACTAGAGGAGGATACTTTTAGAACAGATATCAGGAAATTATTCTTCTCACAAAGTGATCAATATGTGGGAAAAGCTTCCAGATAGAGTGGTGGAGGCAAAAACCCTGGAACCATTTAAGAAACAATTGGATGCTACAATGGGGGGATTAGGATCTCTCTGGGTGAATGCACTAAAATAGGCTGCATGGCTTTCCCAGTCATAATTATATTGTGACAAGTACAAATATCAAAGTGGAAAGTTGCAAATAAGTCATCCAACTACACGGATAAGGCAAAAGTGGCCAAGCAATCTACTCAAGAACGCTGTTACAAACCTTCCCTCGCCTACAAAAGAAACAATATGCATCTGCACAAACTGCCAGAGTGATCTGCAAGCCATCCAGAAATGTTCCACAGATAATGTATCTTGACAATGTAGAGTGCGGGTCAGGTGCAATTTACGCAGACAAGCTGCAACCGTGAAATAATTCCACAGCAAAAAGTCTTTTATTTAAATTTTGAAAAAAGACTTAAGAATCCAAACTGCTGTTGGACACACCATTGAATCAAAGTGTACTTGCCACTCAGGTGGTTCTGTGAAATGTTTTTCTCTACTCAAGAGATTTTCAACACATCGGATTATCTTTGGCTAGTAATAATAGCAGGAGAATCTGGAGAGAGAAGGGGTTGAATGATACGTAGATAAGCAGAGCTAATTATGAAAATAGTCAGGCTTGTTGAGTTCAAAGGCCCTCTACTACTCCTAAAAATTCTTAGGGTTCTCCAAGTTGATATTATAAATTTAAAATAATGCCTGTCATGTATACACAAGATAGCACGGAGAAAGAGAGAAACCATGGGGCCCGATATTAGCACCCGCTATCGGGTGCGTTCCTGGCGGGGGGGGGGGGGGGGGGGGGCTCCGAAAATCGGGGAATCCCGGAGCGGGTCGGGAGCCCAGCTCCAACCCACCCACTTCCGGGTTCCCCACAAAAGCGCTGACGTGCGCGCGCAGTCCCCGCATGTGGGACTCCCGCAGGCAATTAAAGCCAGCGGGGTGCCACTTAACAGTATTTATTCTGGTATTTCAGGTCGTTAACAGACCTGATTAAGGAGATATTTCAGGAGGGGTGGAATTTTACAAACAACTGGTACTGTTTCCCGTACTGGGGGAAACACTCCCAGTTGAAATGGACGTGTTGCAGCTGTCAGCCTGTGGCAGCTGCAAAGGTCCATTTGACAGGCCGGGGGGGGGGGTGGGGGGGTGGGGGGGTGGTGGGGGGAGACCCTCACTCATTGCAGGAGGCCATTCTGTCACCTTGGACAAAGTTTGGCCTCCACCACCCTCCTCCTAACAATAAAATTCACAAACTTGCAAACTTACCCCGGGATCCAGAGACATGTACCTATCTTGCGGACCCCCTCAGATGTACATCTTCCGGATGGGGGCCACCGTAGCCGCAGTTGTGACCTCCTCGGAGGGCGAACAGCATCACCAGCCTCGCCGGCCACGCCGTCCACCTCTGACACGTGGAGCTTCACAACACAGTGCTGTGACACATCCACCTGCACAGCAGGAGGGAGGGCAAAGGCAGAGAGAGATGCGTCACAGGGGGCACTACCCTCGCCACAGGGTCCACAGACCGAGGCTCAGCTTCCTGGACCTCTCTGAGCAGCAGTGCACACGGAGGCTCAGAGTCACTCGACATGTAGTCGTGGACATCTGCAGCCTCCTTCACGCCAAGCTGCTCCCGTCTGGCCCGAGCACCATCTTCTTACCTGTCGCTGTCAAAATCACCACTGCCCTCAACAACTTCTCCTCCACATCCTTCCAGGGTGCCACCGGGGACATCGCCGACGTCTCTCAGTCGTCTGCACAAAAGAGCCCTGCAAATACACCTGCACCCACTCTGCAGTGACACAATGGGTGGCATCAGGTGTGGGTCTTCATTGTGATCCTCAGGAAAGGGCATTATTGCACAAACCAGACAAGATTCGCAAAGACGTGGCAGTAGTGGTGCCAATATAATATGTGATGTGAGTTGGTCAGAAATTAAATAAAAATAAAAACCATGACAAACCCTCAAACACCATTGTGCATCCCCTTCATGCTCACAACACGTTTGTCTTACGCTGCCTACTGCACATATGTGATGCATGCCCTGTGGCTGCAGCATAGGTAGTGGCAGGTTGAGTGAGGCTGACCATGAAAGAGATGCATGAGAGGGTGAGTATGAGACGGAGCCATGAGATTGTATGAGGGTTGGGTTGAGTTGTAGTGGCGGGATGAGTACTGGCGAGGTGAGTAAGTGCAGGTAATATGAGGATGAGGTTTGAGTGGGTATGAGGGGTGATGTGACAGAGTAGTGTTGGCAGTGCAGAAGGAGGTGTGGGGTGGGGGCGGTGATGTGGCAGACGGAGTGTAGGGGAATGAGTAAGTGTACTCACTTTGGCTGACCTACTTAGGGCATTGCAGCGCCTCCTGCACCGCATGCAGGTGCACGATAAGTTGGTGGTGCAGGTGACCTCCTCTGCCACCTTGAGCCAGGCATTCTTGGTGGCAGAGGTAGGCCGCTTCCTCCCGCCCGCCGGGGGGTGGGGGGGAAGATCTCTGTCCTCCCCCTCCTCCTCACCCCATCCAATAAGAGCTGGAGTGAGGCATCATTAAACCTGGGAGCAGCCTTCCCCCTGGGCTGCTCCATGCTGTAATTTTTCCTATTTCTTGCAGCATCAGTCAGTGGAGGACTGCCCCTTTAAATAGAGCTCCTCCAGCTGACAGACCTTACTGCGCATGCGCAGCCCGCCCGACGCGCTGCTCAGCAGCGTGGAACCCGGAAGACCAGGTAAGTGGATCCAATTAGGCTGCGATTGCGCGCGGGGCAGACTGATTTCACCGCCCCCCCCGCCATGAACCCACCGCCCTCTTAATATCGAGCCCCATGTAACTATAGACCCGTCAGCCTATCATCGTTAGGCAGTATACTTTTAGAGACCAAAATACTGGATAAAATTATACTCACTTAGAAAAACATGGAGTCATTAAGGACGGTCAGCACGCATTTGTAAAAGGCAAATCATGTCTGAACAAATACAGTTTTTTGGAGAAATAGTAGAGTATATTGATAAATGAAATGCAGTGAATGTTGTGTACATGGATTTCCAAAAGGCATTTTATAAGGTGTAGTATAGGAAGCTTATTGATTCAATGAAGGTTCAAGGTGTTAAAGGGAATATGGTAGCATGGATAGGAAGTTGGTTACAGGGCAGAAAGTAAAGTGGTTTAAGGATGTTCTTCAGGCTGATCGTATTCCTAGGGCTCAGTGTTGGTACCACGGCTTTTCTCAATAACTTTAAATGAGTTTGGGGGCACAATATCAAAATTTGCAGAGGCATAAAAATAAGGAGTGTGGCTAACCATGAAGAGAACTACAGTGACTTCAAGAGGGGATAGATAGATTGGGCAGATAGATATCAGAAAAATTCAATGCAGAGAAATGTGAGTTTATACATTCATTTTAGGAGGAAGAGGAGAGGAAATATACACTGGAATTTCTGCCATGGGCACTATCGGGAAAATGCACACAGAATGCAAAGTTTCTGCACAAACTCATTAGCATAAGCCTGAACGTAAAATCTCCCATGAAGCAGCGCAATCAAACCAAGTAATCGATTTGTGACTGGAACAGGGCCAATGGGATCTCAAGGTGCTGGGTGAGGTAGTATAAAAGGCAAGGGAGAAACAATTTCCCTTCAGCATGAGGCTTAAGACCACAAGGTAAGACACTTTTCTGTTTGTCCTGTGGCTGCTGGTGACTGCTGTCTTCAATTAATTACTGAGCAAGACACACCTGTGTGGCTTCAACCGACTGCAAGTCACAGGTCTAAGGTACCAAGGGCAGAACAATTGACTGAATTTAAACTAATTTAAACTGAATTTCAACTAATTGCTGCAGCAGGAGAAAAAGACCTGGGTCAGTGGCTTCAATTGACTACTGGTCACTGCAGGTACTAGCGATTAATATGACCATGGGTGCCTGAGCGCCTGAGCATCTGGACACAATGTGATGAGCCCCACCAACCCCCACCCCACCCTCCCTGAAACAGGCGCAATCGGCAGAAACTCACCTTTCTGACGTGCAGGCATGGACGGTTTTGTGCGAAGGGATTGCTTTGGGCAAAAGGACTTCTGAACTAGCATAAGAGATTGCGGCTATTCCAGTGTAAAGTGGTTATGGGCGCAACTCACTTACGCTTAAAATTTCACGATCGTTTGCACTATTTAATTTGATTCCGCCCAGATTAAGCTGTTATCTGGGTCGAAATCATACGGAAACTCCAGGCCTATATGACAAAACTTTAAAAGGAGTAGAAAAGCAGAGAGAATTAGGGGGTCCAAATACAAATATCTTCAACATTGGGATAAATTGATAAAAGGTGTTAAAAAAGCATATGGGATCCTAGGTTTTAAAAATAAGGACATGTAGTACAAAAGAAAAGAGCTTTTGCTAAATCTACACAAATGACTGTTAGCTCAGGATTAGAACATGGTGTCGGGTTTTGGACACCCTACTTTAGGAAGGGCATCAAGGCCATAGCGAGGATACAGAAGAGATTTATTAAGATGGTACGAAAGGTGACGGGCTTTAATTATGGAGGAGATATTTGAGAAACTCATGCTTTTTTCACTAAAACAGAAAATATTAAGAGATCTGATAGATGTTCATAATCATGAAGGGTTTTGAAAAGGTAAACAGAGCAAAACTATTTCCACTAGTTACTGAGTCAGCAACTAGAGAACATGGCCTAAATTTTAACTCAGAAAAACGGGTGGGTTGTGGGTGGGGGAGGCCGTAAAATTTTTTAAAATCTAAAACCCGCCCATTTCCGGTTTTAACGGAGGTGGCACAAGGGACGGGTGACCAACCCGCTCTCAGGAAGCGGGTCGGTCACTATAAGCTTTTAAGAAGGCTGCGGGCCTCCATTTTTACAGCTTTTTTGTTTTTGACTCCTGAGGGCTGGGATTCCTGGGCCTTCTACTTAACGTCACGTGAGAGGAGGCGAGAAGGTCCGAAATTGCAGCTAAGTGCCTTTATAGCACAGCTTGTGAGCCCAGGGGAACAGGAGCGCTTCCCCTAGGCCCCAACCCATGATCAGCTACCCCCCCCCCCCCAAACAATCTGCGACCCCCCCTCCCAAATGATCTGCGACCCCGACCCCCCCCCCCCCCGATGACTCCTGATTACCCCTAACCCCCCCCCCCCCCCACCTCAATCTAAGATTTACCTTCTCGCATCCGCTTCCTGGCTCTTCTCCCGTCCGACGTGAGGCCAGCCTGTGAATCAGGCTGGCCTGTCAGGCAGGAAACTGACAAAAAAAAACGTTCTCACGTCAAAATCGTAAGGATGTCTGGGGTTCCGGATTTCCCATCAGGAATTCCCACCACCCCCTGCCCCCCCGCCGTCTTCCTGGCTCCAGGCTAAGATTTAGGCCGATAAGTTTAAGACCATCACTGAATGAATAAAGCGAGAGGTTACGAGTGTTGTTAGGATATAAAATGTCTTACCAGAAATAGTGATGGTAGCAGAATCCATAATAGCTTTCCAAGGGAAGTAAATAAATATGTGATCTAGAATTCTACTCAGTGGGGAACACTAGTATATCTTGTTTATCCTGGAAAAAAACCTCATAACTCACTTCTGACTTCACCACTCAAGTTGTCAGACCATTCTCCCCTGTGGAATAAACTAGGTTCCCACTGTTCCACTTGTGCATCCTGCTAACTGAACTTTCTCTAATGCAATATTTTTCACATTTTGTTTCAATTTAGTTAATTTTTGTGGGGACAATTATTTAAAAGACTCGTTGCAAACCTTTATATTGTTTCGTATCTTTGCAATATCGAGCTGTACCAATTAGCTGTAATCCAATATATAAAGGGTCAAAATGCTAAATCAATATTTATACACAGCACAGTATTTATATCTTGGTCACACAACTTAACATATCAGGAACCATTAAAGTACACAGCAGTTCAAGGACAACAGAATAATGGGATATTGCAATATTTCTGTCAGGTCATAGTTCTTTAAAAAAAAAGACATTTGGGAGACTTTTATAATATTCCCAAATGTATTTTGATATTAGTCAGAATCATCAGTTAGTCACAACAACTAAGCCACAAGTAACATCAATCCGTGACACAGCCAAAAGGTCACTAACTAACAAGGCACATCAGTGTATAAAAATGACAAGTAGTCAATTGGAAAGCTGAAACAACCGTAGTAAATAAGATGGATTAACATGCTAACACAACAAAAGAAAAGTATTACAATGGCGGTCCTCAAAGTGAATGTGTATAATATTCCAAGAGCTCACACTCCATCTTTATAAACTTCATGACACTACATAATTAGCTCAACATGGTGAAGCATACCTAGGACATTACTCACTCAAAAAAACCCAGATGAAGAACAAAAAAAGATTACTCACAAAGTGCTTATTTCTGCACTGCAGACAGAATGACTCATGTGCATTAATTATTGTAATTAGCTTATGGACATTAGTAGGCCTGCACAGCAATGGTTTGTTTTGAGTCTATGCGTACATTCTGGGAGCGCATCTCACTGAATCCAGCCAAAAGACCCAAGCAACTGATTCGTAAGGTACTGTGTTCAGCAGTAGAAAACTTTTGGTATTTTTTGCAAACCTCGCAATGAGCATATGAAAACCTTAATAGATCTCCTAATTTAATCCAATCTCTTGTAGACTTGTCCAACATTGGTCACCATTTTTAGCATATGCTCACTTCATTAGCACATGCTCAGCCATATAAAATGGATACTCCTGGGGTTTGTTGTTGTGGGCTTTGGAGTTTCTTTCTTGAAAGGTATGTTTGACTATTTAATATTGCATCTAAAGACCTCTATTCTTTTCCTTTTGGATATCTATATTTACATGGTGCTTATTATATTACTTCCTGCTGGTATTTTGCATTATTTTTTGCATTGCAAGACTCTTCCTCACTTGCAACAAGCAATTTTTTCAGCATGGACATTCTTATAGCAGTTAAGAGTTTTGGAGGACAAAAAGGAGTCTCCATGGATGAACGGAAGGTATGTGCAACATCACCTGAGGTAATTAGGAGCCATGTATTTAGATCGGGCACACCCACCTGTGTATATCCAAAGAGACATGTCATTGTTATCTATGCTTCCCGTGACCAAGTTACATAATTTCCTCAAAGATGACTTCCTGACAAGATCCACCACAGGGACAG
This sequence comes from Heptranchias perlo, assembly GCF_035084215.1. NCBI lineage: Eukaryota > Metazoa > Chordata > Chondrichthyes > Hexanchiformes > Hexanchidae > Heptranchias > Heptranchias perlo. The sequence continues at coordinate 47,528,702 of NC_090329.1, forward strand.
CTCTGCCCGTGGCTGTTCAGGTGGGTACAACATTAAAAACTTCTACACTACCAAACCCTTCCAAACCACGACTGGTGACATCTGCCAGATCAGTCAGTCTTCTCTGCAATGACGCATCAAACAAATGCCAGAAGCCTCGAGTACCAGGAGAAACATTTTCATTGCTTTCCCCATAGAAAGGAGGCAGCAGTACAAGAAATCATAGCATTATCAACTGTCAGGATTCCAACATGTGTAGGGCTTCATTGATGCCATCTATGTGGCCATCCAGCTCCCTAGCAACAAACCAATGGCTTATATCAATAAGAGCTGAGGGGTTATACTTATCAGAAAAGATTGAGCAGGCTGGGGCTCTTATCTCTAGAAAAGAGATGACGGAGAAGTGACCTGATAGAGGTCTTTAAGATTATGAAAGGATTTAACATGGTAGATTTCCACTTGTGGGGGAGACCATGACTAGGGGCCATAAATATCAGATAGTCACTAATAAATTCAATAGGTAATTCAGGAGAAACTTCTTTACCCAGAGAGTGGTTAGAATTTTGAACTTGCTACCACAAGGAGTAGTTGAGGCGAATAGCATAGATGCATTTAAGGGGAAGCTAGCTAAACACATGAGGGAGAAAGGAATAGAAGGATATGTTGATAGGGATAGAGGAAGTAGGGAGAGAAGAGGCTCGTGTGAAGCATAAACACCAGTATGGACCTATTGGGCCGAATGGCCTGTTTCTGTGCTGTACATTCTAGTAGAAAGGGTTCCATTTCATTAACATGCAGCTGGCGACACAAACCAAATCATGCAAGTGAATGCACTATACCCTGGGAACAACCTTCAACTTGGAGGTGATGGTGTTCTCGTGCATCTGCTGCCCTTGTCCTTCTAAGTGGTGGAAGTCGCAGGTTTGGGAGGTGTTGTAGAGGGAGTGGATGTTTGGTGGTGGATGGGCAGCCGATCAAGTGGACTTCTTTGTCCTGGATGGTGTTGAGTTTCTTGAGTGTTCTTGCAGCTGCACTCATCCAGGCAAGTGGAGAGTATTCCATCACACTCCTGACTTTGAAAGTGAAGGAAGACTGGACAGGTAGCTGTTAGGGAACCACTTATATTTACTGCAGTGCTGGCAAATAACTCCCCTGAGAAACCCACGAACAGATGTGGAATGCAAGCCCACGTCTCCACCTGAATTCTGATGAAACATTCCATTGAAATGCTAAAGAGAGATTCCATTGCTTGGACAGATCAAAGGGGGTCCAGACAAATTTTTACCCCTTATACTGGTCACATGATTAGTAGGATAAAACCACACTCCATTTACTCCTCTTATGTCAAATTTGTTTAATTCAATTTTTAACTGCAAAAGATGACTTCAAATTAATCAGGAATAGGCAACAATAACAACTTGCATTTATATAACACTTTTAACGCAGAAAAATATCCCAAGGCACGTCACAGAGGCCGTATATATGAATGTTGTCACAACGTCGCAGAAATAATGAACCAACTGTTGTTTTAGTACAACCGATGGCAAACAAATTTAATGAAGAGGACAAGTGTAAAAAGGAACACACAACTCAGTAATCTGATTACATCATACAGACCTTTAGAAATCTGTTTGATTGCTTTAGATATCTTATGTGGCTTATAATACCTCCATATGGTGTGATTATACTTCAAAAATAATTCATTAACTGTGAAGTGCTTTGGGATGACCTGAGGATGCGAAAGGTGCTTTATAAATGCATGTTCTTTCTTTGGTAAACTTCCCTTAATAGTAATTTACAAGATGGCACAAGCACATCACAATATCATTTCATAGAGGCTACAACACAAAAACAGGCCATTCGGCCCAACTGGTCTATGCCGGTGCTCTACACGAGCCTCCTCCCACCCCTCTTCATCTAACCCTTTCAACATATCCTTCTATTCCTTTCTCTCTCATGTGCTTATCTGACTTCCCCTTAAATGCATCTATGCTAGTCGCCTCAACTACTCCTTGTGGTAGTGAGTTCCACATTTTTACCACTCAACATCACAGGCTGATTTCTTTTGTTCTTTTCCTCAAACTGAAGCAGCTCAATACCAGCAGGCATTGACTGCCCTGATTGATCACCAAGATTTTTACTGGCTGGTTGTTCCAAAAACTTTTTATCTAGTTCTGTTCCCCAGCTGTCACTGATGATTATGTCCTTTCAAAAGAAGAGGTACCCATGTAGCTATTAATGAAGAGTATCCAGCAGTTCGCTATATTGTCCTTTGTTCTTTACAAAGAACAAAAGGGACTCATAACTATGCTATCCCTGGCCAACTGTGTCTGCATCACTGTTTGTAACAATTTCCAATCATTTGCACATTATGTGATGAATTACTGTAGGTAATTCAGTCTGAAATGTTGTTAATTTTAGCAGGTTCTGCAATTATTAGTATAGTTGAAATAAGAGGTAAACTTTAAAATCTTTGAAAGCAACAGCAGCTGGTTGAGACTTTGTGGTATTAGCAGCAACAGGCCTGTAGTGGTGCCTAACTTCAGGCCTACAACTTGCAGAGAAATGCATTGGGAGACACAGGAGGAAAAAGAGAGCACGATGATCACTGCGAACTGTTATCAAACTAATGTATTTTTTGTTTGGTTAAGTTTTCTTTAAATTCTATTGTTTAATTAAAAAAAAAACTTTCTTCTTGTTTTTAAATTAGTATCAGATCAGAGATATAATTAAAAAAATCTGTTTAAGATTTGAAATCTACTCAACATGGATTAGAAGGCAGGTCCATCTGGTCCCCTGCCACAACATATATCATAAGTAGGTCAGGTTCAAGAGATTATTCCCACAGGTGGTATATTTTTCCCAACTCATTAGGCAATTAGTCAAAACCTTTACAAGGACTGTATATGCAAAGATAATGCCACACAACATTGCTGCTGTGTGTACCATCCACAGGATGCACTGCAGCAACTCGCCAAGGCTTCTTCGACAGCACCTCCCAAACCCGCGACCTCTACCACCTAGAAGGACAAGAGCAGCAGCCACATGGGAACACCACCTGCACCTTCCCCTCCAAGTCACACACCATCCCGACTTGGAAATATATCGCCATTCCTTCATCGTCGCTGGGTCAAAGTCCTGGATCTCCCTTCCTAACAGCACTGTGGGAGAACCTTCACCACACGGACTGCAGCAGTTCAAGAAGGCGGCTCACCACCACCTTCTCAAGGGCAATTAGGGACGGGCAATAAATGCTGGCCTCGCCAGCGACGCCCACATCCCATGAATGAATAAAAAAAAACACAACAGTGGAAAATTAAATCCAAGACCATCCAAAACACTAGTTTACAGTGACAATTTTCAAACATTTCTACTTCGTTAACCTGAACAGTTTGAAGTTCTATAATTCTAAAAAGGCTGTATGGAACAACCATAAATGTCAGAATTTCATCACACATGCCCATAAAATTTGCAATAATTACCAACAGATGCAACACGGGTCATAACAAGGTTCACTTTGTATGAAGATCACCGGGTTCTAAATGTGTGGGTAAACGACCAGCAGGAAGTGATACTGAGTCTATTAGATGAGGAAGGCCCAGGTTTAATTTCCCATCTGTACTGAGAACTGATTTCAGCGAGCAGTGTGTACTACAATTGACTAGAATGGCCCCAGGCTAGGGAAGGGTGAAAGTGCTTTCCCCTGATTTACACCTATTGAGTCCTGCAAGCAGTGCATTTGTGTGGATGTTAGATGATGACAGGTTCTTTTGACTATTTTTCCATAGAAAGGTTTTGGTGGGGGGGGGAAAGCTACCTACTAGTTTTGTGTTTTAAATCATAGTGTATTCATGTCAGCTACAATGCTCAGAGATGACAGGCAGTTAAGATGCTAATGATCTAGCTTTGATGTTATTTCTCCATGGACCGTAAAAAAATAAGTAATTTGTTATCCTGTCGCAGCAATTGCGAAACACCTCCCACCCATTGCGTTGGAAAGTTTTTTGATTCCTTTCTGGCTGTGAGCAGCAGGAGATAAAACACAGAGACACGGGCAGTAGTCGGGTTTTTAAAAAGAGAAAGCTGCGAGGGCTTTTAGCAAGTATAAGAGGTTAGAACTACCAGAGGACAGTTGGAATTCATCTTGCTTAAGTCAAGAAAAATGGCCCACTAGCTGGGCAAGTGTAACATGTTCTTTATTTTTTTTATTATTAAGCAATGATAAGTTGTACTGATTGAAATAAGCGAATTCAAACATAATTGCTGTCCTGTATGTTCATCTTACTGTGAAATAAAGCAGCTTAATGACTTCTATCTGGCCTCGTACACCAAATGTTTGCTTGGTCTATCTTCAGAGAAATTGAAGTACATGTGCAAAAACACAAATATCCAGATCAGATTACAAGGGGGATACCATTGTTACATCCCTGCATTACGTTATTATACAGTTAGATATTGGGCAGTACAGGCACATCCTGAAACATAAGATGCTCAGACCACTTAGACGAGTGACAAAAAACTAATGTGAGGTCTTAAACTTGTAACAGGCTGTCCTGGTCAAATGCAAACAGTCACTGTTCAGTTTACTTGGATAAGGTACTAGAGGATCATCACCTGTGGAAAATTACCCATTACGAGTTGCTGTTTTCAAGAGAGCAGGAAGGGAGAAAATTACAGTAGATTAAGTTTTCCCTTAAACTACCGTGCTCTAATTTAAAGCTACCATACTCAGTTTAAGCCAATATTTCAAGAACATATATACCTTTACACATATTTGTGTTCAGGAAATCAATCATTTTTTAAAATTATTTGGAGAAGCCACATTAATTGCCCATCCCTCATTGCCCTAAGACAGTGGAGAGCCTTTTCCTTGAACTGCTGCAGTCTTTGTGGTGATGGTGCTCCCATATTGAATCCAGTAGCAGGGGTATCAATGAAGCGATCTGCTCTTCCTGGATGATGAGCTTTCTTGATTGTTGTTATGGCTGCACCCATCCAGGTGAGTGGTGAGTATTCCATTACACTCCTGATTTGAGCCTTGTAGGTGATAGAGGCGCTTTGAGGATTCAGGAGTGAGCCACTCACTGCAGAGTACCCAATCTCTGCCATGCTTTTGTAGTCACAGTATTAGTATGGCTGGTCTTTGGTGACCCTCAAGATATTGATGGTGGGAGACTCGGTGATGATAGTGCCCTTTAAGATCAAGGGGAGATGGCTGGGCCTCCTCTTGTTTGAGATGGTCATTACCTAGCACTTATGTGGCGCAAATGTTATCTGCCACTTGTCAGCCCAAGTTTGGATGCTATCCAGCTGCTGCTGTAGGCTGGCATGAGCTACTTTGTTATTGGAGGAGATGTGAATGGAGCTGAACAGTGTGGAATCATCAGTGAATAGCCCACCCCTGACCTTATGACAGAGGGAAGGTCAACAAGGATGCAGCATGAAAATGATTATGTCAAGGACACTTCCCTGAGGAATTCATACAGTGATGTCGTGGGTCTATGATGACTGGGCTCCGACAACCACAACCATCTTTCTTTGTGATGGTTATCACTCCAGCCATTGGGCGGTTTTCCCTTTGACCATCTGCCTCCCTCCCCTCTCCCCACCCACCAACTTCAGTTCTGCTAGCGCTCCTTGGTGTACTCCGGCGAAAGCTGCCTTGAACACTTTTTCACAAGGGGTAATGGAATTGTGGAACTCTCTCCTCCAAAAGGCTGTGAATGCTGGGTCAATTGAAATTTTCAAGATTGAGATTGATAAGGGCATCAAGGGCTATGGATCAAAGGCAGGTAAATGGAGTTGAGGTACAGATCAGTTATGCTCTTATTGCATGACAGGCAGAACAGATGCGAGGGGCTGAATGGCCTACTTCTGTTCCTACATTGCCACAGAAGATCAATGGGTGGTGGGGGGGGAAGAAGATAGGGTGAGAGAAGAAAAAGAAGTTTGTACCATCTCGACATAAGTGTTTGGCATTGAATAAATCACTCATTAGTAAACCATACCGGACAGAAAAATTCCCTAGAAATATTCTCTACTATTTCCATTTTAGTCCTCAACTCTAGCCCAGAAATTCCAGGGGAAGTGGTTGTGCTGCCGGAAGTACGGAGGGGCAGAACTTCCACCCACCAATTTTCAGTGGTGTTGACCCTGCCAGAAATAACAGGGTCAACAAATTTAAATATTCAGTAGCATGTAGCCTGTATTAGTTCAGCCCGTAATAAAAACAGAAAATGCTGGAAAAGCTCAGCAAGTCAGGCAGCATCTGTGGAGAAGGAAACAGATTTAACGTTTCAGGTTGAAGATCTTTCTTCAGAATTGGAAGATGTTAAAGAGTTAACAGTTATTAAGCAAGTACAGAGCCAGGGGAAAGGGGGTGGGCGGAGGGGAGGGGAAAAAAGAACAAAAGGGAAGGTCTGTCATAGGGTAGAGAGCATGAGTGATTAAATGACAAAAGGGATGATGGTGCAAGGCAAGGAGGGTGGTAATGGGACAAGAAACAAAAGATGGGTCTAGAGGAGCTGTAAATGGCAACAGCAGAACCATAATCAACAGTTGCAGTCCCACGAAAAAAAATTGGGAGCAGTAGTTATGATCTGAAGTTATTAAAATCAGTGTTGAGTCCGGAAGATTGTAAAGTGCCTAATCGAAAGATGAGGTGCTGTTCCTCGAGCTTCCGTTGAGCTTCATTGGAACAGTGCAAGAGGCCGAGGACAGAGAGGTCAGAATGGGTGTGGAACAGGGAATTAAAATGGCAAGCAACCAGCAAGTCAGGGTCACGTTTGCGGACTAAGCGAAGGTGTTCAGCAAAGCGATCACCCAATCCGTGTTTGGTCTCCCCAATGTAGAGGCGACCTCATTGTGAGCAGTGAATACAGTATACTAAAATTGAAAGAAGTACAAGTAAACTGTTGTTTCACCTGGAAGGAGTTTTTGGGGCCCTGGATGGTGAGAAGGTGAAAGGGCAGATGTTGCATCTCCTGCGCTCACAAGGGAAGGTGCCGTGAGGAGGTGAACAGGAGTTGGGGGTGATAGAAGAGTGGACCAGGCTGTTGTGGAGGGAGCGGTCCCTTTGGAATGCTGAAAGGGGAGGGGAGGGGAAGATGTGTTTGGTGGTGGGATTGCGCTGGAGGTGGCAGAAATGGCGGAGGATGATACATTGAATGTGGAGGCTGGTGGGGTGTAGGTGAGGACAAGGGGGACCCTATCATGGTTCTGGGAGGGAGGGGAAGGGGTGAGAGCAGAAATGCAGGAAATAGGACAGACACGGTCGAGGGCCCTGTCAACTACAGTGGAGGGGAATGCTCGGTTGAGGAGAAAGAAAGTCATATCGGAAGCACCGGTGTGGAAAGTGGCATCGTCAGAACAGATGCGACGGAGATGGACAAACTAGAAGATAGGAATAGAGTGCTTACAGGAAGCAGGTGGGAGGAAGTGCAATTAAGGTAGCTGTGGGCGTCGGTGGGCTTATAATAAATATTGGTTGACAGCCTATCCCCAGAAATGGAGATAGAGAAGTCGAGGAAGGGAAGTGTGAGAGATGGACCATGTGAAGGCGAAGGAAGGGTGGAAATTGGAAGCCAAGTTAATTAAGTTTTCTAGTTCAGGGCGAGAGCCTGAAACAGCAACAATACAGTCATCAGTGTACCGGAAAAAGAGGTGAGGGAGGGGATCTGAGTAGGACTGGAACAAGGAATGTTCCACGTATCCCACAAAAAGGCAGGGATAGATGCGACCCACACAGGTTCCCATAACAACACCTTTTATTTGGAGGAAGCGGGTAGAATCAAAGGAGAAGTTGTTCAATGTAAGAACAAGTTCAGCCAGGTGGAGGAAGGTGGTGGTGGATAGGGACTGGTTGGGCCTCCGTTCAAGGAGGAAGCGGAAGGCCCGCAGGCTGTCCTGGTGGGGGATGGATGTGTCGAGGGACTGAACATCCACGGTAAAAGACGACGGTTAGGGCCGGGGAACTGGAAACCGTTAAAATGGCAGAGGGCATCGGAAGAGTCATGGACATAGGTCGTAAGAGACTGGACAAGGGGGGGAAAAGAGTCGAGGTTGGAGGCCAAAGATCAAGAGAGGGTAAGAGGTCAGGAGTCTTCCTTCCTCCCCCCCCCACCCAACCCTGCACAGTGTACCATCTTGACATGGCACGAATTTGCCTTTATGATGCTCTCCTCACTCCTGATGACAGGTCATGTGGATTTTCCTGTCAGACCCCTCAGATGCCTGTTCACATAAGTGGCATGACACAGGAACAGGCTGCCTATGCAACATGGCTTGCAAAATATTCCTCCTGGGACTCAGAAGCCCTGAGACAAAGGCCACCTCAGTCAAGAGACTCATGATACCAAGCCCCCAGTTGCATCAAATAACGAACTGTGTTTAAAAACTGCAGAGAGACACCAGGGGAAAACACGATGAGAAGAGGAAGAAGTAATTGCAAATATTAATGTGCATATTTAAAAATAAATAATTTGTTGTAAATATTCGTGTGCACAGTAAAATCGCTGCAATATGAAGTCCAGCATTCAAAGGGTTTGTTTGCTCTCGGTTTGGATTCTGTGTTTGCGAGGATATTTAGAGGTCTGGTCTGATTCACGGAGCTCCCTCAATGCCTCCCTACTGAACCGCTGCCTCCTTAAGATGATCTCTTCTGAGGAGTGCTGTGGTCCGGTACAAAAATGATCTAGTTGATCATCATTCTCCTTTAGTGCAGCCTTTTCCTGCGATCCTGTCACATTTGCTCTCCATCCTGTTGCTCTTCTTCCTCCATCAGAAAGATGTACAATGGGAATGTTCCTACAGTAATGGCTGACGGAATTTCCCTTCCCAAAATTGCTGAAAGGCAGCTAATAGAAACCTCTTAGCAACACAGCAAAAAACAAAATCACTCCAATCAAATATTGAAATATCAGACAAAGGTTGTGGACAGTCAGAGCCTATGAAATTAATTATTTCCTGTTTTGGTAAGTCATTCAGGTAACTCACATCTCTTTAAACAGGGTTGAGTTAAGTTAGGCGTAGTACTGGCTTAAATGATGGAATTTCTGACAGGTTAGGTTTTGCCCTTGTCATTTGCATACATCTGCTACTTTGAAGCAGGCATGCTTTCCATCCACCTTCAATTCCACCATGGTATATTTTAGAAGGGATGGATGTCCGATACATGTGTCCCACCCCAAATCCTGACCTGCTGCTGGAAATCTGCCATTTTTGCCCCAAAATGACTGCAAGATTTCTAGTTTTCTAACTTTAAAGTAAACTTCATTGTGCATAAAAACATACTGAAAAATGCAATGTTGTTCTATTGCTTGTAAACAGGGTTCTTAGAATTTAAAGTGCATCATTGTCCTTTTGAGGAGTTTCCATATAGGCATCTTTCATGAAACAAGCTTTGACGAGTCTGCTTATACAATCTCTATCTTACCACTGGATAACATTGTGACTGAGAAACTGGACTCCTAAGGCTGAAAGCACTGCACCATCATCAATTATTGTGTTGTGATTTTCACAGGGCTGTTTTAAAGGTTTTTGTGGGAAAAACTACAAAGCAATTGATCAAGTGTCAACTACAAATAATAAACAGATAGGGTGCTGCCATTGTGTTACTATCTGAACATCTTTGGTTTACCCATCCCCATCATTAAAACAAAATGACAATACCTCTTTAAAGCACAAATATATTTGGTGCTGATAACTGGTATTGGTAATTTGGACTTTTAGTTCATTGCCTAACAGAGGAGCTATTTACATCTGCACTGAAAGAAATATTGCCAAATTATTTCAAGTGATATATTTGGAAATAGTTTAGTACAGTTACTGTAAGCTAAAACCAAACACATTTATTTTAGAACCTTCATAGGATGTCATGATGCAGGTGTAATGGAAAACATGGACATTGTCTTGAAGTAATAAAAAAAAGTATATATCCATAGCATATAGAAAAAGGTTTTTTTAAAAAAAATCCACATAAAACACTCTTGTGCCTGCACTGTAGTAATAGAAGCCCAAGCCTTGAATTGAAAGAGTGTGAATTCACCTTCTCTATTGACCTAGACATCTATTTCTACGGATTCTGTAATCAATCTGGTAATGGTATTGATCTCGGTGTTTACTAAATACTTGAAAACGCCCTATTAGTTTTGCGCAAGCAACCAAAACTGTTAGAGCTAATGCTTTTAGCAACCTTTCTGAAATAATTGTTGATCTAAGGGCAATTGCCCCAAACTATTTTTAACAGCCAAATCTTCTTTATGCAGACTCTGCAACATAGACTATCAATGACAGATGGAGTGTTCAACTGAACAGCCTGTTAATACTACAGCTGTAAAATCGCATTGGTCCTGAACGCACAACAAATTCAAATTAAAACACACAGTTCAAACAGCAGGACAGAGTGTGATAACATAGTCCAATCAGGTTGGGTGCAACCAAGATTTAATTGTCTACTTATTGACTTCTAGATGAAAGACAGTTTTCTCTGTTCATTAAGAAACCTGAACCCACACACAATGAAGAGCTTGGGATTGAGCCAGAATTTCAAGCTGTACTACTGACATGGTTTCAGTGATTGCAATGATTCGGATCTTGCTTGGAGTTCAGTGAGCTTGAGGATTGAATTTAGATCAAACTCCCCAAAATTCCAAAATAAGGCAAATTCACTCAAACCTAGTAAACAACATAAGGTTAATTACACTTCATATTGGAGTAAACAAATGTCATCTTCCATGTAAAATGCAAAATACTGCAGACACTAGAAATGTGAAACAAAAACAAAAAATGCTGAAAACACACAGGTCAGTCAGCATCTGCGGAGAGAACAGACAAGTTTACGTTCCCAGGGTGGATCCTTCTTCAGAACCGAAAAACAAGAGGTGAACAGCATTTTCTGTTTGTGTCATCTTCCACCTACCAGTTTAACTCTAACCATGTCAACACTGTTAAAGCCCAACAAAACTGCAGCTATACTCGACTGGAGGTTAAAAATCTAGTTCAGGAGCACATTCGTCAGAGCCAAGCTGATGTAAGCAGTCTGATTTGAATCTCAGCACTTCCCCAACAACACACTGGACCAGTACACACGTCATACTGCAAGCTGATAGTCTGACCTGTCCTTGTTCACAGTGGAGGTGCAGCGCAAATAAGGAAATGGAATTTAGTTCAGATTAATGAGATCCATAATTGGTTTCTCCCTAGTGTAAAGAGGTACAAATTAGCACTACTTTTGGGAAATCATTCTACAGTTCTACTGTACAGCTCTTAAGTCAGTTGTTCTTTCAAGCCCCATTTACTTTGCAACTACTATTCGAACACCACTGCTAGAAAACCGGTTTAATGTTTGCAGTATTTTACCCCTATTATACGTATTGTTTTGTCATACTTTGGTATCACTTAAATACAGGTCCCTTGATGTGAACTCATATGCAAGGGCCAGTTATAATAGCCACATACACCTGCTCCTACAGGTTTTCTAGACATCTCTATGAAGTACTGTGCATGAGCAGCGAAGACCCTAATACTGCTTTAAAACAATTGGCTGTTTAACAGTAACAAATATAATGCAGAGGTTAACTTGGCATTTTTACAGCAGGATTGCACATGCACATTAAGATCACAACAACTGGGGTCCACATTTTTTTATCACTAACCATATCTTCCTTTATTAAAAAAAACCTTGAGTACCACCAGTACACACTTGGCATATTTTAAATTTGTCTCAAACAGCAGTAGAGGACACCATAACTTCCACTGGCAGTAAGCTCTACTGTCCAGATTCTAAAGTTACCTGCAGGTCTGTTAAGTGAGAGAGTGATTACCTGTGGAGGTTGGTCTCCATTAAATATGAATATCTATTGAATAAAAAAAACCGAAAAACATATTTAACAAACGATATTGAACTGGCTAGGGAAAAGTTGAAAGAGAGATCTGGGAACGATGGTAGACTCAACACTGCCCATATGCAGTCATTGCAGAGCAGTAATCAACAAACCAAACACAATGTTGAGCTATAATGCCAAATCGGTGCCAGTGAGGTCACCATGTTGAAGCTGTATGATGCACTGGTCAGATCGTATTCTAAATACGGTGTTCCGTTCTGGCTACCAAGGCACAAAGAAAACACCCAAAGCAATGTAGAGAATGATCACAAGACTGATCCCCAGGGGGTGATTTTAAAACGGAGCCGCGGAGGGGGCGGGGGTCAAATTGAGGTCAGGAAACCCATTAGTACGGGTTTGCTGGACATCCTTACGATTTTGACGTAAGGACGTCTTTTATTTATTTTTGTCAGTTTCCCTCGGATGGGAGACCAGCCAGGGAGAGAATGTGTTCAGGTAAGTCTTTGTTTGTATGGGTGCGGGAGGAGGGGGCGGGGGTAGGCATGGGTGTTATGGGGGATGGGATAGGGGGTCAGTCACTGGGGGGGGGTGGGGTGTCGGGATCGGGGGTCTTCGCGGGGGTCCGCGATCATTGAGGGGGAGGGTCGGGGGTGGGAGGATCAGAGTGGGGGGGAGGATTGGAGTCGAGGGATCGGGATCGGAGGGGATGGATTGGGGGTCGGGGGATCCACAATCGTTGGGGGGGGGGGGGGTCGGTGCAGGTTGGTTTGTTGGGTCTGGGGAAAGCGCTCCTGCTCCTGCTGGCCCACAAGCTGTGCCTTTCTAGGCACCTGCCTGTTAGTCTCGGGTTTTCTCACCTCCTTTCACAAGGCATAAAGCAGAAGGCCCGGGAATCCCAGCACCCCAGGGTTAAAATCAGGAATTGGTGAAAAATGGAGGCCTGAAGCCTCCTTGAAAGATTTTAAGGCCCAACCCGCCTCCTGGGAGTAGGTTGGTCGCCCGCCCCTCATCCCGCCGCGGTGAAAACCGGAAATAGGTGGGTTGGAGGCGGGTCTGAAATGGTGGCAATTTTCAATGCCTCCCCTGCTCCCAACCCATCTGTTTTTTAATTTGAAAATTGAGCCCCTTGTGTCAGAGAACTACGTTGTCAGGAAAAGTTAGGAAAACGTTTTTCAGCCTTGAAAGGTGGTGAATGAAAAGGGACCTTATGACAAGGGGACATCAGTACATATTGGTTAAAAGCAAGTTCAAAATTGTTGTCAGGAAGCACACCTTCATACAAAGAGTGATCAATACCTGGAATTTTTTTTTTATTCGTTCACGGGATGTGGGCGTCGCTGGCAAGGCCGGCATTTATTGCCCATCCCTAGCGAGATTTTACAACTGAGTGGCTTGCGAGGCCATTTCAGAATCAACCACATTGCTGTGGGTCTGGAGTCACATATAGGCCAGACCGGGTAAGGACGGCAGGTTTCCTTCCCTAAAAGGACATTAGTGAACCAGATGGGTTTTTACGACAATCCGGTAGTTTCATGGCTATCATTACTGATACTAGTATTTTAATTCCAGATTTTTATTTAATTAATTGAATTTAAATTCGCCAGCCGCCGTGGCGGGATTTGAACTCGTGACTCTGGATTTTAGTCCAGGCCTCTGGATTACTAGCCCAGTAACATAACCACTACGCTACCGTACCTGGAATGGTCTTTCTGGTAGGGTAGTCAGAGGCAAAAACTCTGAATTCATTCAAGATGCAGTTACAACGTTGCGATTAGGGGGAGGAGGTAAGAGATCATAGGTTTCTATGGAACGATGAGCTAGATGGGCCAAGGAGTACCTCTCCCTTTGCTGTATGATCATGGCAAGCACTGAGTGCGGATCCTGCTTTCTCCCCACATCCTAATAAATAATACTCATATAACTGAAACGAATCCTGTCAAGATTCAAACCTAGGACCTTCTGCCTGAAGGCCTGTATTCAACCAGCCGAGTTACCTGACATCCAGGCTTCTAAATATACTATTAAGAAATGTAGATACTACTCAGCCTACCTAGCCTGTAATCCTGTATAAATCCATGTTCAGAACACAATGAAAGTTAATGATACAACAATGCAAAATCTCAGGAAATTGTGGAAGGAATTATCCCAAAGAGAATCCACAAGAAGCTTTTTGTTTCTAATGGCACACTTTTACTTTGTAAGCTTCAGCTTGCCTATGGAAATAGTACATTATTCTTCAGTAGAAGGTACACAGGACCGTAACAGCAAAATGATTTTCCCTTTTCGTGAATGAATCACACTAACCATTTCCTCACCAAGAGTTTTCCTCTGGTGGCTGTGTGTTAGAGACATCCTAAACACAGTGGGAAGGATTGTGTATATTCACTATTTCAAGTGAAATCATAAAAGCATTCTAAAATATGTTTACAATTTTAATAGAAATAGTAATTAGAGGAAATCATCTTGTGATATCTACAATGTCCCCAGCAAAGAGCATCCAAAATAAATCTTAGCCTTCCCCATATCTCTCACTTCTTTCCCTCTCTTTTAGAGATACATTCAATTTTCCCTTGACCCATTTATATAGTATGCTTCAGTGGCATGCCCTGGTAACTTATTTCCACAAGTCTATTCCCCTTTGGGTGGAAATCTTCCACTTTACTTCCTTACTAAATAGGGGCAAATTTCTGCGGGGATTCTCCCGCTCTTCCACCATAATTTTGGCGGAAAAGCCGCAGAAACCCTAGGAAAATCTCATGAATGCACATTTACACTTTTTTTCCCCGGGGCCTCCATGGTTCTTCTGCTGAAGTTACAGCAGGCAGGCGAGTGGAGGAATCCCGACAGAAATTCACCCCCACTAATTTTAACTAATGCCCTCTAGTATTTGAGCCCTTTACCACTGTTATCAATTTGCCTGGATTATTTTTATAACCTCTAAATTTAGAGTGATGACTTAATAAGCAATGATACACTGTAAAAGTATTTTTTAATGAAACCAAAATGATAATTGATGGAATTATAGGACTGGAGGGAAAATCAGATTTAGAAAGGGGAACGGACTGTCAAAGGGGTTAAAATACAATACAACTCAACACTGTTAAACCTTGGAAGGTATAGAAATTAAATTACAAATTCCAAGTATACGCCATAGAATTCCTTAGGGACTACAGTAACAGGCAAAAAAACAACAGGGGTGAATTTCTACCCTAAATGTAATGACTATAGAGGGAATTTTCAAGTACAGAGGATCAGTTTTTAATTATGACATGAGACAAGATAGCCACCCAAAACAAGCGGCTCTGATTGGATCAGTTTTTCCATTTGTTACCACTTGCGATTCATTAACTTCACTGTACTGAAATGCTCACGAATAAATCTACTTGCAAACCAAAGCACTTCATTGAGCAGGTGCTTTCTAAAATAGCTGAACAAAATAATGACATGTTCCACAAGTATTTTCTGTGAATGGATGCCTTTCTAGTTGACTATTCATATAATGCAATGGCTGTAACTGTGAAATGGTGGAAATTCCAGATCATCATAAAAACCTCAATAGTTAGTTTAAAATTTCCATTCAGCAGACAATCCTTTGAATCGCAAAGCTGGAAGAGCACGTGGGAGATAATGCAAACCATCTGCACATTAAAAGCAATGAACAAAAGAAGATTGGACGATTCATCAAAAAAAAACTAGAGCAGCAGGAATAATGTACCCTGTTCATTTGAAATCCCAAAACATTTTTCCTGACAAATTTCTTGGTAGTTCTATTCCTGATTTTTTTTCATTTGTGATTCTGTGGGTTCACAGGCCCCTAGCATACATTAAAGAGGAATATATGTTCTCTCCCTTCTTTAAGTTTTCTCTTGCCATATACCACCACCAGCAAAGGAAGCAAGTGACCTGGTCCCATGCATCTTGCAGCACTGCACTGAATCTGGCTATTACAAAATGGGAGTCCTATATTATTTGGTTAAATATTTAACTATTACATAAAAGTGGTTGAGAACACCAACCATATATGATCGCAAAGGTTTATTCTCTCAACAAAAGTCCTTAAAAATAGAAATAGGCACCCAGCATTCTTTATATTCTGCATGACTGAGGATTTGTTATTACAAGACAGCAACAACAAATTCATTTTATCTTATCCATCTACATTACAGCTTAGCTCAAAAAAGAAAAAATGGACTTGAACGAGAAAGCAGTATTCTGAAAGGGAGCAACAGAATGCCTAATAATCAAACTGTAAAGCCAGCAAGAACAGAGGCACAGCTGCATTATCTGCAACAGACTGAAGGAAAAAGCAAAAGATCAAGACTGAATCGAAGTGCATAGCCTCATAAAGCCTGCAAGTCCAGTGAGATATTTTCTTTTCTTTTTACAATGCCTAGAATATACAGTTTAAAAAATAAACAGCCACGATAAAGAAAGCTCCAGAAAATATTGCAGAAGCCAACAATGGCCAGAATTTGCTGTCAAAATAATGGGTAGGTTAATGGTGCTCACTGTTATTTATGCGCAAATGCTGCAGCAACTTCAGGCGAGGGGCGGATGCGCGGTTAACACGGATATCCAAAAGTTGCTGTTCGAGATGCACTGCTCCGCCATTATTTTCGCGGAAATGGCATCTCTATGCAGCACTGGAGGTCCTGGTAGAGGAGATCGACAGGAGGAGGCATGTCACCTTCCCACCAAGCAGCAGGTAGGTATCTCGCCAAGTTGCTCGGCAGCAGTACTTGTGCAATAGATACGAACTAAACTCGCCACAGAAAGTTAAGACTTATCCATTTCTTTCTAAGTACCCTTTTAACAATGTGATAAGTGTTAATTACTGCCAGTCAACTATTCTGGCACTGAAAATGAACTATCACAAGTGAGGAGTCTCATTCCTTCAGGTTGTAATTATTGTTGGAGATTTTCAAAATGTAAAATTTTAAATTAATTTGTTTTTAAACTTTTCCTTTCTGTCTCTCTTAATCCAATCTTTCTTTTCCTATCTGTACCTGATTTGACATTGAATTCACCCACTTTAATTTACAATTCATTCTCAATCCTTGCGCTGTTAATTTCACAATCCTTCAATCTGATTGGTTATGGAGATACACAGTTGCTGCCTTGTTCACTCAGGTCCCAGATGCCCTGTTTCTCTCGTTGTGACGTTATCAGCTTGCACCTCCAGCAACTTGTCACGAAAAAAATATTTATTTATGCTAATATGTTTCTGTAACACAACAGAGAAATCAGAATCCAGTAGTAAAACCTCTGTATTTTGCAGACTACAATAAGTCATAATTTCACAGCTGTAGATTCACCACAATTAGACTTGTATTTTGAAGAAAATCACAATAGTTAACCGTTGAATTTGTGTTTTGCAATCTCTATATATCTAGATAGAAAACAAGTCACAGTCACAAAAACTTTCCCTGGAAAGTGTTTTGATAGAGATCATTGATTTTTTTTTCAAAAAAGTGGGCCACAATGAGAGCAAACACTACATTTAAAAAAAATTATTCTTGGAAGGTGGGCATTGCTGACAAGGCCGGTATATATTGACCAAACCAAGCTACCCCCGAGAAGGTGGTGGTGAACTTTCTTCTTGAACCGCTGCAGTCCATGTGGTGAAGCTACTCCCACAATGACGTTAGATAGGGAGTTCCAGGATTTTGACCCAGCGACAATGAAGGAACGGTGATATACGTCCAAGTGAGGCTGGTGTGTGACTTGGGAGGGGAACTTGGAGGTGATGGTGTTCCCATGCATCTGTTGCCCTTGTACTTCTAGGAGGTGGAGATCACGGGATTGGGAGGTGCTGCAGTGCATCCTGTAGATCGTACACACTGCAGCAACGGTGTGCCAATGGTGGATGTTTAAGGTGGTGGATTGGCTACTGATTGAGCAGACTACTTTGTACTGGATGGTTTTGAACTTCTTGAGTGCTGCAGCAGCTGCAATCATCCAGGTAGATGGGGAGCATTAAATCACACTCCTAACTTGCGTGTTGTAGGTTGTGGAAAGGCTTTGGGGAATCAGGAGGTGAGCCACTCACTGCAAAACACCCAGCCTCTGACCTGCTCTCATAGCCACAGAATTTATGTGGCTGGTCTATTTGAGTTTCTGGTCAATGGTGACCCTCATGATGTTGGTGGTGGTGGGGGGACATGGCAATGGTAATGCCATTGAATGTCAAATGGAATTGGTTAGGCTCTCTCTTGTTGGAAATGGTTATTGCCTATGCAACTTGGCAAGATACCTATCTGCTGCTTGGTGGGAAGAGGACATCCCTCCTCCTGTCAATCTCCTCTACTAGGACCTCCAGTGCTACATCGAGAAGTGGAGGGGCCCTTAAAGCATCTTCAGAATTGCCTTCCAGTTGCCTGCAGCGAAAGTGCACCTCCCCTTTAAGAGGTGCAGGCTGCCTTTAAATAGAGTTAGGGATGCCCGATATGCAGGCCCACGATTAGGTCAGCTGCAAATCAACAGCCCACCTATTTCATGGTAATGAGGCCCCTGACCAATATTACCTCTTAATTGCGCCCGTGACTTGGCATGCTCTGCCTGCACGGCGCCAATTCGAAATCAGGCCCAGAGGAATGTCTACCTTGATATTTTCAGCTAATGTCCACAAGACTTTTGCAACAGTAATGTAACAATACTGCATTATTTTTCTGTATTCAACTGTGTTTGCATTCAAATCATTGTACAACATAGCTATTTTACCACAAAATGTTGCCATGGGGAAAACACAATGGTATGTACTTAATGTGCATTATCTCACTCGTGGTTATTCCATTTAATAATCCTATTAGCTGCAATACTTCTCCATCCAAAACTTATAAAAATTCTCATTCACATTCCATCAATATTCTGGGCAGCAGCCAAGTTTTAAGATAAGTTTACAAAAGCTGTCCAGGAAATAGTCAAGAAGCAAACATGCCCCATCTGAACAAAATTCCCCACTTACCATAGTGTGTATAGCTGCACTATGTTGGAAGTTCATGCACTAAATGTTTTTCACAGACAGCAGGCACATTACTCACATACTACAATTAGGATAATGCAATCCCTAAAGACACTTCTTCGGCAGTCATAAGTTGGATATTAATAACGTTGTACGGCATTGCATCACTTGCAATACATCAATGACAGAGCAACACAAAAATTTGTGCGTGTACTAAACCTTCCGTGATTCTTCCAACAAGGCCAGGTAAATGGCGACTTTACTGAGACTTTAGTAGGGTCATATGCCAATATGTTCTTCTCTTTATGGGACTTAATTTTAATTTCAGACACTTGTTTAAAAAAAAAAGCTATCCCCATAGATGTTAGACAAATAATTTAAAACTATTTTAATATGGCTTCATAGAATCATAGACTGATACAGCACAGATGGGGGCCATTCGGCCCATTGTGCATGTGCCTGTTCTTTGGAAGAGCTATCCAATTAGTCCTAGACTTTATTTGCAGCTTCATATGCAACTTATTCCATACAGATGGAATTACACAAAATATTGTAGCTGCAAAAAGAAAAACAAAACCGAAGCCATGAACAACACTATGAAAAGATATCCGCATTCAGAAAGTTGAACAATACTCTGCAGTGCATCTCTGTTCTTGAAAAAACTAAAGTTCTAGCCACTCAACCCAGATCAAAATGGCTCC
This sequence comes from Heptranchias perlo, assembly GCF_035084215.1. Taxonomy (NCBI): domain Eukaryota; kingdom Metazoa; phylum Chordata; class Chondrichthyes; order Hexanchiformes; family Hexanchidae; genus Heptranchias; species Heptranchias perlo. Next base: position 47,548,186 of record NC_090329.1, read on the forward strand.
AAATAATTGTTAAACCAGGCAGGCTATGGATCAATCTAAATATTCTGGATATAAGCATCCTGTATACATGCAGCCCATCCAACTAGTGGCATATCTTTCACCAGTTAGAAACAAGGCATAGGATGCAAGTTGAATCTCTTGGGGCCACCAGGTAAATTCAAGGTATCTGTTAACATTTGGTTGGCCCTATCTTTGAAATAATGTTTTTATAGCTTACGTTGTCAAACACTTTCAATGCAAAGATTTATTTCTAAATGTAATTCTGCATTCCAACACTTTCCTTTCTGCCCTGCCATCCTCCTCCCTCCACAAACTCCAGCTCCTCCAAAATGTTGCTGCTTGTGCCTATACCTCACCAAGTCCCACTTGCCCACCACCCCCATCTTTATTGACGTACATTGGCTCCTGGTTCATGACCACCTCAAATTAAAATTCTGATGCTGGTCTTTAAATCCCTCTATCATCTTGCTCCTCTCTGTCTCCACTCTAACTCCGCCCCCCCTCCCCCCCAATTCTCAGTTTCTGACTCCAGTCTCTTGTGCATGCCCCACCACTGGTGCTCATACATTCAGATGCCCAGGTCCCACTTTGTGGAATTTCCCTCCCCAAACCCCTCCACTTCATCAACTCCTTCCCCTCCATCAAGAGCCTATTTAAAGTCTAATTCTTTGACCAAGCATTGGTCACCACCCCTAATCTTTTCTCCTTTGCCTTTGCACCCGTTTTGCTCCCTCTGCCTCTGAAGTGCCTTGGGATGTTTGCCCATGTTAAAGATGGTATAATACTGCAAGTTGTTTTTGTTGTATTCCTGAGGTTTACAACCACTCCCTGAGCAATGTATGGTACTATTACTATCTTGGGCTCCTCCCATTTGAGGAGCTAGTTCAGGAAATTTGAGGTCCAGGTGGATCAAAAGCAACAAAGTGGCAAGGGTGACATTTTTCATTCTCCTGACTTAAGGAAACATCTTTATATAAGTTCAGAAACCTCTGTTGTCACATTCTGCCCAGTAAGCATATTTTGAGGAATCCTGTTCAAAGTGAAGGGAACATCCTTCCTTTATGATCCTCATTTGTTCAACTAAAGTAAAAAGAAAGGGAAGGTCTGCAGGTCTTATAGGAAGTAGCGTTTATTTTTTAGTGAATCAAGGTCCCTAGTGTAGTTAACATTCTCTAAATTAAGAACAATTTAAAGGAGTAAACTCCTTAAAGGGAGTGGTAAGTAGTTTTTCTTTCCTTTTTTTTCTCTTGACATTGTAGTTGTTGTTAAGCTAACTTAAGGGTTAAGTCATGGCAGGAGATCCCACAGCCGTGTCATGTTCCTCTTGTGGGATGTGGGAATTCAGGGATCCTTCCTGTATCCCTGATTCCTTCACCTGCGGGAAGTGTGTCCAGCTGCAGCTATTGTTTGACCGCTTGACGGCTCTGGAGCTGCGGATGGACTCACTTTGGAGCATCCGCGATGCTGAGAAAGTCGTGGATAGCACGTCCAGTGAGTTGGTCACACCGCAGATAAAAATTACTGAGGGAGATAGTGAATGGGTGACCAACAGACAGAGGAAGAGTAGGAAGGCAGTGCAGGGGTCCCCTGCGGTCATCTCCCTCCAAAACAGGTATACCGTTTTGGATACTGTTGGGGGAGATGGCTCACCAGGGGAAGGTGGCAGTGGCCAGGTTCATGGCACCGTGGCTGGCTCTGCTGCACAGGAGGGCAGGAAAAAGAGTGGCAGAGCTATAGTGATAGGGGACTCGATTGTAAGGGGAATAGACAGGCGTTTCTGCGGACACAACCGAGACTCCAGGATGGTATGTTGCCTCCCTGGTGCAAGGGTCAAGGATGTCTCGGAGCGGCTGCAGGACATTCTGGAGGGGGAGGGGGAACAGCCAGTTGTCGTGGTGCATATAGGCACCAACGATATAGGTAAAAAACAGGATGAGGTCCTACAAGCTGAATTTAGGGAGTTAGGAGTTAAACTAAAGAGTAGGACCTCAAGGGTAGTAATCTCAGGATTGCTACCAGTGCCACGGGCTAGTCAGAGTAGGAATGACAGGATAGCTAGGATGATTACGTGGCTTGAGAGATGGTGCAAGAGGGAGGGATTCAAATTCCTGGGACATTGGAACCGGTTCTGGGGGAGGTGGGACCAGTACAAATTGGACGGTCTGCATCTGGGCAGGACTGGAACCAATGTCCTAGGGGGAGTGTTTGCTAGTGCTGTTGGGGAGGGTTTAAACTAATATGGCAGGGGGATGGGAACCGATGCAGGAAGTCAGTGGGAAATAAAGTGGTGACAGAAACAAAAGGCAGTAAGGGAGAGTGTACAGAACATGACCGGACAGATGGTCTGAGAAAGCAGGGCAAAGACCAAGGGAAGACTAGATTAAACTGCATTTATTTCAATGCAAGAAGTCTGATGGGCAAGGCAGATAAACTCAGGGCATGGATGGGTACATGGGACTGGGATGTTATAGCTATTACTGAAACATGGCTAAGGGAGGGGCAGGACTGGCAGCTCAATGTTCCAGGGTACAGATGCTATAGGAAAGATAGAGCAGGAGGTAAGAGAGGAGGGGGAGTTGCGTTCTTGATAAGGGAGAACATCACGGCAGTAGTGAGAGGGGATATATCCGAGGGTTCGCCCACTGAGTCTATATGGGTAGAACTGAAAAATAAGAAGAGAGAGATCACTTTGATAGGATTGTACTACAGACCCCCAAATAGTCAACGGGAAATTGAGGAGCAAATATGTAAGGAGATTACAGACAGCTGCAAGAAAAATAGGGTGGTAATAGTAGGGGACTTTAACTTTCCCAACATTGACTGGGACAGCCATAGCATTAGGGGCTTGGATGGAGAGAAATTTGTTGAGTGTATTCAGGAGGAATTTCTCATTCAGTATGTGGATGGCCCGACTAGAGAGGGGGCAAAACTTGACCTCCTCTTGGGAAATATGAAGGGCAGGTGACAGAAGTGTTAGTGAGGGATCACTTTGGGACCAGTGATCATAATTCCATTAGTTTTAAGATAGCTATGGAGAAGGATAGGTCTGGCCCAAAAGTTAAAATTCTAAATTGGGGAAAGGTCAATTTTGATGGTATTAGACAGGAACTTTCAGAAGTTGATTGGGAGAGTCTGTTGGCAGGCAAAGGGACGTCTGGTAAGTGGGAGGCTTTCAAAAGTGTGTTAACCAGGGTTCAGGGTGAGCACATTCCTTATAAAGTGAAGGGCAAGGCTGGTAGAAGTAGGGAACCTTGGATGACTCGGGAGATTGAGGCCCTAGTCAAAAAGAAGGAGGCATACGACATGCATAGGCAGCTGGGATCAAGTGGATCCCTTGAAGAGTATAGAGATTGCCGGAGTAGAGTTAAGAGAGAAACCAGGAGGGCAAAAAGGGGACATGAGATTGCTTTGGCAGATAAGGCAAAGGAGAATCCAAAGAGCTTCTACAAATACATAAAGGGCAAAAGAGTAACTAGGGAGAGAGTAGGGCCTCTTAAGGATCAACAAGGTCATCTATGTGCGGAACCACAAGAGATGGGTGAGATCCTGAATGAATATTTCACATCGGTATTTACGGTTGAGAAAGGCATGGATGTTAGGGAACTTGGGGAAATAAATAGTGATGTCTTGAGGAGTGTACATATTACAGAGAGGGAGGTGCTGGAAGTCTTAACGCGCATCAAGGTAGATAAATCTCCGGGACCTGATGAAATGTATCCCCGGCCGTTATGGGAGGTTAGGGAGGAAATTGCGGGTCCCCTAGCAGAGATATTTGAATCATCCACCGCTACAGGTGAGGTGCCTGAAGATTGGAGGATAGCAAATGTTGTGCCTTTGTTTAAGAAGGGCGGCAGGGAAAAGCCTGGGAACTACAGACCGGTGAGCCTGACATCTGTAGTGGGTAAGTTGTTAGAGGGTATTCTGAGGGACAGGATCTACAGGCATTTAGAGAGGCAGGGACTAATTAGGAACAGTCAGCATGGTTTTGTGAGAGGAAAATCATGTCTCACGAATTTGATTGAGTTTTTTGAAGGGGTAACCAAGAAGATAGATGAGGGCTGTGCAGTAGACGTGGTCTACATGGACTTCAGCAAAGCCTTTGACAAGGTACCGCATGGTAGGTTGTTACATAAGGTTAAATCTCATGGGATCCAAGGTAAGGTAGCCAATTGGATACAAAATTGGCTTGACGATAGAAGACAGAGGGTGGTTGTAGAGGGTTGTTTTTCAAACTGGATGCCTGTGTCCAGCGGTGTGCCTCAGGGATCGATGCTGGGTCCGCTGTTATTTGTTATTTATATTAATGATGTGGATGAGAATTTAGGAGGCATGTTTAGTAAGTTTGCAGATGACACCAAGATTGGTGGCATTGTGGACAGTGAAGAAGGTTATCTAGGATTGCAACAGGATCTTGATAAATTGGGCCAGTGGGCCGATGAATGGCAGATGGAGTTTAATTTAGATAAATGTGAGGTGATGCATTTTGGTAGATCGAATCGGGCCAGGACCTACTCCGTTAATGGTAGGGCGTTGGGGAGAGTTATAGAACAAAGAGATCTAGGAGTACAGATTCATAGCTCCTTGAAAGTGGAGTCACAGGTGGATAGGGTGGTGAAGAAGGCATTCGGCATGCTTGGTTTCATTGGTCAGAACATTGAATGCAGGAGTTGGGATGCCTTGTTGAAGTTGTACAGGGCATTGGTGAGGCCACACTTGGAGTACTGTGTACAGTTCTGGTCACCCTATTATAGAAAGGATATTATTAAACTAGAAAGAGTGCAGAAAAGATTTACTAGGATGCTACCGGGACTTGATGGTTTGACTTATAGGGAGAGGTTAGACAGACTGGGACTTTTTTCCCTGGAGAATAGGAGGTTAAGGGGTGATCTTATAGAAGTCTATAAAATAATGAGGGGCATAGATAAGGTAGATAGTCAAAATCTTTTCCCAAAGGTAGGGGAGTCTATAACGAGGGGGCATAGATTTAAGGTGAGAGGGGAGAGATACAAAAGGGTCCAGAGGGGCAATTTTTTCACTCAAAGGGTGGTGAGTATCTGGAACGAGCTGCCAGAGGCAGTAGTAGAGGCGGGTACAATTTTGTCTTTTAAAAAGCATTTGGACAGTTGCATGGGTAAGATGGGTATAGAGGGATATGGGCCAAGTGCAGGAAATTGGGACTAGCTTAGTGGTATAAACTGGGCGACATGGACATGTTGGGGCGAAGGGCCTGTTTCCATGTTGTAACTTCTATGATTCTATAATTTTTTTCTTATCTGGAGTGCACGGCCTTAAAAGGTGGTGGAAGCAGATTCAATAGTAACTTTCAAAAGGGAATTGGATACATACTTGAAAAAGGTGAAATTTGCAGGGCTATGGGCAAAGAGCAGGGGAGTGTAACTAATTGTATAGCTCTTTCAAAGAGCCGGTACAGAAACGATGGGCTGAATGGCCTTCTTCTGTGCTGTAGGATTCTATGATTCTATGGTTTAATCAAGGCTTTTGGAGCTATTCTGGTCTTAGCAGCCTAATTGTATGGATGGACCCTCTCTGACATGTCCTCCAGCAAGGAAACAAAAAGTTAAAATTGCCTCAACTCAACAGTATTATATAAAAAATGGCTACACTTGAGTTAGTTCAAGCCATTAAGATTATATACAATGTCTGGATTTAAAATGACAGTTCTAAAGTGCTGGAAATATACTTTCATAATTTATATCATTAGAAGCTTCCGTCAAGAATTCAATCTCAGGTATCCCTTATTCTCTAAAAATATATGGGATAGATTGTAACTTGGGCCATTTTTTTTTAATTCATTCATGGGACATGGGAGTCGCTGGCAAGGCCGGCATTTATTGCCCATCCCTAATTGCCCTTGAGAAGGTGGTGGTGAGCCGCCTTCTTGAACCGCTGCAGTCGGTCTGGTGAAGGTTCTCCCACAGTGCTGTTGTTGGGAAGGGAGTTCCAGGATTTTGACCCAGCGACGATGAAGGAAGAACGATATATTTCCAAGTCGGGATGGTGTGTGTCTTGGAGGGGAACGTGCAGGTGGTGTTGTTCCCACGTACCTACTGCTCTTGTCCTTCTAGGTGGTAGAGGTCGCGGATTTGTGAGGTGCCGTCGAAGAAGCCTTGGCGAGTTGCTGCAGTGCATCCTGTGGATGGTACACACTGCAGCCACAGTGCGCCAGTGGTGAAAAGAGTGAATGTTTATAATGGTGGATGGGGTGCCAATCAAGCGGGCTGCTTTGTCCTGGATGGTGTCGAGCTTCTTGAGTGTTGTTGGAGCTGCACTCATCCAGGCAAATGGAGAGTATTCTATCACACTCCTGACTTGTGCTTTGTAGATGGTGGAAAGGCTTTGGGGAGTCAGGAGGTGAGTCACTCGCCGCAGAATACCCAGCCTCTGACCTGCTCTTGTAGCCACAGTATTTGTATGGCTGGTCCAGTTAAGTTTCTGGTCAATGGTGACCCCCAGGATGTTGATGGTGGGGGATTCGGCGATGGTAATGCTGTTGAATGTCAAGGGGAGGTGGTGAGACTCTCTCTTGTTGGAGATGGTCATTGTCTGGCACTTGTCTGGCACGAATGTTACTTGACACTTATCAGCCCAAGCATGGATGTTGTCCAGGTCTTGCTGCATGCGGGCTTGGACTGCTTCATTATTTGAGGGGTTGCGAATGGAACTGAACACCGTGCAATCATCAGCGAACATCCCCATTTCTGACCTTATGATGGAGGGAAGATCATTGATGAAGCAGCTGAAGATGGTTGGGCCTAGGACACTGCCCTGAGGATCTCCTGCAGCAATGCCCTGGGGCTGAGATGATTGGCCTCCAACAACCACTACCATCTTCCTTTGTGCTAGGTATGACTCCAGCCACTGGAGAGTTTTCCCCCTGATTCCCATTGACTTCAATTTTACTCGGGCTCCTTGGTGCCACACTCGGTCAAATGCTGCCTTGATGTCAGGCATAAACAGGGCTGTGGCAGCCCAAAAATGGCTTTGCATCCCGTTTACATTGGCGCTCCGGTAGCTTACATCCTCAAAGGGGACTTCCACTGGGTGGCCAGAACACTCACCTGCCTCCTATGGTAGGTCCTGATGGACATAGAACCCCAATTGCAATTTTGACTAACAACTCCACATAGTGTACACCGTGCACGGTCCACCCAGTTTTACCAGGCCGTGCAGCAGAAGAGGCACCAAAAAGGTAAGTTTAAAATTATTTTTGTGGGGCCAGGGGAAGCAGATGTTCAATCAATCTCAGCTTTTTAAAAAAAGTTATTAATCCCAGTAGAACTTTTTTATATTTCTAATTTAAATGCTGCAGCTAATAAAAACTTATTAATGTGAGAGGGGAAGAGGTGGCACCGAAAGTAACATCTAAAAACTATATTCTTCAGAAAAATTGAAGTGTACTTTTTGTAGTTCAGTTTTGGGAGCATGTGTATAACAGAGCAGCTATTTGTCAATAGTAAGAAAATAAAAAACAAACAATGTGATATATTGTACCATAGCCTCCAATATAAGCTGTGCATTTCTTAGGAAGACCATTGTAATTATGAAATGTAACAGCTCCAATCTTCTGTCAATAACACCAACACTCCATTTTTCACATTCCCATGTGGAAATTAAGACATCACGGGGGCTAAATTGGGCCAAGTAGCACCCATTGTGTAGGCGCTATGCAGACACCTAAGCCCCGAAAATGGCGTCCGAGATGCGTGCGCACACTTCCGACGTGACGTGCACAGGACGCCATCTTGTTAAAGGCATTTGCGCACATGCACTTAACGAACACCGGCAGCATGTAAATTAGGGAGATTATGACCTAAATCAGTGTGAAACGCTGATTTAAACAGACCACTGCTATGTCGGAACTCCACGCTCCGGTCAGCGCACTCTCTTAACCTTGCACAGTTGAATGGGTTTTAAATGGTATGGAGGACCCCCCCCACCAGCGCTATTTAAAGGGACCATGCAGGATTTACAGGTTAGTCGCTGGATTATTGCTTCTGGCTGCTGATGCATTTGTACCTGTTTTTGGAGGTCTCCTATACTTGGATACTAGGGCTATGGGACATAGCCTAGAAATTAGAGCCAGGACTTTCAGGTGTGAAGTTAGGAAACACTTCTACGCACAAAGGGTGGCAGAAGTTTGGAACACTCTTCTGCAGAAGGCAGTTGATGCTAGCTCACTTAGTAATTTTAAGTCTGAGATTGATAGATTTTTGTTAACCAAAGGCATTAAGGGATATGGGGCTAAGGCGGGTATATGGAGTTAGGTCACAGATCAGTCATGATCGCATTGAATGGCGGAACAGGCTCGAGGGGCTAAATGGTCTACTCGTGTTCCTATCTTCCTACGTTCCAATAATAAAGTTTCAATACTCTACAGGGAGTGGGCTGGCTAGCTGACAGGCAACAGCAAGGGCACTGGTCGAGCGGCAGGGGTGGGGCAGGAATGCTGTCATCCTGAGAGAGGACAGCAAGTTCATGTTCCATGGAGCCACTGCCACTTGCTGCCTCTCGTTATGTGCTACCTTCCCCTACAAGAAAGCAGGAAGTATGTCGGTGTGTGTCCTGCAAGATGTTTGGGTGGTGTAGCTGTCATGGTTGAATAGCTGCCAGTGTGTGTGTGCAGCTTGCAACAAAGGTAATGTGTGAGGGTGAGATGAAGCATCTGATTGGAAGAATTGAGTACTGATTGAAAGAGTTTGTTGGTAGGTGGGTGATGGGGGCGTAGTGCGTTGAATAGTGGGTACAGCTAGTGGTGCAGTTGGTAGGAGACGCCACTTGACAGTTGAACTCCCGCACCTTGACCACTCGTGTCAAAGCATCGACCTTCTTCCTGCACTGCATCCATGTTTGTTGTGCTACGCTCCTGGCATTGACCTCATCCCCTACAGCCTCGGGAGCACATGTCTGGAGGGCCTCTTGCCCCTCCCTGCAGATATAGGATGCCTCTCCTTCTGTCCACCTCTTGCACCAAGGCCTCTAGTGCAACATCAGGGAACTTTGGTGCACACTCTCGCGCAGGCTCAGTATAAACTCAGATTGGCAGATTAGTGGGGTCTGACATGCAGGTTAGAGGATGTGGGATGTGCTTTGTTCAATGTTTTAAAATAAATCAACAGTTTTTAAATCTAAGGACGGGACCTGCATCTGTGTTTTACGTATACATATTCTGATCATCATTCAGACTCCATTCATACCGGTATCTTATATTTTCAAAATATAAAAGAGTCCCACAAACTTTGAGCAGCCAAGTTGTTTCTCATTAAAAATTCCAGATTTCCCATCATCACCATGCTTCACTATATTGCAGAACAAATTCACTTCACAACTGAATTCTACCACTTCCTGCACGGCACGGCACACCTCCCCTTTAAGAGGTGCAGGCTACCTTTAAGTGGTGCTAGCCACTCCCGATATCGGGGCCACCTGCTGGTGTGTGCTGCCACTCTACAGCGCAGGTAGTGCTGGCTGCACGCAGCAATCACTGAAATCACCAGCAGTACGAATGTTATGTGCTGCCAACATCTCAACGACCAGGTACGGGATAATCGCGCACTGCGATCCCAAAGCCCATTTTCGGGGGTTAATCATTTTAACCCCCAATACTCCTTCTCCGATATGGTATTTCTTCAAAGTTACTAAATTTCCTTCATGAAACTGATGTTTCCAAGTCAGGTTTAAAAATATCTAAACGAGTAAGTAACTTTCTTCCAGTGAATAACTCAAAAGGTGTCATACCAGTAATGGTAGGAGGCGATGTGTGATAACTCAAGAGAAACATAGCTAATTTCTGATGCATGGTGCCAGGATATTGTAACACCTTCTTGAAAGAAATTTTAAGTGTACATACAATCATCTCAATTTCCCTATTTGATAGCAGATGTCCGGGAAGAGGAGTAATACACACAATTGTTACTCAAAAATTGAGAAAAATCGTATGACTGAAAAGATGGTCCATCGTCAGAGATCAGCTCTACAGGAAGTCCATATCAGGCAAACAAATAACATAACACATCAATCGTTGCATCTGTTGATGATATCAGAACCACTTCAAGCCATTTAGAATGAGAATACCAAATAAATAAAAATTTCTGTGTCTTCAGCTCAGTAAAGTCAACATGAATACGCTGCCATGATTTTGTTGGCCATTGCCAAGTACTAGTTTCCACATGGTTTACAGGCAAGTTGATTGGACAGGTTTGATACTCATGAACAGCATCTATGTTATTATCTAGGGAAGGTCACCACACGTGCATTCTAGTAATCCTTTCATTCTTACTATACCAGGATGATCGGCATGCAGTTCCTGGATCATCCATTTACCCAGATCCTTTTTAAAGAAGTTATTTGTCACAATAATAACTGATTTTGCTCAAAACCTGTTCCACATATTCACTACACAATGGGGTATTTTTTTTCTAATCTCTTAACTCATTTGAAGCTTGTTAATTTATATTGATGTCTTCTAGTTTTAGGCTTGAACCATTAAAATGATGTGCCAATATCTATATTATCCAGCACTTGTAGCTTCTGAAACAACTGCACTGTTTCCCCTTTCAATGTTTTCTCCAATAAAACAAGTTCCGTTGCGAGACCCTCTCTTCATAATGTGGAGCCCTAAGTCCTGGAATCACCCTTATTGCACTCCTCTGAATCCTCTTCAATGTGCTATGTTTTGGAGAAAGTATTAAGAATTCTTTGATGGTGAAACTGGTCCATGCCAGTAGCAAAATAGCCTCGCGGTGAATCGGTATGGAAAAGAAAACTGGGCAAGGTATAAAATTGATTCGCTAAGAGCCTATTTTGCACTACTGATGTAGACCAATTTCACCCCCCATTATATCAAGTACCTTCCTTCACATGATTTGTGAATAGTGTGAACAGCAAGTCTTCCAGATCAGATCTCTGCAGAATTCCACTGGTCACTCCCTTTATAATGTTCCCTAAACAGTGGAGTATTGCAGCTTTAATTGGTTATGATTCAGACTGCTCAGTCTTGCTTTGACATCAATGATCCTCCTTCAATCTCTGAAGTATAGAAGAACAATGTAATATAGAATATTTGTTGTTTTTGATAATGTTTAGCAAATGAAATCTCTACGGATGTGCTATCTTATGCAGAAACCTCTAGTTAATGTATGGGAAAGAAACAGTATATCAATAATAGAAGATGAATGGGGGGGGGGGGGTTATTTCTAATATGAAGCAAATTAAAAATGTAACTAAAGATCATCTTTAGATAATGTTAAAAGAATGTAGCAACAGTATATTCTTTTTGTTGTCATAAGCACAAATAATTGATACAGTATTGTAGTGATTTTGATTCCAGGCTAACAACCCAGCAGTCGTGAATTCAAATCTCACCGTAGCAAGCAATGAAACTGAATTCAATAAATCTGGCCACTTGTGGGCTGGCACTGGAAAAAATACTCAACCACCAATGTCTTTAAGGGAACCAGGCACCCCTACCCAGTCTGGCTATATCGTTGTTTAATATTGCCCTCTAATGTGGCCTAGCAAGCCACCTTCTTAGGGCAACTAGAAATGGGCAATAAATGTGGTCTTACCAGTGTCATCCACATGCTGAGAGCAAGTTGAGAAAAAATCCCTTCTTTGTACTACAAGGCAAAAATACATTTTAAACCACTATAAATTGTATTGCATTGGAAGGTACTTGCATTGGAAAAAAAAACTAATTTATAAAATATTAAAGGCATCAACACACTCACTATTAGGTAACAATTACTTTCTGTAATACAGAAATTGGCATGGAAGGAAAGTAATACTTTTTCTGCCATGCTATTTCTTTTCCTGTCAGTCACACTTTCCTGTCCAGCTTAATATTACCTATTAATTTTACTTCCCTCCAAGATAGGTGACATGTTGCTCACTTACCTGTGAGATCGTCCAGCTGCATCGCCAAGATAGTTACAGCTGTCGCACTGTCTCTCCTTCTCCCTCACCGCCCCCCCCCCCCACCCCAGCGCCACTCACCTTGAAGCTCCTAAAATCAAGCCACTAGTTTATTAACTGGCTTCCTCCTGCCCACTGCTACAACCAGACTAACCCCTTTGTCTGACCCTTGACTTGGCCTCGAGTGCCAAGGCACCTGCCCCCACTTGGAGTGGCCAAGGCTGCATTCGTGGCCGCTGCCAGAAACTGATTTCCAAGTTCTAAAGTATTGATTTTAAAATTACTCGAAAGCGCTTTAGAACTTGGAAGCTTAGATTTCCCCAAGTTCACAATATACACAAAAGCACAAACAAAAGAATGGGATATAAACTAATAACATCAATTTGCAATATTTTCTCAAAGTTTTTTAAAATTACCAACTAGGCTCGGCAGTATGCTGTGCGATATGTTATTGTGAATCCGTTCACTTGCACCTTTAACAGTAGATGTAATTTAACAAACTGGTTGCAAATAAAGATAATTACAACTGCAGAACAAAACAAGGTTTCAGCAAATAATTAATCATCCTCATCACTAGACAGCTGCTTTGAAATTCTTACATGCTATCATCTTTCAATGTGGTGTTGAGCTTTATTTGATTTTATCGCAACATTAATGTAGAAGTTAATTAAATCTGGATTTATTTGTTACTGTAATATTTCAGAGGCGCTCTACCTTTCACTGTAATTAATCTTGCATTGTTCCTCTTCATGCAGTCATCTGAACCTCATTACAGTATATCACAGTATTGTGTGGCAGCAGCATCTGCCTCCACTGAACAAAATAAAAATCCTTGGTGTTTTTCATTAGAAAAAAATAATTTCTATGGGAGGGAGGGTGGAAACAAAATAAAAGTTGTGCATACAATGTTTACTTTAAGCTGTTTTTCCACAAAACCTGCCAGAACATGTCAATATAGAAATTTACAAATAGAGGGGTGAAGGAGGGGAAATAGAAACATTCCAATATCATTTGTAGCTGACAAGTGTTCTTCATACATGGACATACAAGTGTAATAAGTGCAAACCTACATTCTGTGCATGGGGAGCACTTCACTTTTTAAGCTCAATTTTGATTAAATTAAATTTCGGAACTATGTATGTGATGGAATAGCAGTGTGATGTTGTTAGAAATTTGTTAGATACTGGTTTCCTCTCCTGCCCTGCAGGAATCAACCCCATGCTGGGGTACAGTTCCACCGGTGCTGTCCACTTTCCAGTACCTCACCCAAATAGCCATTATTGTTGTGCGAGTATTGACAGTAAGTGCTGTCAGGCTATTTCATTGTGGGAGAGGGCATACACTGCCAAATCCAACCCAATTCGCATTTGACATCCACACTCACAAACACACACTTCCTGCAGGGACTGATGGATAGTGATCAGGAGAAGGAATCCTGTCTGAATTTTCCTCTCCCTAATCAGAAATGCTAAGGCCAACTGTAGTACCCAAGCACCAGTGGCTGAGATCAGCTAACTCAGCACAGACTGAGTATTGAAACTGGTCCCTTTCTGGTCTGTATAGCTCAGCCAAGCATTGGACAAACTTGCTGAACCATTAGGGTAAATATGTGCTTTAAAGGAACAACATTAGTAAATAATATATTATACCAGACATCAAGGGCTCGAATTTAAAAGGGTGGCAGGATGGGCGCGTGGCAAAACCAAATAATAAAAACTTACCGTTCCCCATGCGATCACGACTTAATTGGTGCCCCTTGACCTTGTTTCCAGGTTTGCCATCCGAAAGCTGCGCGGTGGGCGAACTGTGCACCCGCACGACAGGCTGTCAGCTGCAGCGACTGGATTTAAAGGGCCATTGCCCCGATGGATTTCGCTGGAGCAAAGAGCAAGAAGACCCAATGGAGCAGCACAGGAGCAAGACTGCTCCAAGATTCAGCAATGCCTCACTTCAGGTGCTACTTCCTGGGGTGAGGAGGAGGAGAGAACTGTTTTACCTGGCCAACGGGAAGAAGTGCCCTGCCTCTGCCCCCAAGAAGGCCTGGCTCGAGGTGGCAGAGGAGGTCACCAGCAGTAGCAACATCCCCCGCACCTGGGTGCAGTGCAGGAAGCGTTTCAATGACCTAACTAGGTTAGCAAAAGTGAGTACACTTACTGATTCTCCTGCATTCCGTGGTGCACATTAACCTTCCCCAACCCCCACCCCCAACTTATTCTGCACTGCCCAAGACTACTCCATCACATCACTCCTCACACCCACTTAAGGCTCATCCTCAGATCTAGCAGCTCAAAACTGGGCATCCATGAGGCGCTATAAGCCAACAGCAGCAGCAGAATTGTATTCCAGCACAATCTGTGACCTCATGGCCCAGCATATTCCTCACTCTACCATTACCAACAAGCCAGAGGATCAACCCTGGTTGAATGAGGAGTGTAGAAGAGCATGCCAGGAGCAGCACCAGGCGTACCTAAAAATGAGGTGCCAACCTGGTGAAGCTACAACACAGGACTACATGCATGCTAAACAGTGGAAGTAACATGCTATCAACAGAGCTAAGTGATTCCACAACCAATGGATCAGATCAAAGCTCTGTAGTCCTGCCACATCCAGTTGTGAATGATGGTGGACAATTAAACAACTAACGGGAGGAGGAAACTCTGAACATCCCCATCCTCAATGATGGCGGAGTCCAGCACGTGAGTGCAAAAGACAAGGCTGAAGCGTTTGCAACCATCTTCAGCGATAAGTGCCGAGTGGATGATCCATCTCAGCCTCCTCCCGATATCCCCACCACCACAGAAGCCAGACTTCAGCCAATTCGATTCACTCCACGTGATATCAAGAAATGGCCGAGTGCACTGGATACAACAAAGGCTATGGGCCCCGACAACATCCCAGCTGTAGTGCTGAAGACTTGTGCTCCAGAACTAGCCGCGCCACTAGCCAAACTGTTCCAGTACAGCTACAACACTGGCATCTACCCGACGATGTGGAAAATTGGCCAGGTATGTCCTGTCCACAAAAAGCAGGACAAATCCAATCTGGCCAATTACCGCCCCATCAGTCTACTCTCAATCATCAGCAAAGTGATGGAAGGTGTCGTCGACAGTGCTATCAAGCGGCACTTTCTCACCAATAACCTGCTCACTGATGCTCAGTTTGAGTTCCGCCAGGACCACTTGGCTCCAGACCTCATTACAGCCTTGGTCCAAAAATGGACAAAAGAGCTGAATTCCAGAGGGGAGGTGAGAGTGACTGCCCTTGACATCAAGGCAGCATTTGCCCGAATGAAATTGAAGTCAATGGGAGTCAGGGGAAAACTCTCCAGTGGCTGGAGTCATACCTAGCACAAAGGAAGATGGTAGTGGTTGTTGGAGGCCAATCATCTCAGACCCAGGACATTGCTGCAGGAGTTCCTCAGGACAGTGTCCTTGGCCCAACCATCTTCAGCTGCTTCATCAATGACTTTCCTTCAATCATAAGGTCAGAAATGGGGATGTGCGCTGATGATTGCACAGTGTTCAGTTCCATTTGCAACCCCTCAGGTAATGAAGCAGTCCGTGCCCACATACAGCAAGACCTGGACAACATCCAGGCTTGGGCTGATAAGTGGCAAGTGATATTTGCGCCAGACAAGTGCCAGGCAATGACCATCTCCAACAAGAGAGAGTCTAACCACCTCCCCTTGACATTCAACGGCATTACCATTGCCGAATCCCCCCACCATCAACATCCTGGGGGTCACCATTGACCAGAAACTTAACTGGACCAGCCACATAAATATTGTGGCTACAAGAGCAGGTCAGAGGCTGGGTATTCTGTGGCGAGTGACTCACCTCCTGACTCCCCAAAGCCTTTCCACCATCTACAAGGCACGAGTCAGGAGTGCAAGGAAATACTCTCCACTTACCTGAATGAGTGCAGCTCCAACAACACTCAAGAAGCTCGACACTATCCAGGACAAAGTAGCCTGCTTGATTGGGACCCCATCCACCACCCTAAACATTCATTCCCTTCACCACCAGCGCACCGTGGCTGCAGTGTGTAACATCTACAGGATGCATTGCAGCAACTCGCCAAGGCTTCTTCGACAGCACCTCCCAAACCCGCGACCTCTACCACCTAGAAGGACAAGGGCAGCAGGCATATGGGAACAACACCATCTGCACATTCCACGCCAAGTCGCACACCATCCCGACTTGGAAATATAATCGCCGTTCCTTCATCGTCACAGCGTTGAAATCGCTTGCCTTCACTCTTAAAAGTACTTGAAATGTCCATAAATCTAATTAAATCCTTGAATTCCTTGTTTAAATATCGTCCCACCCCCACAGTTCCGTTTTAAAATCACGCCCCATGTTATCTAATTATAGGGTGTAGATTAATTTGTATAATTTTGTATACTGCATCTCAAGCTTCTGTTTTGAATTAAATCACTTATCATAACATTCCTCAAAATAGTTTTGTGGGAGTTCAACACTTGTCCAAGTAGTTTTGTTTTATATTTAATGTTTAATTTTGAATTAATTAGTGAAAAGGTTATAGTCATTTTAATCAGATTTCCAGTATCCGCAGTATTTTTCTTTTTAAAAAAAAATTAAATGGTGTTGGGCTGAGGGTAACCTAGCAGCTAATTCAGTCAGTGATTCACATACTGCTGTCGGTTTAATTCTTTAGGATATTAAAAATAGACACCTGAACACAAGTCTCTCCATCGTGCCTAGGAGTTTCACACTGGTAGTGTTTTCAGAGCCCCGATGAGTGGAGACAGGTTCCGGACTCTGAATACTCGATTGACATCCAGTGTGGTACTTGTGTCAAATGGGAGTGGAATGGTGACCCCCCCTTGGCATCTAGCCCTCCCTCCCGGTCAGGCTAATGATCTTCCACATAAAAAAGGGTCTGCAATATGGAAACAGCCCATAGCATGATCTGCTGGATGTAAAAGTGACGGAAGAAATGGGTTGCCACTTGTGCTGCTAGGCACAGAAGAGAATAAGAGTGTATTTAGAGATTAGTCTGAGTAGAAAGTCCCCAATTATAAGAAGTAATTTTACGACACACTGCTGTCGACAGGGAGCCTTGCCTACAGGCAGCAGATGTTTGCGCTGCACATGATTTTCTGGACACTAACTTTAAATAATCAGAAAATCAGGAGCACTGCACGCCCAAATTTCCACTATGTGTTACCTGTGGGCAAGAGCCCCCACCAGCAGCACAAAATCAGAAAATTACCCCATACAGTCTGGCTGTACTGCTCTCTAATCAAAAAAAGCAAAGCTCATTGCAGATATACTTAAAC
This sequence comes from Heptranchias perlo, assembly GCF_035084215.1. Lineage (NCBI taxonomy): Eukaryota > Metazoa > Chordata > Chondrichthyes > Hexanchiformes > Hexanchidae > Heptranchias > Heptranchias perlo. The sequence continues at coordinate 47,565,419 of NC_090329.1, forward strand.
ATATGTGCAGAGCTCTGCACAATGAGCAACTGATTATCCCAAAGCTCCGTTCCAGCATTAAACATTAATGTTTTTCAGAGAACTCCCTGAAAACTTTCAAAATTAAGCTCTTCCAGGTGGTCCAGTCTAGCCACAGAAATGTTGCACAGCTCCCAGTTCATTACTGGGAAAGTTCAGTTATACTGTACTTCTTATATCGTAGCAAAATGCAGCTCAGGGACACGCCATATAAATGCCCCTTATGCTCCTGGTGTTGAGGCTTTTAACACTACTGCTTTTGTATCATTTTTCTTAAACAATCTGTTGAGCTCGCAACAGGAATTATAACAAAACTAGATTTAACATATACAGTTATATCATTATGCTTCATTATGAACAAGACACAAATTGTCCCAGAAGAATTTAATCAGTATGTGTAAAATATTGATGGTGGTCATTACATTGAAGAAAAATTCACAGTACCCACCTAAATTAGATTGTTGAATATTTTTGGAGACCTGATCAGCGAACTGTTACCAACCTCACTCATACACTTTTGCAAGTCATATGGTTGTTTTGCACAATATAAACTTTCTCTTAACTGTATTCAGCCTTTGAAGCAATAGAGTTTTAACAGCACGATTTACTAATTTAACAGTTTCCATTTCAAACAGGTGTTTATTTGGTGGGCGGGAGAGAGGGAATTTGGAGGCTAATATAATTGAGAGCTTCTAGTGTGCTCTTGGCTTACAACATTGCCATTGATTGGATTAGAGCCTTGTAGCACCCTCCACATTATCCACTATTCTAAAATTTAACAGTTTCCATTTCAAACAGATGTTTGGTGGGCAGGATTGGTGGAGGGGGGGGGGGGGGGGAAGGAGGGTGGATGTAGAAGCTATAATAAAATTGGAAGTATTTTGTATGCTTGTGATTTACAACATTGCCAACTGAGTGCATTACAGCCTTTTAACTCCCTCCACATTACAAATGAAATTTAAAATACTGGGTAATCAGCAGTAATCTAATGTCAATAAATGCCAAAAATTAACTTAAATATGGGCAATAGAACTGAGATTTAGTACAGCTATTAGTTGTTGCATCTAATTAATACTTAATACTGGACAATACATTTTGTTTGGAAGTTATTTTCTGCTCATGGCTTGATGCCATGCCCTGCTGCCCTCTGCGTCCAGATGCTGCTCAGATATGCGCAGTTCAGATCATGCGCTAACTTGCTCCCAAAAAGTCAGTAGGGTGGATGTGACTTATACTTGGGCCTCGGTCAATACTGTTCCACAGCTAGCCACTAGAAGTTGCACCAGGGCAGCCCAGTGACAACTCTTCTTTCAGCCTGTGGGAAAGTGCTCAATGTACACTCAGTGAAGCATATCACAATAAGGCTAAATTAGCAACTTAGTGGTGTCGAAGATTGCGGCATCTATGCGTATTACTTGAGATGCTGCAGCTCTAACATGCTGCATCGTGTGACTGAAAGAGAACATCAAAACAAATTTAGGGTCTGATGAGAGAGAACCACTTAAAGTTTAATTGAAATGCCCCCGCCACCCCCCTCCCATTAGGAACAAATGTACAAAAATGAAATTTTTTTTTGGTGGAATGTAATGTCAATGCATCTTTATTGCACTCTCCAACTCCAACCCAACTGCTTCCATCTCTCTTTAGGTCAACTGGAGTGGCTTGAAAATGTTTTTCCTGGTATTACCAAAGGGCCAAAAGCATTTTCTATTTGTGTTACAGCACACAACTCAAAGTACAATAAATGTTCTTGCAATTTTTTTTTAAAAACACCAACAGTAACTAGAAACACTTATTATTTCCTATTAATAATTCTAATAGAAATTTCAAGAGGCAAAGTTAAAAAAATGGTGCAGTATAGAATGTTACACGCTACTAATGGTCAGGAGTCATTGGCTACTGAATGACAATTTCTCAGTTGCCATCTAAAAACTATAAATGAAATCCTGGAGGCACCTGTAAAAAAAAATTTGAAGAATTGTACTGAACCAAAGTGAGAAATGTTCTCATTCTTTAGTCCCAACTAACAGTGGCGGAGTGGCAGGCTGTTCTTGTAGTGATGCTGCATTATACTCTAAAATAAGGCACTCTATGGGAGGTAAGTTGTTCATACATTAACAAAGGCAAAGGACTATAATTTCCTCAAAATGAATTACACTGTTGTTACCGATTTTTTTTTAAAATGCACCTGCCAGTGGCCTGCAGAGGGTGTTAGATGCAGGATTCCTGAGTTTGCATTCTCCTTGGTGTAAGGACTATCTTGTTTGCCCTGCTGAGGATGTGGAACTCTTTGCAGCACCATTCTGCAGTCCTGGAGGTGAGGCAATTGATACTCAGTGCTAGTGCCACTCCCTCCAGGTAGCAGAGGAATATTTCTGGGAGGCACCCACACAAAAGACTCTTGCCTTCAGTGCCCTCGAGGAGGGCTTGGAGATCTAAATGAATAAGGTTGTGTGTTTTTATTCTCTGGCTTGATGCCATGCCCTGCTGCCCTCTGCGTCCAGATGCTGCTCAGATATGCGCAGTTCAGATCTCCATATTATAAAAAGGATATAGAGGCATTGGAGAAGATGCAAAAAATATTCACAGAGATGATACCAGAACTGAGAGGATATACTTATCAGGAAAGGCTGAACAGAGGACTTTAAGATAATGAAAGGGTAAACAAAGAGAAAGGGCTGAATTATAAATTGATGGGGGATGGCGGGGGGAAACGATGTGCGCGCAGCAAACCTAAATAATAAAAATCTTATTTTCCTACGCGATCGCGAGGTAATTGGTGGCCCTTAACGTGGCTTCCGGGTTTGCCGTCCGAAAGCTGCGCAGTGGGCGGACTGCGCACCCACACGCCAGGCTGTCAGCTGCAGCGGCTGGATTTAAAGGGCCATTGCTCCAACAGCTTTTACTGGAGCAAAGACCAACAACACAGAATATGGAGCAGCACACGGGCAAAGGCTGATCCAAGGTTTAATGATACCACACTCCAGGTGCTCCTGGGCGCGGTGAGGAGGAGGAGGGAAATGTTTTACCCTGAGGACAGGAGGAAGCGCGTTGGTGGGCGCACTCCTCTCCAGGCTGCGCTCAGCTGGAAACAGATGCTGAACCCAGGGAACCTTCCTTTAAAAGAAGAACGATCGAGGGACAGCAGCACATTTGCGAGGTACTGGAACAGGTGCCACATGCACACTCTCCACCATAGCGTGGAGGATGGAGGAGTCCAACTCCTGCATTAGTGGAATGGTGGCACAGGGACGTGAGGGCATTTCTGAGATAGTGTCACAGGGATGTGAGCAACTGTCTGAGGGAAGGCTAGCCTCCGTTGAGATTCAAGCACAGCTCAACAATGAGTCCATTCAGGCCCTGACAACGGCTGTGCATACTCAGGGTGAACAACATTCTACTGCCTTAAACAGGCTGACAGATACTTTAGAAGTGGCCTTCCAAGTGGCATCATACATGTCCACTACACTGTTGTCCAGCAAGGTGGTAGGAGTGATGTGGGCCTGGTCCAGGAGGGCGATAATGGCGAAAGGGACCATGGAAGTGGGGACGCCACTCAAAGCGCTCCCACGTCTCACCCGTTGGCCCCCTCTCAACCAGTGCCCGCAATGCTGCCTCCTCTCCAGGTGGCCGAGTCTGCCCCTGCACAGGTACAGGTGAAGCAGTCTTTGGAGGGGCCCCCACGGGCTCCAAAACCGTGAGGGTGTAGGCCAAAAGCATCTCAACAGTCAGGGCATGAACAAGAGCAGCCTGCCACTACCTCTGCTGCAGCCACAGGGGATGCACCACATAGTAGTAGGAAGACAAAGGCTAAGGTTTAGTGATCACGAAGGATATGCACAAGGGCGTCTAACAGACGGTCATGTTTTTCATTTATATTTGGTTTTTGTAAAAGTCACATTAAATGTCATCATTCCCACCACTACTGCCACGTCTTGCCCATTCTTGACTGGCTTGTGTAATAGGGCCCTTTCATGAGCTTCACCATGAACGGCGACACTTGATGCCACCCAATGGGTCACTTTACAGTATGTGTAGTTGCAGGGCTGTTTTGTGCGGGGTGGGGGGGGGGTGGGGAAGGGGGCTGATGTCGGCGCTGGTCTTTCCAGATGGTGTGAGGACTGGACGCTTCTCACTTTCTGGTCTTACGAGAACCATTCACATATGAGTGACTCCCTGGCCTCACAAGCAGCCAGGTGAGCCGCTGCTCTGCCCATGGGTTCATCCTCCTCCTCCTCCTCCTCCTCCTCAATGTGAATGGTGGATGAGGGGATTAGGCCTCAACCGGTACCCTCTCTGTTGCACCATGTTGTACAGAACACAACACACCACTATAATGCGACCCACTCTCGTGTATGGAGGCGCTCCCCCAGAATGATCGAAGCATCAAAACTGCATCTTCAGCAGCCCCATCACATGTTCAATTGTAGACCTAGTGGAAATGCGGCTGTTGCTCACTGATGGGGTTCCTCAGAGGTGTCATCAGCCACGTGTGCAGGGGGTATCCCTTGTCCCCGAGGAGCCAGCCCTTAAGGGTGTTCAGTGCGTGGAAGAAGGTTGAGATGTTGGATTCCCTCAGAATGAACGAATCGTGGCAGCTGCCAGGGAATCTGGCCCACACGTGAAGAAATCTTTTCCTGTGGTCGCAAACGAGCTGCGCGTTGATGGAGTGATATCCCTTTCTGTTGATGAATATTCCTGGCTCGTGTGGAGATGCTCGGATTGCTATATGTGTGCAATCGATTGCACCCTGTACCAGTGAGAAGCCGACCACAGAGTGGAATCCCACTGCCCTCTCCGTCTGGCTGAGGTCGTCCACGGGGAAGTTGATGTACTGCAAGGGCCTGCGAAACAAGCCGTTGGCGACCTGCCTTATGCAATTGTGTACAGATAACTGACAGACCCCGGCGATGTCCCTGGTGGCACCCTGGAATGATGCAGAGGCAAAGAAGTTGAGGGCAGTGGTTACTTTAACAGCAACGGATAAGGAGATGCCACCAGGCCCAGCCAGGAGCAGCTCAGCATGAAGGAGGCTGCAAATGTCTGCGACCACCTGCTGACTCACTCTCAGCCTCCATATGCGTTGCTCCTCAAAGAGGTCAGAGAGCCTCGGTCTGTAGACCCTCTGATGAGGGTAGTACCTCCTGCGACATCGCTTCCTCTGTTGTTGCCCTCTGTGCTCTTGTGCAGGTGCCTGTGGCGCAGCACTGTGTTGTGGAGCTCCAAGTGACAGAAGTGCACGCCGTGCCTGTCGAGGATGGGGATGTTCCTCGTCCTCGGATGTACTGGTGAATGCAGCCATCGCGCCCCCCCCCCCATCCTGATGGTGTTAGTTTGAGGGGGTCTGGAAAGTTGGTAAATATGTGTAAACAGAACAATTCTGAGTGGAAACCAAGAATTTTCAGTCTAAACACAAAGATCTCCCAGACAAAAGTTTGCCTGAGAGAAGTGAGCGCCCTGCTGCAAAAACTCACCTTTTATCCCCATCTGTCAAACAGCTATTTAAATGTCCAAATGGCTGCTGGCTGAAACACGACTGCATGGAGTGTTTCAGACAGCAGGAAAACATGCTGAGGCAGAATTAAAATCCTTTCCCTGCCTAAATAACAATAAAATTAACTACTTTAACAAATTTAAGTACCTTAATGATAGGTTTAAGTATCAGCCCGCCGGCTTTAATTGCCGGCGGGACTTCCGGGTTCGGGAACAGCGCGCACAGACAGGTGCGTCTGTGTGAAACTTAGAAGTTGGCGTGTTGGAGCTGGGTTCGTTTCCCGCTCCTCGTTTTTGCGATTTTCGTAGCCCCCCACCACCGCACAACCATTAGAAAATAGACGCCAAAATGTTTCTAGTTGTGGGTAGTGCAAATTAGAGGTCATAAATATAAGTTAATCACTAATGAATCCAATAGGGAATTCAGGAGAAATTTCTTTACTGTAAGAATGGTAAGAATGTGGAACTCACTACCACAAGGAGTAGTTGAGCTAAATAGCATAGATGCATTTAAGGGGAAGCTAGATAAGCACATGAGGGAGAAAGGAATAGAAGGGCATGCTGATAGGGTTAGAAGAGGGGTGGGAGGAGGCTCATGTGGAGCACCGGCATAGACCAGTTGGGCCGAATGGCCTGTTTCTGTGCTGTAGATTCGATGTAACTCAAGTATTCATAATTCTGTACAAGTGTAATAAAAGTATTGCTAAGACATGCAGTGAAGTTATTTCAGAGTGAAATGAGGGAGACAAGCATTGTTGCTCTCTTACTTATTTGTCTGTAGTCTGCTACTGAAAAGTACTGGCTGAATTGTCATTTTAAAGACAGCACAGAAGTTTCCAGGCATTGCAGCTGCTTACACCCATTTTACATTAATGACTGCACCACTGGGAATGCAAATGAGCAGATCCAGGAAACCTGTATATAACTTCCTCTGCAGGCCATCAACAAGCTCAATTTTATTTTTAAAAGGCCAACAGCAGGGTGACTCATTTCAAGGAAATTCTAGGCCTTAATTTCTTTTTAAAAAAAGCAAGGTAAATGCCAAAGAAATGTTTATAATAATTTATAAAGTCTAATTTAAACATCTAAAGGGCAAAAAGTATTGGTGCTTAATGTAATATACCTTTGTTTAAATTTTAGCTCAGCCTTTTTAGCTACTATTAAAATTAACTGGCAACTGGTCCTCTATTGAAAGACTCAACATCATAATGTCGCGACTCCTTCCGTGACACCCTAAGTCCACTCTTCCATCACCCGCTCTCCTCCCCACGGCACCTTCCCGTGCGAGTGCAGGAGATGCAACACCTGCCCCTTCTCAACGTCCAGGGCCCCAAACACTCCTAGGTGAAACAGCGGTTTACTTGTACTTCTTTCAATTTAATAAACAGTATCCGCTGCACACAATGCTGTCTCCTCTATATGGGGGGAGATCAAACCCAGACTGGGTGATCCTTTGCTGAACACCTCCGTCCTGTCCGCAAGCGTGAGCCTGACCTGCCGGTCGCTTGCCAATTTAATTAACTTTCCCAATCCTACTCTGACCTCACTGTCCTTGACCTCTTACACTATTCCAATGAAGCGCAAGGAACAGCACCTCATCTTTCATTTAGGCACTTTACAACCTTCCAGACTCAATGATTTCAATAACTTCAGATCATAACCACTGCTCCCATTCTTTCAGTCAGCTAGTGCTGGTAATAGTTCTGCTGCTGCTATTTACAGCTACTCCTGATCAATCTTTTGTTCCTTAACCTGTCCCATTACCACCTTCCTTGCCTTGCACCGTCATCCCTTTTGTCATTTAATCACTCGTGCCCTCTACCCAGACCTTCCCTTTTGTTCTTTCCTCCCCCCCCCCGCCCCACCAACTTTAACATCTTCCAGTTCTGCCGAGAGGTCTTCAACCTGAAACGTTAACGGTTTCTTTTTCCACAGATGCTGCCTGACTTGCTGAGCTTCTCCAGCATTCTCCGTTTTTATTTCATAATGTCACTAATGGTCAGAGTGGGAGTTATAACTGGTTAGGTCTACTGTTTCAAAAATATTACTGCAGTTCCCAAAGGATTCATACCAAAGACCAGTGCTTAATTCTGAAACATCTTAAAAATACTGCAATTTAATGATCATGGGAGAATTTATATGAGATACTTGTTTCAAGTCGCTTACCCGATATCACAATTCTGAGCACACCGCTTAGTTTAATAGTTTCTGTTTTAGAATTGGTTGCAAATGGAGATCAAACATGATTCTACACCCAAGAATTTTGGAAAAAGTAGCAAGATTGAAATAAAAATTCTTTGGAATTCTTGGCTATTAGGAATAGGGCAGAGCTTCCAGTAAAGATTAAAGAAGAACTCTGGAGTTTGCAACAGGGTTATGAATCCCAAGGTATCAAATGATGTTAGTTAAAATGGATTAATTAAACTGACTTTTTGAAGTATTTCACTGGGTAAGCGGTGATTGAGAGTGTGATGCAGGAGACACAATGGAGGAAGTCATGAGGAAAGGAGGCGGAGGGAATGTCTGACAAATTTACCGTAGAGTTTGTAATGGGTCAGTTATACTACAGCTTTTTGTGTTATGGCAACATGGTTTTTATGTTGCATAGATGCAAAAACTGCAGTATAACTAAGGAGTGAAGTCCCTGAACTGACGGCTCATCAAATTTTGACAAGTAGTGCAAGACCAGATAAAGTTCGTAATCTCATATTACTACAACGTAAACTTCATAAATGTCAAGTGGAGAGCCAACTGTTTCAATAGAACTTGCATGCACACACACAGCACAGTTTTGCCTGGCCAGAGAACTCATTGCATTAAAACAGGGTCAAAGTGATACCTGCAATATAACAGTGATGCAAGAAATTCCTACCCAAGGTGGATATTTTACTTTTAGAATCCTTTCAACAGATCTATAAAGTCTAGTCTCTCTGGTTTTTGTGGTGTTGGTGATAAATGAGGATGTTACTCCTTGAAGCACTAACAGGCTTTGCAAATTTATGTCTTTAATTTCAATATTTGACCAAAAATGAGATTAAAGTGTGACCATTTTTAAAGAATTCTATCTTCAAGCATTAACTACTACTTTCAACACTATACAGCATGTCCAGTAATGTAGCATGTTTCACCTGTGATGGTGTTATGCTGCCTGAAGACATGATTTGATCATGTCAAGTAGTTGTTGCAGTCAATCAGACCATCTTCCCATCTTGTGTGAAAACAATGATTCACCCACATGTGGAACTTGAGTTGCCAACAGTGGGGAAATATTGGGAGTGAGGCAGATGATGAAAAAAAGTGAGGCAGACTGTTAATGTACTTTTAAAAATGAAGCTGTTACATCAAGACTACAGCACAGAAGCAGGCCATTCAGCCCAACTGGTCTATGCTTCACATGAGCCTTCTCCCTCCCTACTTTATCTAACCCTCTCAGCATACCCTTCCATTCCTTTCTCCCTCATGTGCTAATCTAGCTTCCCGTTAAATGCATCTATGCTATTTGCCTCAACTACTATTTGTGGTAGCGAGTTCCACATTCTTATCACTGTTTGGGTAAAGAAGTTTTTCCTGAATTCTCTATTGGATTTATTAGTGACTATTTATGACCTCTAGTTTTGGACTCCCCCAGAAGTAGAAATATTTTCTCGACGTTTACCCTATCAAACCCTTTCATTATCTTAATGACCTGTGTCAGGTCACCCCTCAGCCTTCTCTTTTCTATTCTTTCCTTATAAGTATATCCTCTCAGTTCTGGTATCATCCTTGTGAATCTTTTTTGCAAGCTGTGTATATATTTTTTTAAGAGCAAGATACATCACAATAGGTCAGATTTTTAAAAATAAAGACTCAATCCAAATGAATGAGAGTTGATTGGCTTGGTGGTAACGATATCAAAAAGCTAAAAGTGTAATTGCATCATTGATGTTAACAACAATTAACCTGTGATAGTTGTCACAGACTGCAATATAAGTCAAAGGTCATATTCACATTTGCACTTTCCCATTGTATGCGTAGACACAGATGGCTAGTGAGGCCGATGCATGTACAGGATACTCGCCTGCATTTGTAGCATTGAAAGTCACCACTAGCAGATTGAGCTTTCAGGTGGCCTTCCTTTTCTGCTGTGCAGCTGCCAGCTTTCAAGTGTACCACTCCCTTAGCGAACTGCAGTAGCAATATCCGGCAACCATTTGTACTTGTCCTCAATCAGCACAATTCTAACACCTCAACTGTAATGCTTTATTTCTACCAGGCAAGTTACCCAAGCAATGCAAGAACATTAAAAGGATCAAACTATTACAATATATACAGGTCAATTTATAACTACATTCTACCCCCCTCCCCCAACCTCTGTTAACTAATTTTAAGTGTAAAATTAGATGGGTTTCCCACTTTATATTCACATCAACTTATTCACCAAAATTAGCAAATTAAGGAAAATATACCCCACAGCAAGAATCTCTAAATTGGATACAGGAAACACTTCATTTGTACAACCTAAACCAAACAATGTGTAGTTCCACCTTCTGTACTATTATAGCAGCTGCGTAATGTTCTTGAGAGATTTTGAAACCGTCCACTGGCTAATAAATACTTATGAATGAAGCAGCGTACCCTGAAGTTGAAATATCCACTCAAGTTTACCATACAATTTCTCCATCTATGTATTTCCCCAGTAAGAAAATAGTTGGAAAAGCAGTGTCCAGAAATACAATGTACGCAGGATGCCAAAACATAATCACTGAAGTTTCCAGTATGCATGTAAACAGTATTCCCTAGATGCACTGTTTCTCCCCTCTTTCACAAGTCTATTTCAAAATAGTATCTGCAGGTGTCGGTCTCTAGTTCCACAGCGTGTCTGCATAAAAATAAGCATTCTCCCAGAAGCTCAACTGTGTATCAAGTGTTGGGGAGCATCCAAGCAATCCTGGGTTTTTAGGGTGGGGAGGTACAGAAAGGGAGACATAACCCATTCCAAAGAAAATTGATATGTCCCCTTCATTACCCCAGTAATTGCACTGTGCCTTTTTGTCCCTTTGGATGAACAAGATAAATCCACCATATTATGATTCTGGACTTGCTGCCTGGTTATAATTAGGTGGATCAATTCACCAATGACTGACTTAAATGCTGTTGGTTGGCCACTGCTGTTAACAGTTTAACTACTATACTAGACCCATATGGGATAATTTGAAATCTCATCATCTCCCAACAGCACTTTTACACTAATTTAGACATCATCCACTTACCATTCAGAAGCTTCAGATGGAGGAGAGGCAGAAAAGGGGTTAGTTAAAAATTACCAAATGATTATCAGTCCAATTAATAATATATCCCAACGGTGACCATACTGCGGGTTAATAGACTGTAAAACCAGATTGGGAAATCAGAGTTAGGAGAGTTTATGATCCTGACCTGCAACCTTGGTCCTGCAGATATTCTTTTCATATCGCATTTTAAAGAGTAAAATGTTTTTGCTGAACATAACAAAAAAAAATCTAGCCTTTATTTAAAAGTCCAATTTCCAATATTAGATGGAAGCTCATAACTGAGCACCTAACTAATTACCATATTTTATAGATGAAGATATTGGGATGCATTTTTCCAATTGGCTAGATTGTTAGCACCTGCATCATATCAGTGCACAAAGCTAGAAAATTATGCACTAGCTCCCTGTTGGATTTGCATAATGACATAAACAATTCAATGATAATGAACTGTCATTCAATTTCCCAAGTTTTATGCATGGATCGATGTGATAGCCTGCCAGGCTATCACATCGGCTACATCAGTCGATCTGCAGTACACAGCTGCATCATCAAACAAGTCACTGATGCCTTGTTTGCCAGAAGAAACACCTGTAATCCTTTTTCCATTCAAAAGCAGCAGCAGACAACAAAAAAAGGAAAAGGCAAACTTGCTGGACAAATCCTAGGAGACAAAGGAAACCGCTGCAGCCCTGGTAATGACACCTTGTGAGAGTTATGGTTAGAGAGTGAACACAAATGCAATGAGGCCCACACATCTCCCAGGATGATCACAGAACAGACTATTGGCAAAGTTTGAAGTCGCGCTTCAGACATTTGGTCAAATCTCCAAGAAGGGCCTGCCAGATCTTTGTTGACTGCTGTATGTTATACAATTTTGCTATCCAAAAGAGACCTAAACATGGTGGAAACTTAGGTCCATCTGAAGTCACTATCAGAGGACAATACTGGCAGTAATCTTGAGAATGTCACCAGAAAAGTGACTTTGTAGCCAGGAAGAGCAGCATACCAGGCTTTCATAGAGGAGATGCTCGCATTAAGTGCCTGAACAGTCCTGTCCTTTTCATTAACACACCTGTCCACACATGCACTATTCAGAGACTCAATATCCCATTCCAAACACTCTCCTATGCATTAAATCAATTACCATGAAAGCTCATCCTTGGATTTGCTGCAACTTTATTATACATCAGCAGAATGAAACCATCTGAACAATGTTGAAATAAAATAAAACAAATTTATTTCCCTATAAGTGATTAGTGGATGTGTATTCAGTGATTTTTTTTAAAACCCTAATGCTTCCCATTGGTGACATTGTATGGTATGTGTCCTGTTGAATCTATTCTAGTGCCCCTACTATGGCATTTTTCTTTTCTTGAATCATTTGGTTAAAAGAGTCATTCTGCAGCTCACTGAAGCAGGGATTTTCTGGCACAAAGCAGACCTGGTAATTCATCATGCCGTCCCATTTATAACAGCACTGTCAGAGACTTATATACATTTCTTCAGGAGTTACTAACTTCAGTGATTCCGCCCTGTGTAGAGGAAGCCAAAAAACTCTGGTGGGGGCTGGGAAAACAGGGCAGATCTTCCGTCCGCCAACATCACCCCCCCCACCCCATGTCAAAGAGGTTTATCTGGGCAAGTTCCCAGGCTACCCCGCGAAATTCCTCCCAGTACGCCACCTGACAGGCCCAATGAAACTCATGTCTGTGCAGGTGTGGTTTCCATTATAGGTTTTCTAAAGACTCTAAAATTTCACAAAAAAAGCAATCAATCCCAGACAGGATTGATTATCTTTAAGAGATGGCTTGATGGCTCCTTTGGGAGCTGAAGACTTGAGCAGCAGTATTTCTGTTGGGCCCTTTGTGCAGCAGTATTTCTTTTGGGCCCTTTCCAGACTGCTTCTGCTCTGTTGGAATGGCACGATGCTGCTCTGATATTTCAGGCCTCCATCAAGGCAGGCGTCACTCGCTCGCCCTGACCATGATGATGACCTCATCCCCGCAGTTTGCAATGGGGTGGAGCCATCAGAATTTCAGCCCATTCCACTTTTGATGCAGAAAGGTTGAATTACAGTCTTTTATTTAAGATACATTGTTGTATTGAACGGGCCACACAATACAAAAGCGGAGGCATGTGAAATCTGTGCTAATGAATTGTTGATACCTAAGAAATTTAACTTTTCTAGGGGGCACAAAAATAAACAATTAATGCCATGAGTAGCTTCACAGAAACCTCAAGTTAATTGCTTTTTCCAACTTATTGCCAGCCCAACACCACCAAGCTTCAAGAGGGAGAACAGTCACATCTTTCAGAGCAATTAAGACAGATATTCACTAAAATTAGAAAGCATGTGATATATTTGAGCAAGTTATCCATCAAAACTATTAATACCAAATATTTAGAAACATTTTCCATTATAAATCAGCCTTGAGCTTATGGAGGAGTGACAGCTCAACACTGGCAACACCAAGCTATCCTAGTCGATGCCAGAAAGTAGCATGCCTTAGCCCTTGATCCCACCCCTATTCCTGAATGGCTACTTAAGCTCAATATGCATAGCCTCACTATCCTGCTTGACCCTAAACTGAGCTTCCAACCCCACATTCAGTCAATCATCCAGACAGTGTACTTCCATCTCCATAATCCCTACCTCTGAAACCCCTCATCCCACCACTGCCTAAAACTCTCATTTATGCCTTTGTCACCTCTTTACTTGATTTTTCCAACAACTCCTCATCAGTATTCTGAGTTCCACCCTACCTAAATTCATAATTATAATGACATTACCCTCAGAATATTGACTTCAAACTCCTCATTCCCATCTATAATTCACTCCACAGCTTTGTACGTCCCTACCTCTGCAATCTCCTTCAGCCCTATTTCCTTGCATATACTTTTCCTTTCTTCCGCCTCTGGTCTACTGTGTCCTCCCCCTCTCTCTGTTCTACCATGAGTGGCAGAGCTTTCAGCCATCTTCACCCCACACTCTGGCAGCCTTGCTGCATCTCTCCTCACCTTCAAAAATCTACTGTCTGTGCCTTCAATCACCTCCCCTAACTGCACTAATTCTGCTGGGGTCTGACCCTAACTGTAAAACACCTTGGGATGTTTTGTGGTGTAAAGGCATTATATAAATCTTAGTTGTTGTTGACAGTTCAGCGATCTGAACAGAAAGTGTTCTGAGACACAGCTGTTAACAAGCAAATTTTAGATGCAACTGTAGATAATTTAGTTCAACACACCTTCATAATACATTATCACTGACTGATAAGCATAGCCACATGACAGTACAATTAACCATTAAGTAGCAGAGACATCACTTATGAACCATGAAGTAGGAGCATCTAAAATGAATAAGCTTATGCAGTTCGGGAAACTACTGATAGAGAAGTTTACAGATTAACATAAAAACAAGCTAACTTTGAAAGTTATTAGAAAATTATCAAAAATTGTTAAACCATCAACATTCTAATAAATTATTTTACAAGAATTGTTGACTCACAAATAACTTTCCAGTGTAGTAAATGTTTTAGTGCCCAGTGTTGGAATGGTGGGAGGCGGGTACAGTGAAAATACCACCCATCCAAATTCCCAACTTTGAAATCGGACGGGTTTTTGTATGGAGCCTAATTTCCTTATTGTGGGTGAGCCACAGAAATGATATCACACCTGGGTTTTGCAGCTTGTCCATCGGGGTGGGGGGGACCACATGCTGCCATGGTCTTAAAGACTTTCAGCAGCTTAAAAAGGGACATTGGTGTTCTTGTCGCCAAGGGAAATCAAGTTTATAGTACACTTGTAAACATTTCTAAAAGCAGTCTGAGTGTGGCAGGACACCTCATTTTTCGAACGGGGCAGTGGACTTTTTAAAATGGGATGAAGTGCAGCAGAAGAGGGGATGTCCTCTTTCTTATTAGATGGTCACCATGGGAGGTAATTTTAACTCCCAAGAACAGCTGAGCAGTAAAAATAGTTGCTTTTTGGAGTGAGACCGTGTCCCGGCTCCAAAGCGCCCATTTCCGGGTTTAACCGAGGCGCGTTAGGCTGCGCGTGCAATAGGAACCCGGAAGCCCCATCCCCACTTCAAGCCGGTGGGCCGATAGTTAAAGGGGCTGTTTAGGTACTTTAAACATTTGAGGCACTTATTTTTTTTGTGTATTCTGAAGCAGAAACGAATTTAACTTCTCCTGAACGTGTCTCCAATGGCTTCTAAAACACGCCACAGAAACGGAGACGAGTTGCAGCCGAAGCTCATTTGGCCCTTTAAACCAGTGATTGACACATCTCAATAAAAAGTGAGGTATTTCAGCTGGGCACTCAGCTCTCTCAGGCAAACCATTGGCTGGAAGTTTTTTGTGTTTAGACTGAGATTTCTTTGTTGAGACTGAGAATTCTTGTGTTCTGACATTTTGGAGCCTCTCTAACTGACAAGATCAGGATGAGGGACGCAATAGATCTATTCCACAGGACATATGAGGAAGAAGAACATTACCATCCGTGGCAGGCCGTCGCGCAGTTCTGGGATCTGCAGTTGCACAAGACAGAGGTGTGCAACAAGGACCTGGAGAAGAGCAGAGAGGGGACCATTGGAGGGGCTGAGGTCGCAGGAGGCACTATCCATGTGAGAGGATCTACAGGCAGAGGCTGAGGTTCCTGGACCTCTCTTCCTTCAGGAAGAGCTGCTCCCAGCTGTACCTAGTGGCCATGCATTGCCCGTCGCAATTAAAGTCACCACTGCCCTCAATTTCTTCACCTCCGAATCTTTCCAGGGCATCACATGATATCTCCAGGGTATGTCAGTCATCTGCACATAAGTGTATACAACAAGTGATGGATGGCTTGTTTCCAGGGCATCTGAATACGTGAACTTCCCCAGCGATGATATCAGCCAGACTGAGGGCAGTGGGTTTCCACTCTCTGGCTGGCTTCCCACGAGTGCAGGATGCAATTGATTACACACACGTAGCAATCCGAGGACCTCCACGTGAATCAGGACTGTTCATAAACCGAAAGGGATATCATTCCCTCAATGCACAGCCGGTGTGCGACCACCGGAATAGATTTCTGCAGGTGTGTGCTAGATTCCCTGGCAGCTGTCATGATTCATTCATTTTGAGCGAGTCCAACAACCACACAGAAGACAGACTAAAGGGCTGGCTCCTTGGAGATAAGGGATACCCCCTGCAGACGTGGCTCATGACACCTGTGAGAAACCCCACCAAAGAGGCACAAGAGCAATACAACCAGAGCCACATGACCACCAGGTGTGTCATTGAGCAAGCAATAGGAATGTTGAAGATGCGCTTCAGGTGCCTGGATAGATCTGCTTCAGTACTCACCAGCGAGGGTGTTCAGAATAATCGTCGTGTGCGGTGTCCTGCACAACATAGCGCAGCAGAGAAGGTTACAGATGGAGGAGGTTGAATGCGCTCATCAAACATCCTCATCTAGCAGCAACAATGAAGAAGAGTAAGAGGATGAGGATGAGGAGGAAAATGAAGATGGGGAACCCATCGCCAGAGCATAGCGCACATAGCTGCCTGTGATACCAGGGATTCCCTCACCTCTAACAGGTTCTCATAATGAGATTTGCAAATTGAAGTCTTTGAGCTACTCAGATCACCTGGAACAGAAAAACCATCAGCAAACCGCCCCCCGCCCCCCCCCCCCCCACTTTGCACAACAGTCCTTCAACGATGCATGCACCCATTGCACACCCACTCAATGAGTGTCGTCATGTCTTGGCATTCATGATGAAGCAAATGGTATGGCGATTTCACACACGTGATGCAATAATGGCCAGGATGTGGCAGTGGCGATAATGCTTGAATCTAAGGTGCCATAACAAAATATATAAGTGAACATGATATCTTGTCACACACCCTTGTGCATACCCTTGATGAACTACAATTGCTTAGCCTTTCTCTTTCTAGTGCTTCTACGTGGTGCATCCCCAGACGTAGTGGCAGGCTGTTCAGATACCTGCCTTGACTGCTGGGATGCTTTTGGCTAAGACATGGGAGCGCTTTGAGTGGAGTCCCCACTTCCATGGCCTCTTTCGCCATCATCCTGGGCCAGCGCAAAACATACCGGACAGCAGGTTTGTACTGCGTTGTAATGTCATGGATAAGGTATCTGTCAGCCTGTTTAAGGTGGCAGACATGTTGGCACCCAGAGACTGCAAGGCTGTAGTGATTGCTTGCATGGACTCATTTGAGATCAGTGCTTGAAGCTCAATGGAGGCTGCCACTCTCTCCATCGCAGACAGACATTCTGGCACTTACCTGCGCCAATAATCCACTAGTGATGGAGTTGGACTCCTCCATCCTCTCTGCTATTGAGAGAGTGTGCGTGGCACGTTTTCCAGTAACTGGCAAAAGGTGCAGCTGTACCTCTTTCATTCTCAATGATGGCCCCCCGGGGTTTGGCATCTATGTCCAGCTGAGCAGAGCTTGGAGAGGTGTGTGCCCTCCCAACATGGACTCTTCACAGCTACCCTTGCCACCAGTATCTGCTTATGCCCACTTGTGAGTGGTGAATCACCAGGTGACACCCCAATTATTTGCCTAACAGGACCTGAAGTGCCTGTATCTGCGCTGGTGCATGGCTGTATGTCATGTGACAGTGCACCCTCAGAAGGAATGAGATCCTCTGAGGAATCGCTTTGTTCCATTTCGACAGATTCTTCTTGAAGGCATGAAGAAGGCCCTGTAAGACAACAGAAACCGATATTGATTATTCATCGGAAAAGTGACAATCTTTCCAATGACCATATTGAGGTCTGGCACAGTTCACTCATTGATAAAATCAAGTCATCATGTTTGTGAAAGATGTTAAGGTTCTGTCACCAGCCATCTGCGGGTTCCCAGTATCTCAATCTCCGACGGACAAGCATGCAATGGTCCAACTTATCTCCATTGCCTCCTCCTCCACGTCTGTCAGTTCCACTACATGTAGTGGACCAACTCCAGTTCTGGTCCTCTCCTTTGCATTTTACGCTCTCTTCTCCTACAAGGGGACAAACAACAGACCTGTGAGTGACTGAAAGTGACAATATTCACCCTACGAAAGAACTGCTTTTGGTGAGGCTGACCATGAAAGAGATGCATCAGAGTGTGACTGTCAGTCAGATACACCACATTGCATCAGGATTGGGGTGAGTGGCAGTGGTGGGTGAATAAATTGGCAGTTGAGGAAGTGCATAAAAAGTGAAGGATGATTGCTGCTGAAACTTAAGTGGGTGTGAGGAGTTATGTTATGGAGTAGGCTTGCCAACACAGAGTGACCGGGGGGTGTGGGGGCAGGGGGGGTGGAGGGGAGGTGTTGAACAACACAGGATGTGGGTGAATCAGAAGATGTACTCACCTTCCCTGACCTGGTTAGGTCATTAAAATGTTTCCTATACTGCATCCAAGACACTGTGCTCCTGCTGCTCACTCCCTCTGCCACCTCGAGCCACGCCTTCTTGGTGGCAGAAGCAGGTTTCTTCCTATCAGCTGGGTACAGCATCTCCCTCCTGCTTCACACAAGCCAGTAGAACCTTAAGGGATGAGTCGGTGAATGCAAGTGCTGACTTTGATCTAAGCCTTTCCATCTCAATGTTTGCTCCTTTATCCTTCAAAATCCATTTTTGCATTGGCCCTTTAAACAGTGGAACTCATCACTTCATGCAGGTGCGCAGTACACCTGCTGTGCAGCTTGAAGACATGAAACACGGAAGTAAAATTAAGTGCCTTCAATTGAGTTGGAATCGCTCAATCCGACGCGCTCAAATTATTTCCGGGTTTCCCACGCGGCTAATTGCCCACTTGCTGAGTTCCCGCCGCCATGCTAAAATTATGCCCCATGTCTCACAGGGACTCGGGTACCTGGCTGGAGGTAGCACATCACATCAGTGCTAATAACAGTGTTTGAAGGACCTGACTTCAGGAAAAAGTGCAATGATCTCACCAGGTGTGTCAAAGTAGGAAACGCCACTCAGATCTCACAATACGATAATGTTTCAACTGTGAAGGGCATGCAGTCTTGAAAGCTTCCTATATTTGTCCATTATGGATCAGGGCAGATTTTGCAACAACATTCAAGAAGCTCGACACCATCCAGGACAAAGCAGCTCACTTGATTGGCACACCATCCACCACCCTAAACATTCACTCCCTTCACCACCAGTGCACCATGGCTGCAGTGTGTACCATTCACAGGATGCACGGCAGCAACCTGCCAAGGCTTCTTCGACAACACCTCCCAAACCCGCAACCTCTATCACCTAGAAGGACAAGGGCAGCAGGCACATGGGAACAACACCACCTGCACGTTCCCCTCCAAGTCACACACCAACCTGACTTGGAAATGTATCGCCGTTTGGTCAAAATCCTGGAACTCCCTACCTAACAGAACTGTGGGAGAACTTTCACCACACGGACTGCAGTGATTCAAGAAGGTGACTCACCACTATCTTCTCAAGGGCAATTAGGGATGGGCAATAAATGCCAGCCTCGCCAGCGACGCCCACAACCCATGAGCAAATAAAAAAAACCTCCCTTTTGTATTAACAGATCCTTTCCTGACACACTGAAATACTGTTTTCCTTGATAACTCTTTCCATCTACAGAACAGATTGATGCTTGTTCCTGTAATCATACCCACTTTCAGCACAGGCAGATACATGAATATGCCTCAATGCCCACTTCTTGCACGAGAATACTGCTCATAACAAGGGGGAGAAAAGCCACAAAGGAGAAGGACCACCCAAACGTCATTCTTTTCATTTATTGAAACCAAAATCAGAACGTGAAGGTGAATTCCTTTGTTCCTCTTCTATTTCTCTAGGTATGTCACTTGAATCAGAGTTGAGGTCCAATGACATCTGAACAAACACCATCATTCTTTCTAATCCTGCCAAGCTCCAGATCAGCAATATTCATTCTGTGCTTTTTATATATTGATTTTGACAGAAGTACATTGGGTGATGCCCAAAGCGGAAGTGAGTAGGAACAGGTGGTGGTGGCCATCGCCGAGAGGGGTGGCATATAATCGATTCTTTACTTTAAAGAACATGGATGGAGAACTCAGGAACCCTGCTTTTAGAAGAAAGATTTTTTTTAAATATGAAAGATTTCTGAAGGCAACGGACTGTACGTGACTTGGAGCTTTTAGCACATGGCGGCTAAGATAGAGGATTCCACAAATACATATGTGGGGTTCTGATGCATGGGATAGAAACTCTACAGGCAGCACTAGAACAATGCAAGTTTTTAAAAAACTATTTCTGATTTATCTAGTTTTATTCATTTCATTTCATTTCAAACCCAGAGTTTCTCGTACATTACAAGATTTTTTTATCCAACCTTATGTTTAGTGCAAGCCTCTGGACATATAAAATTGGTAATGCTTAAAAAAAAGTGAACATTACCATGGAAACAGTACATGTCCGTTTCAGTTCTGCATTGCAAAAAATCTTACTTCAAATTACTGTACCTTCCAGCAACTTCAGGGGAACCTGGCATTTCAGGTCATGAATTTGGCAGAGAGCTGTTCAGCTAATGTCATGATGAATTCAATTACTAACTAACTCCACTGCTGGACATACAAGGCTGTGTATGTATGCCATTTCCCGCCATGCTTCTGTCAGTACCGTTTCTTCCCATAATCAGCAACAGCCAGCAGCCAGTCGTGCTCGTGCTGGTTCAGCTAATCCGATAAGGAGAATAGGAATCCTGGCAATTTGAATTGGGAAAAGAACTGCACTTTAAAAATAGAAGATCTACACATGTCTTGCGAGCCACGGGTTGGGCACTCATGGTTTGGAAACTCAATCTCAGTAAAGAGGGTTGTTACAAGTATTATTTGCTAGCATTCTGGTGCATATCCTGATTACACTAGCAAGAAGAATGAAAAAGTATAGCAGACATATATTTGCTAATGAAACCACTCCAAATTAGAGAATGCATTTTGAAAGCAGTACAAAACCTTTGAGCACCACTGAAGAGAAAATAATTCAGGGTTCCAAATGTCATAGTTTGACTTCTTTTCCCAGTGGTTTTCACCCGATCACAAAGTGATTTAAAGCTATAAGCTATGTGGGACTGAACTAGAACTGAAACAGGAGGGTGGAGTTAGTTTCTAAAAACAGGAACCACCACCACCCCCACCCCACCATGAAACCACAGAATAAACTCAATCACCAGTGAGCAATCTGAAATGTACTGCAATGAAGTAAAGTGACTATCAGCAATTAAAGTAAACAGAATGTTTGACAGAGGGCAAGATATGAAAATCAGAAAGGTACGGTAGCATAGTGGTTATGTTATTGGACTAGTAATCCAGAGGTCCGGACTAATAATCCGGAGTCATGAGTTCAAATCCCGCCACGGTAGCTGGGGAATTTAAATTCAATTAATTAAATAAAATCTGGAATAAAAAAAACTAGTATCAGTAAAGGTGGCCATGAAACTACCGGATTGTTGAAAAACCCATCTGGTTCACTAATGTCCTTTAGGGAAGGAAACCTGCCGGTCTGGCCTATATGTGACTCCAGGCCCACAGCAATGTGGTTGATTCTTAATTGCCCTCTGAAATGGCCTAGCAAGCCACTCAGTTCAACAATCTCGCTACAGAAAGTCACAATGAGAATAAAACCGGTATCGGACCACTAGGCACCAGGCACTGCAAAGGCAAAGCCCTGTCGACCCTGCAAAGTCCTCCTCACCAACATCTGGGGATTTGTGCCAAAATTGGGAGAGCTGTCCCACAGACTAGTCAAGCAACAGCCCGACATAGCCGTACTCACAGAATCATACCTTTCAGCAAACGTCCCAGACTCTTCCATCATCATCCCTGTCCTGGTCCACCAGGTGGCGGTACAGTGATATACAGTCAGGAGGGAGTGGCCCTGGGAGTCCACAACATTGACCATGGACCCCATGAAATCTCAAGGCATCAGGCCAAACATGGGCAAGGAAACCGCCTGCTGATTACCACCTACCGCCCTCCCTCAGCTGATGAATCAGTCGCCTCCATGTTGAGCACCACTTGGAGGAAGCACTGAGGGTAGCAAGGGCACAGAATATCCTCTGGGTGGGGGACTTCAATGTCCATCACCAAGAGTGGCTCGGTAGCACCACCACTGACCAAGCTGGCCGAGTCTGAAGGATATAGCTGCCAGACTGGGCCTGCGGCAGGTGGTGAGCGAACCAACACGAGGGAAAACCTATTGACCTCATCCTCACCAATCTATCAGTCACAGATGCATCTGTCCATGACAGTATTGGTAGGAGTGACCATCACAGTTGTTGTGGAGACGAAATCCCGTCTTCGCACTGGGGACACCATCTAACGTATTAGGTGGCACTACCACCGTGCTAAATGGGATAGATTCAGAACAGATCTAGCAGCTCAAAACTGGCCATCCATGAGGCAATGTGGGCCATCAGCAGCAGCAGAATTGTATTCCAGCACAATCTGTAACCTCGTGGCCTGGCATATCCCTCATTTATCATTACCAATAGGCCAGGGGATCAACCCTGGTTCAATGGGGAGTGTAGAAGAGCATGCCAGGAGAGGTACCAGGCGTACCTAAAAATGAGGTGCCAACCTGGTGAAGCTACAACACAGGACTACATGCATGCTAAACAGCGGAAGCAACATGCTATAGACAGAGCTAAGCAATTCCACAACCAACGGAACAGATCAAAGCTCTGCAGTCCAGCCACATCCAGTCGTGAATGATGGTGGACAATTAAACAGCTAACGGGAGGAGGAGGCTTTGTAAACATCCCCATCCTCAATGATATCGGAGTCCAGCACATGAGTGCAAAAGACAAGGCTGAAATGTTTGCAACCATCTTCAGCCAGAAGTGCCGAGTGGATGATCCATCTCGGCCTCCTCCCGATATCCCCACCATTCCAGAAGCCAGTCTTCAGCCAATTCAATTCAATCCACATGATATCAAGAAATGACTAAGTGCACTGGATACAACAAAGGCTATGGGTCTGGACAACATCCCAGCTGTAGTGAAGGCTTGTGCTCCAGAACTAGCCGCACCTCTAGCCAAACTGTTCCAGTACAGCTACTGGCATCTACCCGACAATGTGGAAAATTGCCCAGGTATGTCCTCTCCACAATAAGCCAGACAAATCCAATCCGGCCAATTACCGCCCCATCAGTCTACTCTCAATCATCAGCAAAGTGATGGAAAGTGTCATCGACAGTGCTATCAAGCGGCACTTAGTCACCAATAACCTGCTCAACGATGCTCAGTTTGGAGGCCGCCAGGACCACTTGGCTCCAGATCTCATTACAGCCTTGGTCCAAACATGAACAAAAGAGCTGAATTCCAGAGGTGAGAGTGACTGTCCTTGACATCAAGGCAGCATTTGACTGAGTGTGGCACCAAGGAGCCATAGTAAAACTGAAGTCAATGGGAATCAGGGGGGAAAACTCTCCAATGGCTAGAGTCATATCTAGAACAAAGGAAGATGGTAGTGGTTGTTGAAGGCCAATCATCTCAGCCCCAGGACATTGCTGCAGGAGTTCCTCCGGGCAGTGTCCTAGGCCCAAACATCTTCAGCTGTTTCATCAATTACCTTCCATCCATCATAAGAAATGGGGATGTTTGCTGATGATTGCACAGTGTTCAGTTCCATTCGCAACTCCTCAGATAATGAAGCAGTCCGTGCCCGCTGACAGCAAGACCTGGACAATATCCAGGTTTGGGCTGGTGAGTGGCAAGTACATTCGCTCCCGACAAGTGCCAGGCAATGACCATCTCTAACTAGAGAGTCGAACCACCTCCCCATGACATTCAATAGCATTACCATTGCCAAATCCACCACCAACAACATCCTGGGGGTCACCACTGACCAGAAACTTAACTGGACCAGCCACATAAATATTGTGGCTACAAGAGCAGTTCAGAGGCTGGGTATTCTGCGGCAAGTGACTCACCTCCTGACTCCCCAAAGCCTTTCCACCATCTACAAGGCACAAGTCAGTGTGTACCATCTACAGGATGCACTGCAGCAACTCGCCAAGGCTTCTTCAACAGCACCTCCCAAACCCTTGACCTCTACCACCTAGAAGGACAAGGGCAGCAGGCACATGGGAACAACACCACCTGCACATTCCCCTCCAAGTCACACACCATTCTGACTTGAAAATATATCGCCGTTCCTTCATAGTCACTGGGTCAAAATCCTGGAACTCCCTTCCTTACAGCACTGTGGGAGAACCTTCACCACACGGACTGCAGCGGTTCAAGAAGGTGGCTCACCAATATTTTCCATCCATCTTAAGCAAATACTACAAATCCACCAGAAGAGATAGAAGAGGAATAATAACCGTGGAAGTACTGATGAGAGAAAGAGAAAAAGAATGAACAAAAGGAAGAAAGAGAGAAAAATGACTTTCCAGACAACAGCTTTTTTTCTTGTATTCTAACCAGGAATATGGGACAGATATTAGAAAAGCCTCTCCAGATATGGCAACAAAACTGGGTTTTATGGAGAGTTAAGGGCCCAGAAGTTCGAGCGTGTGCATTTTTGGGTGCACATAGGTTTCAGCCGCTGCGCTTTAATGGTGAGGCCCAAGGCTCCCCAGCTATTGGGATTTGGGCCTCATTATAATGGAGCCGGCATGGCATCAGAGCCCACTGGCGAAAAGCAGCGCAAGATTGGGTCGCTGTTAGCGTCGCAGCGGCCCTCAGGTAAGTGGGTCCGGGATCGGGGTTAGACTCCAGGGATTGGGTGTCAGGGTGAGATCGCGGGGGTCAGAGCTGGGAGTGGCAGCTGCGGGGGTGGTGGGGGGGAAAAAAAAAAAGAGAGCAGCGGAGGCGATTGGTTACTTTAAACGTGGGGTCGAGAGGAACACTCCTCCTTCTCCCAGCTTCGCATTCAGGTATGTTACTCAGTTCTTGGTTGGGCACGGCAGGCGTTCCTTATGTCTGATTTCCTAGCGTGCAGCCAGCTGCCTCAGGGCAAACCAATCTTGGAGAGGGGTCCTCAAACAGACATTAGGCCACTTATTTGCAAATGTAAAGGAACAAACTCCTGTTTCAGACATGGATAAAGGGCGCATATTTTTTGTCCTTACCCAATATGGCGCCTGGCGCACTTCCGGCCAGAAATGTGCGCACGCTTCCTGCCCACCATATTGGGGCCTTAGTAGTTTGGATCAATTTCTAGGCCAAGGAGTGTTGATGGGAAAAGAAGTGTTTGCCCTTACTGAAGGAAGAAATGAAGCTTCTTGGAGGCAGCTTTGGCTTTATAGGATTGTGGGCGTTCTATTTTAGATCAAAAGTAGTGAAGCTTTGATACTATTAAAATCAGAACAACATTTACATGACCAGGTCAAATGTGCACAAAAAAAATCAATGACAAGTCAATTTATACATTTTCTTTTGAATACATGAGAATTAATTAATTACAAATGACACAACCCTAGGGCAATCAGCCTATAAATTTTAACTACAGTTATTGAATAGATTTTCATTCCTCTAAGTCAAGAAAGGCATTAATATAGAATGTATCCTAGTTCTACTTTGCAGTTACAGGAAGGACTCTTCTAGGACGTTTGGTGAAACCGAGTATTGCTTCTGCATTGGAAGAGAACATTCCACTGTAGAGGGCGACAACTACAATACTTCACATGTTCAGTTCAAGCTGATCGAAAGTGATGATACTAAAGTGCACCAGGTTGCACATTAAAATTCATCACTGCTGCCACAGAAGCAGATTTCAATTTTTAGGGGAATAAATTAAACTTGCGCCTTCCACTTATTTGCCCTCTTTTGCCAGGAACTGCAGGTCTCTGCACTCTGACTTGCTGCTCTTCCTCCTGCTCATCATCCTCCAGCCCCAATGGCAGACCACGCAGCACACCCACGTTGGTACAAGCTGCTGGGCAGAGATTGTCCCGCGGTTCCAAAAAATAACTCTCCACAATTTTTGAACTCCGCTATAGAAGCAACACAGCCAGAAATAGGCCTAAAAGTCCACAAGCAGTCTAACCGACTAACCCAAAGACAGTTAAGCGTCCCTTTAAATAAAGCCGGTGCAGCCTCCTTCCCAACTGTTGCCATCAAGGATTTGTTGGTGGGTTTTAAAATGAATGAATACAGCGCTCCAAATATTGACTTTGGCAGAGTTGCAGCACCCTAATTTACATATATTTATTAAGGTGTCCTGAACAACTAAAAGTTTCCCGAGTCAATATAGCATTCAGTGCAATTCCACCATAGTTCGGGTGCAGCAGATCGCAACGCAAAATGCAAAGATCTTATGCTGATTGTGCACCAGAAAAACAGGCAGCCGTGAGTTGAATTTATCTCCCTTACTCTTCACAGTCACATATAAGAGGGTGTTTACATCCTATGTCTCTGCAGCATTAAAATTTGGGTCAATGGAGTGAATGAGGCAGCTTTTTAGGTCACTCTAGCATTTAATGCTGAAACAACCAAATTTTCTCAAGATATAATCGTAATGTTTCAGATACAGGAATAGTTGCTGCATAGGATGCTCACTTTATAAAATATGATTTTTTTTAAAAACAAATCAGAAAAGGGTGGGGGAGAAGGTATTTCCAAATACACAGAAAAGACAGACAGGCCCAGAATTTGCTGTAGCAGGGTAACGAACGGCATCCGCTGTTAGTTAGACTTGCCCGTGCCTGTTTAATCTCGATGATATTTTGCGCCGCAAGTTGCTGGAAGTGCGAGATGGAACTGGAACAGCGCCCTCTACAGGGCATCTAGGATCTGAACATCTGGCGCATCTCGGACAGCAACTTGTGGATTTCCGCGTTTCACCGTGCATCTGTCCTCGCCTGAAGTTGCTGTAGTATTTGCACATAAATAACGGCGAACTCCATTAGCCTCACCGTTATTTTGATAAATTCTGGGCCAGACAGTATTAGAATGAAAAGCTGCAGAATCTTCCCTTTTATGTCTTCTACGTGCGTAATTCAAATGTCAGACAGAATAAAAAGTATTTAGGAATCCATTACGATAGCCAGAATTACACCAGCTGGGGGTAATTTTGACTTTGTATGATTGTGTAAAACAGGTGATAGCGAATCGGCAGCCTGTTTTACATCTCTACCTGATTTTTAGTTCCATTGACGTCAAATGGAAATAAAAATCAGGAGAGATTAAAAACAGGCTGCCGATTCGCTATCACCCGTGTAATACTATTGCAGTCAAAATTACCCCTTGGATCAATCCAAGAATGCCGAAAAAAATGAGTTGATTACACGTTCTATGGACTGACTTGAAAAATATAGCACTTGAAAAATCTGTTGTGCCAGTGACTCAAATTTTCCAATGTAACTAGTGAGTAAAGTCTCCTATGGCATTGGAAGTATTACTGCCACAATATATAAATGAACAAAAACGATTGCTATACTGAAATTAATCAATTATTTTTTGAGCTTAGGTAGATTGGTGAGGACACTGTATTCATGTCGCAGATGCATCTGTCCATGACAGTATTGGAAGGAGTGATCACCGCACAGCCCTTGTGGGGACGAAGTCCCATCTTCGTACTGAGAACATCATCCAACATGTTGTGTGGCACCATCACCGTGCTAAATAGAATAGATTCAGAACAGGTCTACAGTTCAAAATTGGGCATTCATGAGGTGCTGTGGGCCATCAGCAGCAGCAGAATTGTATTCCAGCACAATCTGTAACCTCATGGCCTGGCATATTCCTAATTCTACCATTACCAACAAGCCAGGGTATCAACCCTGGTTCAATGAGGAGTGTAGAAGAGCATGCCAGGAGCAGTACAAGGCATACCTAAAAATGAGGTGCCAACCTGGTGAAGCTATAACATAGGACTACATGCATGCTAAACAGCGGAAGCAACTTGCTATAGACAGAGCTAGGCGATTCCACAGCCAACGGATCAGATCAAAGCTCTGCAGCCCTGCCATATCCAGTCGTGAATGGTGGTGGACAATGAAACAACTAACGGGAGGAGGAGGCTCTGTAAACATCCCCATCCTCAATGATGGCAGAGCCCAGCACGTGAGTGCAAAAGACAAGGTTGAAGCGTTTGCAACGATCTTCAGCCAGAAGTGCCAATATCCCCTCCATCTTGGCCTCCTACCGATATCCCCACCAGCACAGAAGCCAGTCTTCAGCCAATTCAATTCACTCCATGTGATATCAAGAAACAGCCAAGTGCACTGGATACAGCAAAGGCTATGGGCCCCGAAAACATCCTGGCTGTAGTGCTGAAGACGTGTGCTCCAGAACTAGCCGCACCTCGAGGCAAACTGTTCCAGTACAGCTACAACACTGGCATCTACCTGACAATGTGGAAAATTGCCCAGGTATGTCCTGTCCACAAAAAGCAGGACAAATCCAATCCGGCTAATTACTGACCCATCAGTCTACTCTCAAGTGATGGAAGATATCGTCGACAGTGCTATCAAGCGGCGCTTACTCACCAATAACCTGCTCACAGATGCTCAGTTTGGGTTCCGCCAGGACCACTCGGCTCCAGACCTCATTACAGCCTTGGTCCAAACATGGACAAAAGAGGTGAATTCCAGAGGTGAGGTGAGAGTGACTGCCCTTGACATCAAGGCAGCATTTGACCGAATGTGCCCTAGTAAAATTGAAGTCAATGGGAATCAGGAGGATAACTCTCCAGTGGCTGGAGTCATACCTAGCACATAGGAAGATGGTAGTGGTTGTTGGAGGCCAGTCATCTCAGCCCTAGGATATTGCTGCAGGAGCTCCTCAAGGCAGTGTCCTCAGCCCAACCATCTTCAGCTGCTTCAATGACCTTCCCTCCATCATAAGGTCAGAAACGGGGATGTTCGCTGATGATTGCAGTGTTCAGTTCCATTCGCAACCACTCAGATAATGAAGCAGTCCGTGCCCGCATGCAGCAAGACCTGGACAACATCCAGGCTTGGGCTGATAAGTGGTAAGTAACATTCACACCAGACAAGTGCCAGGCAATGACCATCTCCAACAAGAGAGAGTCTAACCACCTCCCCTTGACATTCAACGGCATTATCTTCAACGAATCCCCCATCATCAACATCCTGGGGGGGGTCACCATTGACCAGAAACTTAACTGGACCAGCCACATAAATACTGTGACTACAAGAGCAGGTCAGAGGCTGGGTATTCTGCGGCAAGTGCCTCACCTCCTAACTCCGCAAAGCCTTTCCACCATCTACAAGGCACAAGTCAGGAGTGTGATGGAATACTCTTCACTTGCCTGGATGAGTGCAGCTCCAACAACACTCAAGAAGCTCCACACCATTCAGGACAAAGCAGCCGCTTGATTGACACCCCATCCACCCCCCTAAAAAACATTCACTCCCTTCACCACCGGGGCACAGTGGCTGCAGTGTGTACTATCCACAGGATGCACTGCAGCAACTCGCCAAGGCTTCTTTGACAGCACCTCCCAAACCTGTGACCTCTACCACCTAGAAGGACAAGGGCAGCATGCACATGGGAACAACACCACCTGCACGTTCCCCTCCAAGTCACACACCATCCCGACTTGGAAATTTATCGCCGTTCCTTCATCGTCGCTGGGTCAAAATCCTGGAACTCCCTACCTAACAGCACTGTGGGAGAACCTTCACCAAACGGACTGCAGCGGTTCAAGAAGGCGACTCACCACCACCTTCTCAACAGCAATTAGGGATGGGCAATAAATGCTGGCCTCGCCAGCGACGCCCACATTCCATGAACGAATAAAAAAAAAGCAACCTTCATTTCAAAAACATACAAACATAAGAACATAATAAATAGATGCAGGAGGAGGCCATATGGCCCCTTGAGCCTCTCCGCCATTCAATAAGATCATGGCTGATCTTTGGCCTCAACTCCACTTTCCCACCCGCTCCCCATACCTCTTGATTCCCCTAGAGTTCAAAAATCTATCTCAGCCTTGAATATACTCAATGACTCAGCATCCACAGCCCTCTGGGGTACAGAATTCCAAAGATTCACAACCCTCTAAGTGAAGAAATTCCTCCCATCTCAATCCTAAATGGCCGACTCCTCATGCTGAGACTATGCCCCCTTGTTCTGGACTCTCCAGCCAGTGGAAACAACCTCTCAGCATCTACCCTGTCAAGCCCTCTTAGAATCTTATATGTTTCAATGAGATTGCCTCCCAAAAGATGTATATTATAACCATAGTCTGCTCTTCTCTCTCACTTATGCCAGCTTAGAAAGCAGCAGCAAACCTCTTGTAACACTCATAAGAAATATCATCAACCTCTGTTTATAGAGACTTTTACTAGAAAAGCTTTACTTTCTTACCCATATATGACAGCCAACCCAATGTTTATTCTGGACTTGGTAAAACCTGCTAATACATATGGGGCAACATTATAGGCTGATGTGCGTTACAAAGCAATTAAGCCAGGTAAATTAAATTGCAAAGCTCGAGTGGTTTATCAGTATCCTCCAATGCATTACAACTTGGAACCTAAT
The DNA here is from genome assembly GCF_035084215.1 of Heptranchias perlo. Taxonomy (NCBI): domain Eukaryota; kingdom Metazoa; phylum Chordata; class Chondrichthyes; order Hexanchiformes; family Hexanchidae; genus Heptranchias; species Heptranchias perlo. The sequence goes on from NC_090329.1 coordinate 47,595,672, forward strand.
TTCAAACTGTAGGCTAGAAATTAATGTTGGCAATATTAGCAGACAAACGCTTAACATGTTCACGTAAAAGAATTGGTTAACAATTCCACTAAAACAGCACACAGAGACATGTTAAATTAATGCATTTTATTCTATCATGTATATTGGGGGGAGGAGAAAGGAAGAAGAAGAGAAAAAAAGAGTTGCAGACGGTGACAGAAGTAGCTACAGGCTCCTGGCACTCAATCATGTGTTTTCAACAGAAGTGCTATTCTGTTATGTGACCTGAACTGAACTCACTGCACATTATAAAAAATAACATTTATATACAGCAAAATACAGACATAAATACATAATAGGCCAAGGCACCATTGGAAAACATCGGGCCAGAACTTGCACAGAGTGGCGTGGCAACACTCGCCGCAGCTCCTGCGAACTAAATTAACGAATATACTTACTGTGGGCTCTGTGGCGTCGACTTGCTTGATTTTGAACTTTTAAAAAATTGTGCGCCATCAACTCAGCCTCTGAGCAGCGTACGTTGGTGCACATGGAATAGTCTGTGAGAATAGAGACACGCCCACAAGCAGACTTCATTCATTTAAAGTTAGTATTCTGGAAGTCATTGTAAATAAAAATTGAACATTTTTTTTTAAAAAGGAAAAACATTTTTTCTTTAAATGATCAAAAACTATTAAAAATAAGGAGTGATATGAGACTCCACATTTTTAAAATTTAATTTTTAAGTTATTTGGCAGTCATTAAGACTAACTTAGTTTAGACCTGGTATTTTTAAGCGTACCTGTTTGGTGACGTAATTAGTTACTCTCCAGGAGGGCAGATGAGCAAGTTTATGATTTTTCAGTGATTTCAATGATTGCAGCGTTCGATGTCCCTTTAACTCGCAGCTGTCAAATCGGCAGCGAACCAGTACGAACAAGTTCATGATTTCTGCCTTTTAGTGTGCATGTGCAAACACGGAAATTTGCTCTTTCGATTTTCCATTAAAAATGGAGAGCGCTGTTGAGCTCCTCTGTTATTTTGGGAGCAAGTTCTACCCCATCATTTCTTGTGCATAGAGGTAAGATTAGTAGTGAAATCCAACCTTCAATTCACAATATAACCTACATATACTCCAAATCAGTTCTAGCTCCAAATATCCTCACTTTGGGAAGGCTTTCTACTGGAAAAAATTCAGAGCAATAAAGTATATATGAGCAACTCAATTCCCAGCTGCATCTATTCCAGTCCTTCATATATAGCTATCCTTACTATCCACGGTCTGCTCTTCCATTTCTGATGGTTATAGTGCTTTTACATCAGAATAATATGCAACAGGAATTCTCACTCTTTGTTATTGTGTGGATATCCGTGACTAGGAAGATTGGTGCCAAAATAATGGTCATAGTTGGCACTACATCATTTTCTGCAACTGAACCACGAGCATTACAGAATTCTCGGATTCTTGTGTACTAGCTCATAATTTGTTTTTGATGAGGTTCACTTCAGAATATTCCACAAGTCACTAGGGAAGCATGTGATACGTCATTGAGGTTTTGTGTATGCATCATTGACATTTCTTCCCTTTCAGGAAGTTCAAATGGTTTCATTTGATACTCTGAAAGAAGAATGTGGATTCTGAAGCAATTTGGGTAAAGCTTCATTTAAGCCTATTCATCAACATATCCTTTGTGCTCATCTTCAGAAAGTGTTTAGAAAAAATTACTTTTATTTTCAACCAGGTTCTTTCCTAACTGTTGCTATAGTTTGTCTACCAGCCACCTATAAATATTTGAAATCTGCACAAGATACTCATTTCTCTGTAAAGCTATGTTCAGTGCATTTAGCACTTCAGAGTATTTAATAATATACTTTATCTCAGCTTTACCTATATTTCACACTTCACTTCATCTAGTTATTTTAGTTTTGTCTCCATTAATCTTTTTGGTGATCAGAACTATGGATCAAAAATTACTTTTAAATAAATCAAACAACAGTTTTTTTTAAAAAAAACAAACAAACAAAACAAAACAAAACAAAACAGTCATTAAGAATGGCCAACTGCAGAAAACCAAATAGTTTTCTAGTGCTATATAGATGGACCGGTGACAATAATTTCATTAGCACATTTGGCAAGACATTGCACTATCAATATTGGCATGAAATCAGGGCAGAACCCTCTTGTGCCTACGTTTCAGACCTACCAGTGGATGATTCACTAACTCGAGTACCTTTTTAATTTCAACAAATAAATTCATTCAATTTACTTATTCTACAGGAGTTATATAAAAAAGGTAAGTTATAGTACTGCTGACTGCATAATGGCTCAAATAATAATGATTGAGAATCAAATCACAGTAATATTTACTTTCTTTAATTAGACTTTGTAATATTATCTAAAAACATGCAAACAAGCAATAAAATATATAGGCCCAGGCTCTTTTTACTGCTCTTCACATATTGCATCAAAACCTGAAAAGTATTTAATCTGCCAAAAAATAATTTATCAAACTCATTTGAAATCATGTTATTTATCCTTTTGGATCTACTCTCCATTTCAAATAAACTTTCTGTTGCTAACAATTCAGATCAGCAGGTGCCAAATACAATTTAACCCCATTAAATACATTTGTTAGATGAAATGGTGAGACATAAGTTTGCTTCCACAGCACAATGAACACCAGCTAGTAGTAGCCTTATGCTTATTGGACACAGAACATTAAATTATAATCAATCAATTCAAGCTACAGCCATTTTATCCAATAAGGTTGAAAATTACAAGCAACTTCTTTCTCCTCTTGCTACCCCAAACCTCCTGCCCTACGTTCTTGGGTCTTTACTTAACATGTTTTGTTGTACGCTGTTATTTTATATTTTAATATTGATATTTAATCCTCCAAAGAAGTTAAAATGAAATATTCCAAATTTTACGAGATTAGATTAAAATTTACAACATTTGATTAAAGTTTTCCTAAGTATAGCATTTCCCACCCCCCACACCACCACCCCCCTAATTCTTTTCTTTCTCCTTCCCTGATGTGCTAATTATTGCTAGTTATGGATCGATAGGAGCTGGCTGTCCTCTAGTACCGCCCAAGTGGCCATTCATGTGTGAGGCTTGCTGGCAAGTGTTGGAGGGGTATTTGGCCTGAGGTACCGAGCTAAGTTCAATCCTGTCCTCACGCATGCACTTACAGCAGAAGTTGCCAGATAGCGATCAGGAGCAGGAACCCTGTCTGATTTTTTTTTCCATTCCTTGCCCAGAAGTGCTAAGACCAATTATAGCACTCCAACTGCTGCTTCAATTAAGATCAGTTAATTCAGTGCTGATCAAATCTGGTTTGTAAAACTTAGTATTTCAGCAGTGAGTACCATTACTATATGTTAGAGCTACAACACCATACACACGATTATTCAACTTGCACCATCAAGTGCAGCTTCCTAGTCACAGCATGGTGTCTGTAAATTTTACCCTTATAAGTATACTCTCCCTTACTTTCGATTTTTTTTTTCAGAATCAAACAACTTAGTTATAAAAAACTATATTCTTAAATAGGTTGTCAAAGTTTTGCACATTTTTCCCTATTAATTTATATTTCACTGTAGTAGTTTCCTGCTGGAAGCTGGATTACAGAAATATTTTACTAAAGCGGCTTATGAAAATACTTCAGACTGCTCAAGTCACAGACATGCATGGATTGGATAATAAAGGGACACGGAGGCCCTGGCCTCTAATTAGAAGCACTGAAAAATATCTGCCATAGTTTCTCCATGTCTTGGCAGTCCTGTGCTATTTGTTAGGCAGCACTTCGTTCAAACCACTATTCTCTCAGTTCAGGAAAAAGGTTAGAGTTTATTGTAACTCACATTCATAAAGTGACAAATATATTACAATCAGTTACATGATTTTGTATTGTGTAGATAAAAGAAGTTCCAGTAGTTTTAAAAATGCATCAAACCAAGACAATGGGCTCTGACACGTACAGGCTGTAGCACTGAAGACCTGTGCACCAGAGCTAACCGCTCCCCTGGCCAAGCTGTCCCAGTACAGCTTTGACACTGGCATTTACCCAACAATGTGAAAAATTGTCCAGGTAACAGGACAAATCTAAATTGACCAATTACTGTCCTATCAGCCTTTTCCCAATCATCGGTAAAAAAAAGGAAGAACTTGCATTTAAATCGTGCCATTCATTTAAAAAAAAAATTCGTTCATGGGATGTGGGCATCGCTGGCGAGGCCGGCATTCATTGCCCATCCCTAATTGCCCTCGAGAAGGTGGTGGTGAGCCACCGCCTTCAACCGCTGCAGTCCGTGTGGTGAAGGTTTTCCCACAGTGCTGTTAGGAAGGGAGTTCCAGGATTTTGACCCAGCGACGATGAAGGAACGGCGATATATTTCCAAGTCGGGATGGTGTGTGACTTGGAGGGGAACGTGCAGGTGGTGTTGTTCCTATGTGCCTGCTGCTTGCGTCCTTCTAGGTGGTAGAGGTCGTGGGTTTGGGAGGTGCTGTCGAAGAAGCCCTGGCGAGTTGCTGCAGTGCATCCTGTGGATGGTGCACACTGCAGCCACTGTGCACCGGTGGTGAAGGGAGTGAATGTTTAGGGTGGTGGATAGTGTGCCAATCAAGCGGGCTGCTTTATCTTGGATGGTGTCGAGCTTCTTGAGTGTTGTTGGAGCTGCACTCATCCAGGCAAGTGGAGAGTATTCCATCACACTCCTGACTTGTGCCTTGTAGATGGTGGAAAGGCTTTGGGGAGTCAGGAGATGAGTCACTCGCTGCAGAATACCCAGCCTCTGTCCTGCTCTTGTAGCCATAGTATTTATATGGCTGGTCCAGTTAAGTTTCTGATCAATAGTGACCCCCAGGATGTTGATGGTGGGGGATTCAGCGATGGTAATGCCGTTGAATGTCATGGGGAGGTGGTTAGAATCTCTCTTGTTGGAGATGGTCATTGCCTGGCACTTGTCTGGCGCAAATGTTACTTGCCACTTTTGAGCCCAAGCCTGGATGTTGTCCAGGTCTTGCTGCATGCGGGCACAGACTGCTTCATTATCTGAGGGGTTGCGAATGGAACTGAACACTGTGCAATCATTAGCGAACATCCCCATTTCTGACCTTATGATGGAGGGAAGGTCATTGATGAAGCAGCTGAAGATGGTTGGGCCTAGGACACTGCCCTGAGGAACTCCTGCAGCAATGTCCTGGGGCTGAGATGATTGGCCTCCAACAACCACTACCATCTTCCTTTGTGCTAGGTATGACTCCAGCCACTGGACAATTTTCCCCCTGATTCCCATTGACTTCAATTTTACTAGGGCTCCTTGGTGCCACACTCGGTCAAATGCTGCCTTGATGTCAAGGGCAGTCACTCTCACCTCACCTCTGGAATTCATCTCTTTTGTCCAGGTTTGGACCAAGGCTGTAATGAGGTCTGGAGCCGACTGGTCCTGGCGGAATCCAAACTGAGCATCGGTGAGCAGGTTATTGGTGAATAAGTGCCGTTTGATAACACTGTTGACGACACCTTCCATCACTTTGCTGATGATTGAGAGTCGACTGATGGGGCAGTAATTGGCCGGATTGGATTTGTCCTGCTTTTTGTGGACAGGACATACCTTGGCAATTTTCCACATCGTCGGGTAGATGCCAGTGTTGTAGCTGTACTGGAAGAGCTTGGCTAGAGGCGCAGCTAGTTCTGAAGCGCAAGTCTTTAGCTCTACAGCCGGGATGTTGTCAGGGCCCATAGCCTTTGCTGTATCCAGTGCACTCAGCCGTTTCTTGATATCACGTGGAGTGAATCGAATTGGCTGAAGACTGGCTTCTGTGATGGTGGGGATATCGGGAGGAGGCCGAGATGGATCATCCACTCGGCACTTCTGGCTGAAGATGGTTGCAAACGCTTCAGCTTTGTCTTTTGCACTCACATGCTGGACTCCGCCATCATTGAGGATGGGAATGTTTGCAGAGCCTCCTCCTCCCGTTAGTTGTTTAATTGTCCACCACCATTCACGACTGGATATGGCAGGACTGCAGAACATTGATCTGATCATGACCTCAGGATGTCACAAAGCTTTTTATAGCAAATGAAGTACCTTTGAAGTGCAGTCACTGTTGTAATGTAGGGGTACAAAGCAGCCAATTTGCACACAGCAAGGTCAAGTGATGGAAGAAGTCATCAATAATCCCATCAAGCAATGCCTATTCATCAGCGACCTGCTCACCGGTTAGAATGGGTTCTGTCAAAACCACTCAGCTCCAGACCTCATCACAGCCTTGATCCAGACATGGTCACAACAGCCGACTGAATGCCAGAGAAGAGATAAGAGTAGCTGCACTTAACAGCAAGGCAGCTTTTGACCAAGTATAGCATCAAGGAACCCCAGCAAAACTGAGGTCAATAAGGGCCAAAGGGGAATCCTCGAGTGGCTGGAGTTCTATCTGACACAAAAAGGAAGATGGTTGTCATTGTCAAGGCCAATCATTGCAGCCCCAGGACATCACTACAAGAGTTCCTCGGAGCTGCGTCCTTTGCCCAACCATCTTCAGTCGCTTCATCAACGACCTGCCCTCCATCATGAGGTCACGAGTGGGGCTGTTTGCTGACAATTCAAAAGTCTTCTGCTCCATTCACAACTCCTCCGCTAATGAAGCAGCACATGCCAGTTTGCCATCTATGCTTGGGCTAACGAGTGGCAGGTAACTTTCGCACCACATAAGTGGCAGTAATGACCAGCTCAAACAAGACAAAGCCCAGTCCTCTCTCCCTGACCTTAAACTGCACCACCATTACCAAGTGCCCCACCACTGCCGAAAGCTTAACTAGATCAACTACATCGATACCGTGGCTGCAAGAGCAGAGCAGAGGATGGATACTCTGCAAGAAGTGGCTCTCCTCACCTCATAGCATCTCTACCATCTATAAAGCTCAAGTCAGAAGTGTGATGAGATACCACTCATCTGAACGGGTGTAGCTGCAATAACATTCAAGAAGCTCAAAACTATCGAGGACAGAGCAGTTCACTAATTAGTGTCCTTGCCACTGGACTCAATATCCACCACCTTTACTCTAGCTTATTACGGCTACAGTAAGTACGCTCTACGAGATGCACTTTAGCAACTCACCAAGGTTACTAGAACAGCATCTCTCTCCCCTGCAACCAGTGGGCAGCCATGTCATGGGAACACTGTCACCTCTAAATTGCTCTCCAAGTCACACACCATCCTGACTTGGACATATATTATTGTTCCTTCATCGTTGATAGGTAGGGAATTCCAGGATATTGACAAAACACAACTGTGGCAGTACCATCACAACAAAGATTGCAACCATTCAAGGAGAAGGCACATCACCACCTTTTCATCGCAACTAGAGACGAGTAATAAAACGTGGTTTTGCCAAAGTCTCCCACATCCCAAGAGTAAATAAAAAAAATTGGGAGCAGCAGGAAAAGAAATACAATTACTACAAATAATGAATTTAAAACACAGCTACAATAAGGCTATTCATACTTTGCTCTCCGAGCAAATAGGATCTTGTATGTTCTCCAAATCAATGAAATAGCATATCAGAAGTATATGAACAGAAGTTCTTCACTACATGAAGAAATGCACACTGAACCTCAGATGAATTCAGAGCCTTTGCACCCCAATGGAAGAACAATCCAGGAAATAAAACTGATGGACAGGATATTTGTGTAGTTTACTGTATCAATAAGTTATTGAATGGATTTTTCAACACAGAAACCAGTAAAGGATGAACTCCAATTGAAATTTTTCAAGAGTCATATGCAAGGTATATTACACAGAGTATACAGAGTGGATAGGAATGGATTACAAAAAAAGTAAATAATCCAAGAGAGTTTTTGGGTTTTCTCAAATCACCAATCATGTCTGTTGGAGATGACAGAGAAGGAATGAAAGGCAGCACTATATTATTTTTGCTAGTGAATAATACTTGGGAGGAGGAAGAGGGAAAGTAATAATCTAGAATGACAAATATCTTAAACTTAGAAATAATACTTTATTTCCAAGTTAGTTTAGACTAGGTTGACCAATAACTTTAAATGTAAGAGCAACATCAGAGTACTCAATTCTAAACTGATACTTAGTTATATAAAATGTCTCCTATTTGGGGGAGGATTGAGATAAATAGGATGGAACACCATGGCCTTGCAGCTTAGTTTGTATAGCACCATATTTGCAAACACACTCGAGTACCCTTTCACTGAAGTATGAACTCCGATTTTCAACCATTGGCGGCCATGCCTTCAGCTACCTGGCCCCTGAGCTCTGGAATTCTCTCCCTAAACCTCTCTACATCTCTCTCCTCCTTTAAGACGATTCTTGCAACGTACCCCGTTGACCAACCTGTCCTAATATCTCCTTATGTGGCTTGATATCAAATTTTGTTTGATAGCACTCTTGTGAAGTGCCTTGGGACTTTTTATATGTTAAAGGTGCTATCTAAATGCAAGTTGTTGTTGTTATTGTTGAAGATACTTAACCCTTGCTACCTAATGCTACAATACATTTAAAATGATGGTAACGCAGTAAGCAGACCTCACTCAAAAGCATAACAGTGGTTCCTTGAAAATCTCTATTCCTGTAACTGTCAAGGTTTACATTAAATTGGTGCAGATAGCCAAATTTGAATTTTTTCTTTCAATTTAGATGTGTCAGAAAGAAAATTAATTATTGGCTCTTGATAGGAGACTCTAATAAAAAGAATATTATGATCATGCATAGACACAGAGCATAACAGCACAAATGCTTAGTGCAATGAAGTGGGAAATGTAGCTTTGCTCAGTTCCTGATCTGATTCATGCCAATTAATGCTTTGGTATCTTGCGGCAGAAGAAAGCATAACCAGACAGGCCATCCTGCCTTGATGGTAATTTATGCTCACTAGTGCACCAAAAAAGAGCAGAGATCTGGAAGCAGGCCTATTATCATAGAATCATAGAAGGTTACAGCACGGAAGGAGGCCTTTCGGACCATCGAGTCCGCACCAGCTCTATGCATGAGCAATCCAGCTGGTCCCACTCCCCCGCCCTGTCCCCGTAGCCCTGCATATTTTTTGTTTCAAGTACTTATCCAGTTCCCTTTTGAAGGCCACGATTGAATCTGCCTCCACCACTCCTTCGGGCAGTGCATTCCAGATCCTAACCACTCGCTGTGTAAGAAAGTTTTTCCTCATATCACCTTTGGTTCTTTTGCCAATCACCTTAAATCTATGTCCTCTGGTTCTTGACCCTTCCGCCAATGGGAACAGTTTCTCTCTATCTGTTCTGTCTAGACCCTTCATGATTTTGAATACCTCTATCAAATCTCCTCTCAACCTTCCCTGTTCCAAGGAGAACAATCCCAGCTTTTCCAGTCTATTCCCGTAATTTAAGACCCTCATCCCTGGAATCATTCTTGTAAATCTCCTCTGCACTCTCTCTAAGGCCTTCACATCCTTCCTAAAGAGCGGTGCCCAGAACTGGACACAATACTCCAGTTATGGCCAAACCAGTGTTTTATAAAAGGTTCATCATGGCTTCCTTGCTTATGTACTCTATGCCTCTATTTATAAAGCCCTGGACCCAGTATGCTTTTTTAACCGCTTTCTCAACCTGCCCTACCACCTTCAATGATTTATGCACATACACCCCCCAAATCCCTCTGTTCCTCTCCCCTTTTAGAATTGTGCCCTCTAGTTTATATTGCCTCGCATTTTTCCGCATTAAACTTCATCTGCCACATGTCCGCTCATGCCACTAGCCTGTCTATATCCTCTTGAAGTCTATCGCTATCTTCCTCACTGTTCACTACCCTTACAAGTTTTGTGACATCCACAAATTCTGAAATTGTACTCCCAAGTCCAAATCATTAATATATATCAAGAAAAGCAGTGGTCCCAGCACTGACCCCGGGGAACACCACTGTACACCTCCCTCCATTCCAAAAAACAACCGCTCACCACTATTCTGTTTCCTGTCATTTAGCCAACTCTGTATCCATGGGCCGCAATCTTAATAGCAAACCTAGTGGCACTTTATCAAACGCTTTTTGAAAATCCATATACACCACATCAACTGCATTGCCCTCATCTACCCTCTCTGTTACCTCATCAAAAAACTCTATCAAGTTGGTTAAACACGATTTCCCTAATCAATCCACACTCGTCCAAGTGACTGTTAATTCTGTCCCGGATTATCGTTTCCAAAAGTTTCCCCACCACCGAGGTTAAACTGACTGGCCTATAGTTGCTGGGTTTATCTTTACACCCTTTTTTGAACAAGGGTGTAACATTTGCAATTCTCCAGTCCTCTGGCACCACCCCCGTATCTAAGGATGTCTGGAAGATTATGGCCAGTACCTCCGCAATTTCCCCCCTTACTTCCCTCAGCATCCTAGGGTGCATCCCATCCGGACCAGGTGACTTATCTATTTTAAGTACAGCTTGCCTCTCCAGTACCTCTTCTTTCTCAATTTTTAGCCCATCCAGTATCTTAACTATATCTTCCTTTACTGAGACTCTGGCAGCATCTTCTTCCTTGGTAAACAGTGATGCAAAGTACTCATTTACTACCTCAGCCATGCCCTCTGCCTCCATCAGATCTCCTTTATGGTCCCTAATCGGCCCCACCCCTTCTCCTACTACCCGTTTAATGTTAACATGTCTGTAGAAGACTTTTGGATTCCCTTTTATGTTGGTCGCTAGTCTATTCTCATACTCTCTCTTTGCCCCTCTTATTTCATTTTTCACTTCCCCTCTGAACTTTCTATATTCTGCCTGGTTCTCACTTGTGTTATCAATCTGACACCTGTCATATGCCCCTTTTTTCCACTTCGTCTTATTCTCTATCTCCGTTGTCATCCAGGGAGCTCTGACTTTAGTTGCCCTACCTTTCTCCCTCGTTGGAATGTACCTTGTCTGTACCCGAATCATCTCTTCTTTAAAGGCCGCCCACTGTTCAATTACAGTTTTGCCTGCCAATCTATGATTCCACTTTACCCAGACCAGGTCGGTTCTCATCCCACTGAAATTGACCCTCCTCCAATTGAGTATTTTTACTTTTAGAGTCCTTTTCCATAGCTATTCTAAACCTTATGATACTATGATCGCAGCTCCCTAAATGCTCTCCCACTGACACTTGCTCCACTTGGCCCGTTTCATTCCCTAGAATGAAGTCCAGCAATGCGTCCTTCCTCGTTGGGCCAGAAACGTACTGGTCGAGAAAGTTATCCTGAACACATTTCAAAAATTCCTCTCCTTCCTTGACCCTCATATTATTGTTATCCCAGTCTATATCAGAGGCATAAGACTGAAAAAATACAGGATAACCTTAGGTGAAGGATAATTTACAATTTTTTGAAAACAGAAATGTCAGTGGAAAACTGCACAGAAAGGAACTGTGCAAGTCAGATTGTCAGAAGGCCAATCCTTCTAGGCTCAGGCTTTACTGAAAGGCTAGCAATGTACACGGGAAAGAGCAATTCTTGACTTCCCTACCGATTGATGCTGATGTGGCTGAAGCTTTCACAGGAACTATATTTTTGTGTCAATTTCCATAAGATGTACATCTCACAAGTCAACTTTATAACAAGATTTAGATTTTGGGGAAGTGTTAAGAAATTTCTTTTTAAGGAAAGAAAACTAATGAATTTTGTGATTTCACAGATAACTGATATTTTGGCCTCTTGAATTTTTCTAGTAGGACCAATTTTCTTTGATGTCCAAAGACAAATAATCCACTGTCATCTTGCCTAGAATCAACAGCTGTACAATATACAGTTTTACATGTTTTTTCACAATGCAAATTATGCATTTTAATATCCCTGTTTTCATTTTCTACTATATTGTTTTTCTACTGTTTTCATGATACTGTCAACAAAGCTCCACGTCAATGAAATGAGAAGAGGAAAAAAACTGCCGATATTTCATAGTATATGCTGACTATTTATTAAATGCAAGATTATTACTTTTTCAAAAACTGAAATATAAAGCAAGATAGAGAGCAAAGACAGAATGAATTACATGCATCTATTTTTGGTTCTCTCCCATGTATTTTTCAGGTACACGTGCAACAAAACACGATTTTCACGTGGATTTACAGGATACATGGAATGAAAACAAAAAATCAGCAGAAATGGCTGTAATGAACACAAGGTGTATTAATTAAAACAAATTCATTGCATTGTCTGGAAGCCAGCAGTAAATGATTCACCATCCAATCTCTTTGGTAAACCTAGTCAGAGGATTAAAACCCCTATCAACGCTTGGTTTCGCAGGAGAAGGATAAATCAGCTTCTACTGCGATTAATCCTATTTGAATGCAAATGGGTTTGGTTGGTCCAAATCAACCCCAATGTCTGATTTATAACCCTCCAATGTGTTTAGTGATACACATAACAATGTTTTTTGTAGTTCTGCATACACTATAGGACCTTACTTTTATAATCCTTCATGAGTAAACTCATCAGATTTCCAGCTCTTTAATATTACTTGTGATCCAGGAAAATCAGGATGGTGTATAACAGACAGCCGATCTGCAACGCCGTGTTTACCGCCCAGCAGTGATAGTTAACATGTAACGTGTAATGGGACTAACGTACAACTACACGATAGATAGATCGATCGATAGATCGATAGATAATGTATGTGCAAGGTTAGTTAAGTTAGGACAAGATGGCCATGGATGCCAACTTGCCACAAGTGCTCCCAAAGAAGTCAAGCATCCAAGAAGAAAGAAGAACCAACCATCACTGCAGCAGCCAACCTACTAAAAGAAAGAGGTTTTCTATTTAGGTTACATAGAAATAGCAAAATACTGGAAACTGCAGTGACACATTGAATACAAACCATACACTTGCTAACCTGTACTGTAATCTAACATTTAATATAGCTCTGTAATACTGTTAAGTAAAACCCAGATAAGACTGAGGTATTGTGATACATTTAAGATACAATTGTGCCTATGATGATCTAGACTCATGTCGATTAATAATTCAACACCAAGTACTTACAGTAGTCTTCAATGCTTAAGCTTGTGATAGTATTAGTTGTGTTATTGTAGATATTGTTAAAAAAAGTTTTAATGCATCTTTGTGTCCGACTTCACCCGTGATGATTCTGTCAAGTAGAAATTAATTGAACTCTGTTCAATGTTGTACGACAATCCAGTTGTGATACAGTTAGCTTGCACAAAGATTTACATAATTTGGTACAGGTTATGCGAGATAGTTCAAAGGCAAAATAATTCAGACATCTTACATAAAGCTTATACATGAATGGTGGATATGAATCCAATTTTCCTATGTGTACATGTTAGCAAAGGAGGGAAAAGATTTGCCTGGTAACTTCTGTTTAATATCGATTCTACCTATTGGGATTTAAAATACAATATTTCTTAAATATTTTATGGGATTTAGCATTTGTCCACTTTACAATAGACACTCCAGGACCTGAATAAAATCAGTTCGATCCATATCAGTACAATTGCTGAGGAAGCAAGGAGATATCAAATTGTCATTCTCCCTGAGCCTGAAAATAACATGTAGAAGTCAATTCTATTTTCTATAAAAGGTACTAAATAGCGTTATGGGTATGAGAGAAAAAGAACAATATTTTGAACAGAAAATAATTCCCCAGTCTTTCCTTCTACTTTAATTAAGATATCAGAAAAATTTAAGTACAAATTTAGACATGTGCCACATTAAACTGCTGAGTAAAATGGAGAGGAAAGAAATGCTTTTGTATTTAATGAATCTTTGTCACCAACTATGCACAAGTAGTGGAATTCTACTGACTTATAGGAAGTAACAATGTCCCAATTTCTGCAATTAGTTAAGACAAATCGGAAGATGGGTACAATAATTGTGCCAAGCCTCACAAATTGTAAATAGTGCCCTTGGCCCACAAATGTTATTGCATTTTAATCCTAACATACTGAGATAGATGTGTCTCTTCTGGGCGAGAATCCGGTGGAGCAGATTGCACGCCCTTTCCACTGAAATCAATAAAACGAAAATCAGGCTGGTTCTATATAGGTTGGTGATCTGCTCTATCAGATTGTCACCCAGGCAGTGAAGATGAAAATCTGCCCCACTGTCTCCTACAGGTAGAAATAGCTAACTAAGGATGAGAAAATATATTGGCCAGGCTTTTAACTGCCAGCAGGTTTCTGGCAGGAACAGGCAGCAAGTTAGCAGGAAGTGGTTGAAAATCATGCGGCCGGAGGCTGCCGACCAACACAAAGTATGTGGTGGGATCAGGTTCTGAGGGTCTCACATTTGGAAGTGGGTGGGGGGCACGGGAGGTGAATTCCAGGGCAGGGGAGGCTTTAACTTTCCTTGTGGAGCCTGGAGGAGCACTCCTGGCCCCACAAAAAGGAAGAAAAACTTTTACTTTTTTAGCCTCTTCTTGGGCTGATCCTCTTCCGCAGTGGCTTCTCCACCCAGGCCCAGGTTAAAATTGCACTTGGGTCCTGGATTTGCGTCATGAGAACCCGCTATTCATATGTTAAAAAGGACCCTGCTGGCTTTGGGCAGTTGTCCTTGCCACCAGCTCAGGAGAGCTGATCTAAGTTGCAGACAGCGGGATCCCGGCAGCTCCAGGCCATGTAAGTAACTCGAGGAATTTTAACTGCTTACCTGCTTGGTTTCTGCCATTTTAGGACAGTGCTAGGCAGAGCGTACGCTGTACACATTCAGCACAGTATCAGCTAGCGGTCCAGTGAAGAGGAACCCATCAGGAAAGTTTTAATTTACTTTTGCGGGGCCAGGAGTACACAAAGAGCAGAGCCCCCCCCCCCACTCCCTGGACCTAACTTCTTTCAGACTCCACAAAACCAGCTCGGGCAGCCCGACAGCCTGATGCTAATGAGGCCGAGACCTCAAAATTGACCAGGCCCCCTGTCGGAACTATTAGGCGGTCAGCAGGCACACTCCACCTTCCGTCAGCCTGAAACCCGCCCGCAGTCAAAATCTACCCATTGTGATATTCATCAGCTATTAAATCTATCTTAATCAATTGCTATCAGTCTACTAAAAGAAAAGCGCTAATTATAGATCAGCCTCAATCACTATTATATAAATGTAGTAGTTTACAGGCAATTTTTCCATAATAATTTGGTTTACATTCATTTTTCTGGAGCTGATTATAGGCTTGCAAGTTGTTTACTAGGCCCAATTCTTTCTGCACTGTTCGATAGGAGCAGAAATCATATTGTGTTGTTTCTGTGGCATTTCAAGCTTGAAGAGTTCATTTAATTGCATTAAGCAAGGTTGACAAAGATGTTCTCATATATAAAAATTCTGCAGGTATTTTTTTTTTAAATTAAGAACTTCCTCTACACATAGTCCCGGTTTCTCTCCTCCAGAGTGTATCACTCCGCTTCGCTCCAGTGTCAGGTTAGGCCCTAATTCTAGATTCAGGCTATAATTGCACTATAAGCGCAGTATCAATGTAAAGCAAAATCACTTTGCACTGATGCTACAGTGACTGCTGTAATTCATGATGAGTGCTGTAATTCTCTGCTAGTATTTTGAATTGTATATTCTACTAGATAGCCATACTGGGTCACATGAGCATGCCTTCAGAGGCAAATATTGTACGACTTCACTGATCAAACAGTAGCAGCCTGAAATTAGAATCAGGGCGAAACCCGACACTGGAGCGAAGTGGAGCGAGACTCTTGAGGAGATAAACCAGGACTACATTTAGAGGAAATTATTAATTTTGTTTCAGATGAATAGTATTCCAATAGTATGCAATGTGCCTTATAGTGTCTGTGCTCAGCCAGGAACTACAGGTCATGTAGAAAACTCATCATCCATGTCTTCAGACCATAGCAAAGGCCTCTAAGGAGCCACCATTGTGTTTCCTTGTTTGAAGGCTTAACAACCAGACTGACTCAAAATAAATGAACTAAAAATTGAGCCCAGAAAATTTGCACCATCATTTGATATTAACAACATGTACATTCGTCTTGTAAGTTGTCATTTATGTGCACAGTTAAATTGTGCATTTGGCTATTAGTTTAATTTCACCATCCACCAGTCATAGCATGTGCAGAAAGTCAGTATTAGCACTGAATCTGAATCCACACCTCTACTCACCTTGGAAAGTGTACATATTCATTAGAATTGTAGCTATCATTTTGTCAATGCAGTCAGACATTGAGTATGCAATGCCAGAAATCCCTCGTTTGGAGGGCCCCAATGGCACAAATGCCAAAACTATAGCCCCAGGGTGAGAGAGTGGTAAAAGAGGAATTTGGGCCCATTAAAGACAGATGCAGGTAAGACGATAATGGACAATAAGGACATGGCAGACTTGTTAAATGAGAATTAAAAACAGAAAATGCTGGAAAATACTCAACAGGTCAGGCGGCATCTGTGGAGAGAGAAACAGAGTTAATGGGCTCGATTTTCGCACCCACGATCGGGTGCGTTCGTGGCGGGGGGGCTGCGAAAATCCGGGATTCCCGGGGCGGGTCTGGAGCGTGGCTCCAACCCGTCAACTTCCGGGGTCCCCAGCATATGGGACTCCCGCCGGCAATTAAAGCCGGCCGGGTGCCACTTAAAGTACTTAAACCAGGTACTTCAGGTTGTTTACAGATCTGATATTTTAGGAGGGATGGGATTTTGAAATGAACTGAGACTGTTTCCCGTACTGGGGGAAATACTCCCAGTTCAAATGGACGGGTTGCAGCCATCAGCCTGTGGCAGCTGCAAAGGTCCATTTGACAGGTGGGGGGGGGGGGGGGGGGGGGGGAGAAAGAGAGACCCTCACTCATTGCAGGAGGCCACTCTGGACAAAGTTTGGCCTCCACCACCCTCCTCCTAACGATAAAATTCACAAACTTGCACACTTACCCCGGTGTCCAGACACATGTATCTACCTTGCGGACCCCCTCAAATGTACATCTTCTGGATGAGGGCCACTGCAACTGCAGTCATGGCCTCCTCGGAGGGTGAACAGCATCACCAGCCACGCCGTCCACCTCTAACACGTGGAGCCCCACAACACAGTGCTGTGACACATCCACCTGTACAGCAGGAGGGAGGGCTACCGCAGAGAGAGATGCGTCACAGAGGGCACTACCCTCGCCACAGGGTCCACAGACAGAGGCTCAGCTTCCTGGACCTCTCTGAGCAGCAGTGCACACGGAGGCTCAGAATCACTCGACATGTAGTCGTGGACATCTGCAGCCTCCTTCATGCCGAGCTGCTCCCGGCTGGCCCGAGCACCATCTTCTTACCTGTCGCTGTCAAAGTCACCACTGCCCTCAACAACTTCTCCTCTGCATCCTTCCAGGGTGCCACCGGGGACATCGCCGACGACTCTCAGTCGTCTGCACAAAAGAGCTCTGCAAATACACCTACACCCACTTTGCAGTGACACAATGGGTGGCATCAGGTGTGGGTCTTCATAGTGATCCTCAAGAAAGGGCATTATTGCACAAACCAGACAAGATTCGCAAAGACGTGGCAGTAGTGGTGACAATATAATATGTGAGTTGATCAGAAATTAAATATAGGTAAACACCATGACAAACCCTCAAACACCCTTGTGCATCCCCTTCATGCTCACGACACATTTGCCTTACGCTTCCTACTGCACATATGTGATGCATGCCCTGTGGCTGCAGCACAGGTAGTGGCAGGTTGAATGAGGCTGACCGTGAAAGAAATGCATGAGAGGGTGAGTATGTGATACAGCCATGAGATTGTATGAGGATTGGGTTGAGTGGTAGTGGTGGGATGAGTACTGGCGAGGTGAGTAAGTGCAGGTAAGATGAGGATGACCTTTGAGTGTGTATGAGGGGTGATGTGACAGAGTAGTATTGGCAGTGCTGAAGGAGATGTGGGGTGGGGGCGGTGATGTGGCAGACAGAGGGGAGGGGAATGAGTAAGTGTACTCACTTCCGCTGACCTACTTAGGTGATTGGAGCGCCTCTTGCACTGTATGCAGGTGGGCGATATGTTGGTGGTGCCGGTGACCTCCTCTGTCACCTCGAGCCAGGCCTTCTTGGTGGCAGAGGCAGGCCGCTTCCTCCCGCCCGCCAGAGGGAAGATCTCTTTCCTCCTCCTCCCCCTCCTCCTCACCCCATCCAATGAGATCTGGAGTGAGGCATCATTAAACCTTGGAGCAGCCTTCCCCCTGGGCTGCTCCATGCTGTAATTTTTCCTATTTCCTGCAGCATCAGTCAGTGGAGGACTGCCCCTTTAAATAGAGCTCCTCCAGCTGACAGACCTTGCTGTGCATGTGCAGTCCGCCCGACGCGCAGCTCAGCAGCGGGGAACCCGGAAGCCAAGGTAAATGGCCTGCGATTCCGTGCGGAGCACACTGATTTCACCGGGCGCGTGGTCGACCCCCGGCCCTGCTAATATTGAGCCCAATGTTTCAGACCTTTCATCAGAACTGACCAGCATTTTCTGTTTTAATTTCAAATTTCCAGCATCTGCAGTATTTTGCTTTTGTTAAATGAGTACTTTGTAACCATATTCACAGTGGAGGAAGAGAACAAAATACCAGCATCACAAGGGAACCTTAAAATATTTCAAGGGGAGGAACTTAGGGGATTTAATATAAGTTAAAAAAACAGCAATGGAGAAAATAATGGGACTTACGATAGACAAATCTCCAGAAACTGATGGTTTCCATCCCAGAATATTAAAAAGGGATGTTCTCTGATTGGCAGGCTGTGACAAGTGGTGTTCTGTACTGGGGCCTCAGCTTTTCACCATATATATTAATGACTTGAATGAATGGAGAATTCTATATCGAAATCCGCAGATGCCTTCAGTTAGGAAGCACAGTAAGTTGTGTAGATGGGAGCAGGAAGTTACAAAAAGGACATAAACAGATTGAATGAGTAGGCAAAACTATGGCACATTGAGTTTGACATAGGGAAGTTTGAGGTCATCCACTTTGGATCTAAGAAAGACAAATCAGAATATTTTCTTAATGCTAAGAGATTAGAGGGGGGACAAAATTGAATAAGGCCTATTATTAGGCTCAGGTAGCGTGATTTGCTATTAACCTGTGCCCAATGGCCCCCACGCAGGCAGGATGAAACATTATTTGTTGAAAATAAAAGTCTGCTGTCTGCACGGAGTCTGAACGGAGATCAGACATCGCACATGTAAAACACAGATGCAGGTCCCATTCCTATGTTTACAAACTGATGAATTACGTTAAAACATTGAACAAAGGTTGCACACTACTAAATCCCACATCCTCTAATCTGCATGCTAGACATCACCAATCTGAGTTTGTACCAGGCCTACGAGAGTGCGTGCACCAAGGTTCTCTGCTGATCCACTAGAGGCCTTAGTGCAAGAGGTGGACAGAAGGAGGGACTTCCTATATCCGTGGTGGTGGTGGTGGTGGTGGTGGGGGCAGGGCGGGGGGGGGTAGGAGGGAAAAGAGGGGGCAAGAGGCCCTCCAGACATATGCCCAAAAGGCAGTGGGAGGCAGCAGGGCACAAAGTCAGTGCCAGGCACACAGCACCACGAACATGGATGCGGTACAGGAAGAAGTTCAATGCTTTGACACGAGTGGGTCAAGGTGAGTGAGGTCAACTTGTCAAGTGGCGTCTCCTACCAACTACACCACGCACAACACCTCCCATCCCCCACATACCAATAAACTCTTTCCATCAGTACTCAAGTCTTCCAATCAGATGCTTCCTCTCACCCCTACACATTATCACTGTTGCAAGCCGCCCACCCCCAACTCATAGGCCACACACACTGCAGCTATTCAACCATGACAGACACATGTCCCACTTTCTTGCAGGAGAAGGTGGTGCATAACAGGATGCAGCCTGTTCCGCCATTCAATAAGATCATGTTTGACCTGTGACCTAACTCCATATACCTGCCTTAGCCCCATATCCCTTAATACCCTTGGTTCACAGAAATCTATCAATCTCAGATTTAAAATTCACAACTGAGCAAGCATCTTCTGCCGTTTGCAGAATAATGTTCCAAACTTCTCCCACCCTTTACATGTAGAAGCATTTCCTAACTTCACTCCTACATGTCCTGGCTCTAAATGTTAGACTATGTCCCCATGTCCTAGTATTCAAGTCTAGGAGACCTCCAAAAACAGTTACAAATGCATCAGCTGCCAGAAGCAATAATCCAGCCACAAACCGATAAATCCTGCATGATCCCTTTAAATAGCCCTGGTGGGGGGGTCCTCCAGGCCGTCTAAGGCATTTTCAGATGGTCTTGGTTAAGACTGTGCGTTGAGTTGAGCATCAAGTCCCAAAATGGTATCTATCACTTTAAATCAGCATTGCACACTGATTGTATCCATTATCTCCTTACTTTACATGTTGCCGGCGTTCGGTATTTGCGCATGTGCTAATACCTATACCAAGATGGTGTCCGGCGCACGTCACACTGGAAACGTGCGTGTGCAGCCAAGTCACCATCTTGGTACTTAGGAAGGCCGCTTCGCGCCGAAACGACAGGCGCAAGACAGCCCAATTTCTAGCCCTAGGAGCTGTAGAGAAGTAAAGGGATTAAAAGATAGCGCACAGGTACAAAAAGTAATCAAAAAGGCTCATGGAATGTTGGCCTTCATTTGAAGGGGGTTGAAATTCAAAAGTGAGGAAGTGATGCTTCAGTTGTACACAGCCTTGATCAGAACCCATCTGGACTACTGCATTCAGATTTGGGGACCAAATGTCAGGAAAGATATATTTGGCCTTGGAAGGGTTACAGTGCAGATTCACCAGAATTATACCAGGGCTTAAAGGATTAAATTATGAGCACAGGTTTGTATTCTCTTTGAGTTTAGACGGTTGAGGGGTGATTAAGTTAAGATGTTTAAAATGACAAAGGGATTCAAAAGGGTAGATACAGAAGAAATCATTTAATCTGTTTTTCACACAAAGGGTAGTGGAAGCCTGGAACTTGCCCCCCCCCCCCACAAAAAGACAGTTAATGCTGGGTAAATTATTAATTTTCAAGACTGAGATCGATGGATTTTTGTTAAGTGAGGGTATCAAGGGATATGGAGCAAAGGCGGGTAAATGGAGTTGAGATACAGATCAGCCATGATCTAATTGAATGGCAGAACAGGCTTGAGGAGTTGAATTGCCTATTCATGTTCCTGTTATCTTGACAGTTATTCAAAGGATTGTAGCAATCAGAGATGTTGATAATATTGGGCAGCATGGTGGTACTCTGCACTACTGCTTAGCAGCACAGAGAGATAACACACAGGTTTGATCACTTATTCTGCTGAGTTCCCAATCTGAGTCGTATTAAGGAGGGAGTAACTAATTGGAGACTGCATGGATTTCTTGTGAGGTGGGGGGGGGGGGGTGGAGGGCAGGAAGCCAAATAGGCCGGTCCAGTTTGAGTGGCAACTCATGCCTCCGGTCAGCCATCCAGATGTGGATCATCCAAGGTTTGGCAGTAAGAGACTTGCCTACGCTTTGGCAACAAGAGAATGACTCTAGGTGTACTTAAGAACAGAGAAAACTTACCTGGCAAAAATTATCAATTAAAAAAATCATTTAAAAATAGAATGTGACAGAGGCTTCTGCTGAGGTGAAACCACAGCATTCTCTGTTGCTCGGCAAGAGTCAAGCAGTTACCTTGTGGCCTGTAAATAATCCACAGGATTTCCTCTTCCTCCTCCCTCCATAGTTCTGTGATCCAAGGCGAATACGTCACTCACACGATACGGCTCAATGTACAAACAAGACAAGAGGATTGAGCATCAGCCAGTGATATTAAAATCCTATATCAAAAATGATTAAATACTACAACTGGAATTAGGAAGAATTTTAATGGGTGATTTTAATTAGATTCACTTCCTTAAAATTACCTTAATTGATGTCATATGCAGCGTTACTAAAACCTCCGAGAACAATCCAAGTAGTGGTGTTTAATTAGACACCAGGCTTTCAGGGCCGGTGTAAGTGGCACTGAACATTAGCATGCTAAATCTTGAACCAATGTCTGATCCCACTCAATGGTACCAAGACCAGTTCTGCTCAGTTCCTGATCTAAGCTGTGCCAACTGAGTAAAGGCCAAATGAAGGCTGCAGCATTTCCCATCCATGGGAGGGGGAAAAAAATTCAAAGGGGGCACTCACTGTCCATCACTGTCCTCCGAGCATGATAGAGCATTGGCAGTGCCTTGCAACCACCTTCTCGACCACAGAGGACCAGGTATACAAAAAGAAAATAAAACTTCGGAAGATAACAGGAAAAGTGGCCCCCAAAATATCACCATTAAATGAAAAAAAAAGTTCTGAGCATGCAAACAATATTTTACAACTACAATTGCCAAGCAAAGATAGATCTTTGCTGCCCTCTTCAAATAAAAAAAAAATCTGGTAAGGAACATTAGTGCTGAAGAATGGAACATTTTTTCCCCTTTTGGCACCCAGTGTCAGCATCAAATACTCTCAGGTCAGGTATAGTACACACCAAATAAAAGAGTAAAGCTCCCTCTATCCAAAAGGGTTTCTCAAACTAAAGGGTATCCCTTGCTGCATCAGTGTAAATTTTTCATGTTTACACACGGCCATCCTTTACACTTTTGTGAAATTTTAAACTTAGTCTCAATTTGTTTCAATTATATGCCGTTGTGCATTGTGGATCTGCACTTAACTAGAAACTAGGTCGAGACTACCTACATCATTTTACTCCAAATGTCTCTAGCCAGCAAAAAGGAGACTTTAATCTATTTTTTATAAATTGAGAAACAAGGTGAAAAAGATAATGCTCATAGTACAAGCCAGCCTGATGGTTGAAAAGGATACTTAAGTCAAGAAGTAGTGATTAGATGCTGCTAAGCTTGAACTTGAGGTCTAAAGATAGTAGTTGGAAGGAAAGACTGAGGAAGGCAAGGAGTTCAATAGTTTAAGATGTTGAGAAAGAATAAGTTAGAGTAAGAGACTATAGGGTAGATTTTAACTATTGATCCATTTTGAGCCGAGCCGAGCCTCATTAACGTGTATGCGGTGAGTTGCATGCCATGAACAAGCATCTCAATGCAGCTCATTGCTTTCAGGCCACCACAATATCAGACTGCCCAGAGGCCAATCCAGTGTGGAAAAAGGTAGCTCTGGGGAATTAGTGGTTGGGGGAGGGGGGTGGAAGAGCCCTGGGCAGTGGTAGCCCATATTATTCTTGTGGAGCTCATTCTGGCTCCACAGAAATAATTTTAGCATTCACCTCGTCAGGCCTCTTCTGCAGTACCACCAGGTGTGGTGTGTGTACAGCAGACACTCTGCCCACTAGGCAGTTAAAATGGTATGAGATCCTATGTGTGTCACAGGACCCAGATTTGCATAGATGAATGGATTCCACCTGATTCAGTCTCGGCCGCCCAGCAGAAGGCCCCGTGAAAAATGGCGGTGGAGCAGGAACGGGGGTAGCAAGTCCACTACCTCCATTTTAACTCTGCTACTGCCCTATATCTGCCAGGCAGAATGAATTAAAACCTCACCGTGTGATGAATCTTTGTTTCAGCAAAGTGAGAATGCAGGGATGAGGAAAAGCATGTAGAACAACATATGAGCAGTAACAGGACAGGAAAGCTCAGCAGAGTATTGACCATAGTATTATAAAAAGACAAGAAGGGTCAGGCTAAAAGATAAGAAAGGTCAGGAGTGAGAGAGGACACACAGACAGGAGATTGGAAGAAGGTCTACGAGATGGATCATTTATCAGATGGCAAGTTTTCGTGTTGTTGAGGGAATAATGATCATTTGGTAAGCAAGAAGAGTTGTAGGGGTTCCACGTGAGGATTTGAGGAAGACAAGAATGTTAATATATAAAAAAGTATTGAGGATGGAGCTAAAGGCAAGAGATGGAAGCGGCTGGCTAAAATTGGATGAAACACAAAAAAAAACTGTCTGAAGAATTGAAAGAAACAAGTTGTTCACTGCCTTATTAAAAGACATGGAGGTCAACATGTAATAATTCAACCACTGCGCTGTGAGAGGAAGTTAAAAATTGATAAATATAGCATACAACACATTCGATATTTTCCTGCATGTTCTTCAATCTAGTCAAATTAGAATTTTTATCCAGATATTTTACCAATTCTTCCGCAAAGTGAATGGTTGGGAGTGGTGCCCTCATGGCTAAATATCCTGTCTATATTCACTGTGTAGGACCACATGTGAAGAGTAGCCACTTGGGTAACACATTGCAGAGGCCCATGCAACCATATGCCAGCAGAAGTAGATATCTGTGGCAGGTGGGGGCTGGAAAGGAAAGAGAATTAGAGGGAAAAATATATACAGTCTACTATTGTAATCAGTTATTTCAATTTGACAAAAAAAATTAGTTTACTGTTAAAAGCTTTAAGATGGATGGGATTAAAAAAAAAATCTAAACAGTACATGGTCAGGGATGCATCAACAAAATGTGATTGCTGTAAACATGTTTAAATACCTACCACTAGAAGTCAGTATTGGAACTATGAACAATGAGACATTTCCAGGGATGAAAGCCTGTTTTAACAGGCATATACATTTCACATGTTCAAAAATGTGTTTTCTGGGCAACAGAAATTTAAGCTTACTTTTGATCATATTGGATAAACTATACATTTATTCATACTGCTGTAGTGAGTAAACAATACATTATGCTGTTCATAACAGATATATATTGTATACAGCAGTGCTACAATATAGAAGCTTGCCACATTGTATAAAACACCTCATTGATAACTAGATGATAAAATATTTAGTTTTGCAAAGAATGCTATTTCATTTCGGCATATAAAAATCAGAAAAGTAATACTGTCATCTTTTATAACTGTTCCATTCTTCAGTCTTGGGCAATTTTAACATACTTATATAATCTGCAATATGACATTTTGGTCTTTGTGCTTTTATAAAATTAATTATTTTAATAATTACTGCAAATAATTTATTGTAAATATCAAAATCCTTTATAGCAGGCAGTTAGATTTAAAGATGCCACTGAATCAGTTGTAGAGAAAGGACAATTATTATATTCATCACTATAATAAACTATTATCCATCAATGCTGTGGTTGTTTTAAGAGAAAGATTAAAAATTTAATCATAAAGAACTACAGAAATAATGAGTTAAAGTACTGTGTAAGTTTTGTATATATTCTCAGCCCCCTGCAGTTACCAATAGCATTATCATCAGCTAATGTTTTTATTTCTTATTTTGTTTAAATTTAAATTTTGTAATTTAATTCCAAATTACAAAAATCACACAAGTTCCCTGGAATGTTCCTTTACAAACATTGATTTTTAATGGATGAACTGCAAATATAAATTGAGTATTTCATTAGTTTTAGGCTTGGGTGCATGTGACTTCTTTCTGGAAACCATATCCTTATAACCTATATTTTATGATCACAAATGCAGAATACATACACATAATTCTGTATCTCCCATATCAACATCAATTATGTTGTCAAATAATTCTCCCATTTTTTTTTCAGTACCAATGACTCCTTAGATAGTCAATTCCCCTAGATTCAACATTAATCATCTTATACAAATGGCAACTGAGGGGGGTGGGGGTGAAATGAAGCATATAATAAAAATTGTACCTGTATGTTACTTTGTTTATTAATGGTGAAGATGTGCATGGGTAGTTGGTTTGTTTTGGACTTGTATGTGCACAAATGGTAAACTCATTTACCTACTAGTTTTAAACCAGCTCCAGGATACGAGAACATCTACACCTGCACCTCCATAAGTTCCACTGACAGAAACAAGTATTTTAGGTTGGAGACAAAAGGAAGCCCTCCAGATAGTTGGGAATGGGGACTAGGTCATTAGGAGGGCAAAAAATATCCTCCTGGAGTGAGATGATTCGGTCACTACCTCTTACAAGTTGAAAAGGAAACAAATTGATCTAGCAAGCATGCTGGGAAAAACTACAGAGTAAAAGAACGAATCCTTTTTGCATTTGGAATGTGAATAACCCCTCCCAGGAACAAAAGAGGTACGTCCTGTACCCAAATGCACAAAGGGGTACAGTGGCTTGCTAAGACTTGGAATGCTTGGCACCGCCCCAATCTACAAAGGTCACCAGAACAACAGACTCTACCACCAGTATCCTTTCAGCACAGCAGATGGGTAAAATAGAAGTGGCACCGTTTCTTGCTTTCTGTCAATACAGCACCCAACCAGGTAAGATTGACTGGCAAGAGCTCAGGTAAGAACACTGGGGAAGGGAACGTAATTAAGATTGATGAGGAGGCAGCTCAGGCCTGTACTGGACTGAAGGATGTCCAGCTGAGGTTAACCACTTAAGGGAAGGAAAGAAGTGTTCAGTGGAGAAGCCTGGAAGGATTGTTTATTTTATACCAAAGCCACCCCTCACATTATGACAAATACTGTTAGTAATTGATGTAAATATAATTGTCTGGTTAGCATGGCACGATTGGTGCACTGTGATGTGAGTACTGCAAGTATAACAGGATATTCAATGGCGGAATTCATTCACTGTTTATAAATAAATTGATACGGGTTTGTGCATTGAGTACCAGTTCCAAACAGTCTATCAAATCTCGATCCGACCTGGCCCAGCTTTGTAAACTATGCTGCTCAGAAGAAATCGCACAAGAATCGATTAATTTACATGTAATATGAACCTGACCACCTGTGATCCTGTTTATTTCAATTTTCTCTTTTGGATATTTTATTAGAAGTTTTGAAAAACTTCAAAATTAGGATTAATAATTGCAGGTTTAAAGTAATGTACATTTTACTGTTAATTATTCATGCATACTAAAGCAGAATTAGGCACTACAACCAAGTAAACCAATTTTAGTACATGAAGAACAAACTGTACTTAGTGTGCAGACAAAGTTATTCCTAAAACTATTTAAAATATTGTGCAGAATAGAAATAAATCATTGCTAACTTTTCCCCAAGTATATATCACTGCGCATAGATACAATGTGGACATACAGAATTGCATATTGATTCCACCATCCTCTTTATAACTACCCTAAGGATATGAAAAATCTGTGGCAGATGTTTTAAGAGAAACATGAAGGAAAAGCAAGAATTCATAATGAATCGTTTCCTACTACTATCTTCAATGCCACTTAGTCAAACTAGTGAAAGCTACATACAGAATCACACCACTGTGCCTCAAAGACCAAATTTACAAACATCAAGTATTACATTTCATGCTATGCACTCCATTTTACATCATCATAAAAAATACCATTTTGATATCACAAATATTTATGTTAACAGTCTCAGCTGACATGCGCTTACCTAGTATACAAACATATCAAAGCTTCACATCTAGACTTGACTAAATTGATAATCTTTAGCCCCATAGTATGCCAATATGGCATCGCTTAATCAATTTACACTTTTATAGTACTCCTTTTCACCTAATAAATCTAGCCTGTACAAATCTGCTACTTGTACAGATTTCCTGCCACATCAGCACAATGTCATAATTTTTGGTGCATCGGCATCAAAAGGGCAATATAAAGAACAACAACTACTTGCATTTATATAGCGCCTTTAATGTAGTGAAAAGTCCTAAAGCGTTTCACAGGAGCGTTATCAAACAAAGTTTGACACAAAAAGCCACATAAGGAGATATTAGGACAGGTGACCAAAAGCTTGGTCAAAGGCAGATTTTAAGGAGCGTCTTAAAGGAGGAGAGGGAGATAGAGAGGCAGAGAGATTTAGGGAGGAAATTCCAGAACTTAGGGCCTAGGCAGCTGAAGGCATGGTCACCAAGGGTGGAGTGATTAAAATCGGGGATGCGCAAGAGGCAAGAATTGGAGGAGCACAGGGATCTTGGAGGGTGTTAGGGCTGTAGATGGTTACTGGATTATCATAAGGAACACTACGCCAGACATGATAGAACATTGAATTAAAGAGTGACTAATAATTTTTTTGTCTTCAAATTTAAGTCGGTATCCTGTGCTGTGATTTGCCAATTGACTGTCCCATTAGTTACTCTTTAATCAAAAGAAACTAACTGGCAATCAAAACCTGAAAATAGTGCTCTATTAAGATGTTTTTAGCGCTCAAACATGGAACTCTGCCACTCTATCCTATAGTGTAACTACTGTTCCCATTCATATTGTTGCTTAGATGTATAGTGCTTATAAAGTTCATTTTAACCATTTTTGCGCCCTCCTGTTCTGGAAGTGCTGACTCTTCCTCGGATATGATTCCATGGGAGTTAGCAGGTCTCCGGTATCTCACCCAAGTGACCATTCTTCATGCATTGGCATGCTATTTGACCTTGGATGTCCAAGCGCCGTCTCACCACACACTCACGTTTTCCAGCATGGGGTACAAGATACCAATCAGGAGTGGGAACTCTACATAATTTTTCCCTCGCTAACCCAAGGGCGTTGAGGTCTACCACAGACCTAACTAAGATCAGCTAAGTTAGCACAGCTCAAGTGATTAAGAGCAGTGCCTTTACTCACTAGATCATCAGGGAAGCTTAGTGACATGATCTTTAAAGTTCCCATTTTATTTTCATTCCTTCTATGACTATTTGACTGGAAAGTGGTGCATATTAATAAAAGGCTCTGTGTATTATCAAAATATTTTACAATAAAATGGTTGGTTTTTAATCTTTCACTTTTATTTTGGGAAGATTCAGAAAACTCACTGCTCACCTCTATTCACTAATTAAGATTTAGACGCTGTTGCTTATGGTAAACAGCAATGCTGTTGTAATCAGCACTCAAAAAAAGTGCATTAATATTTGATTTTGGTAATAATCAGTATGCCTGTTAACTGCAATCCAGTCATGCACTGATCCATTATTTTACATTAGCAGATTAAACAGAAATTAATGAGCTGATTGGCAGAGACAACGGGCATTAGTGTACAATAAAAGTGCATATTTCCAAAGTGACATCTGCTAATGGTAATCATAAATGCTGTAGTACGTTTTATGCTGGAATCATCCGTGTCTTATGCTAGCATAAAACATGCTAAGCATCATTATGACTGGACTAGTATTTACAGGAGGATTTGAGCCTTTCACAATATTTGTTCTCCTGGTTCAGCCGGTCACAGGTTTTCACAGCTCACATGCTCTAGAAAATTGTTTGAAATCCAAATATCTAGACATGAGGAAGGAATGTGCAATGCAGGATCAGCACATGTACGTGCATCACAGCAGCCAATAAGGAGAACTGAGAAAACATTCTAATGGTATTTTGCACAGTGGAACAGTGTAGATTCCCTAGGTAAGAAATGGGGATAAGACGTGGATTGTTTTATACTTCACTTAAAGTTGCGACATAATATTTAGACTATTCAAAACAGGTCATTTATATTTTGAAAGACTATATGTTTGATTACTTAGCATGTTAACTCTTTCCAGAAATAAGCAAGGCATACTGACAGAAAGATAGAATTCCTCATTCTGACTGTTGTTTGTACTCTGGTTAATGAATATTGCTGGAAAGGATTTTGGTGTAACTGACTGGTTGTGAATCTTGAACGGTGGTTTAATTATGGTTTCAAACATGAATTATTAAACAGGCAACATCCTTCAAGTACTGCTCCCTCAGCTTATTATTTACTAATTTATTTTTAGCGGTAGGATTTTTGCCTACCAATTAGTAAATTTTGTCAATAAAAAATGATAAATGTTTATATAACTGTTGTATAATGGATTACTTTTCAGATAAAAAAATAAATAAACCCTTTTCCTCAAAAAATTTGCAGTTCCATTACAGACTGGAAACTTCAAAGATCACCAAGTGTCACAGACATCCGACAAAAGTTAATCTTTCCCAAATGTTCTATGCACTTCTGCACAAAGTACTGACTGTGTAAGTCACTTAACAAGTTAGCAATCTTTAAATTGTATGACTCCACTATTAAAAAGAAATTAAAAAGTAAATGAAATACCTCTGTAAATTGACTTTTTAAAAAAAAATTATAAATGATACCCCCAACATCTGGCAACATTTAATAAAATATTATGTACACAAATCTGGTCATAAGATGGCGATATTACTGTAGATGTGATGTAGATCTTGTGGTATAACTCCAGAAAAGCAGTTTATTGTAGCAGTGTTTCTGGATATCTGAAGTGAGGGTATAGTATACAAAAAAGATTTAAACTTCAGTACTCCAAATCTATTTTCCTTTTCATACATGGTGTAGGAAGTAAAGAAATCGAACTATGAAATATTTTGATGAACGCACCAGACTAAAGCAAAAGATATTATTTCCCAATGGGAAATTGATATCAATAAGTGCATGTTTGCATATTCAAGTTGTTGATCTCTTGTTCCTCCCAATTGCTGGCCCAGGAACTAAAGCAGAGAGTAGAGGCCATTACTTCAAATGCTCAGGTAGTGTGCTTACTGATGTTTAAATACATGCAGCAGGATTTTTTAAAAACTGTAATCAGTCAATGTGTGGCTTGAATACTTGTGGTAATGATTTTCACTCTTCACCACTACCTGATTCTAGGACTGGCAGCAGCCAAGGTTTAGCCAAGAGCAGAAGTCAAAGCCTCAAGTACACAAATCACGAGCTTGCCACTATCAATCCCTGCTGCAGATGGTGAAACGTCTTCAAAAATCAGTAATGCTTAGAACAAATCTTTTTCACCTGCGGGTTTCTTTGGATCCTGTCAATACAGGACATGTAATTATTGAGACAAACTGTAATCAATTATTTTGTTTACTAAAGATTTTAATCAACTATTTGGATACTATACCATAGAAATGATATAGTGGTAGCATTCCCACCTCTGAGTCAGATGGATTGAATTTTGGACCAACTCCAGACAGCCCAGTGAACGGGGACTGGAAAGCCGACCCTGAATATCGGCTCGACATCCAGAAGGTGTACTTGCATCCACCTAGGAGAAGGTACTTCGAAGACAAACCGTGTGAAAGGCAATGGGAAACCACCTCAACTGCTCTTCCCTAGTAAGTGGCTCAAGAATCTCATGTGTGAGACTTGAGTTAGGACCTGCCCTAGGGCAGAATACAATGAACAGACAGACAGACCATATAAATGGTACAGAACCTTGATAACTGCAGCATCAGATTGTTGCACAGAAATGTAATGCTATCCTGAAAAAAAACAAGCTCATTTATGTTGCCCAAATAGTAAAGATCAAAAACACAAATTCTTCTTTTGCTATCAGAGTGTAATATGAAATATTCTCTGATTTGGTCTGGGAGGCGAAGTATCCCAGGTGCAAAAATCTGCTTCCTGGGTTTAGCATTGTGGAAACCACACCTCATTTAACAAAGTGATTCTTTTGACACAGATGTTAAAAGCAGGTAATATTATTATTAATATTTGTTTATTTAGTGCTTTATCACATTAAAACATTTCAAAATGTTTCATGCTATGAATTGCTTTTGAGGTGCAGTGACCATGGTTTCTTCTGGCAAACACGGCACCAATGAAATGAATGTCTTTGTAAGATGGGTTTTGAACGATAATATTAAATGTGTGCACAATTCCTATTATTGGCTAACTCAGTGACAGGTCAATTGTATTGTTGATTTGATATTTAGTAATTAACACAGTCCTAATTATGACATCAAATCTATGACAAATTAAGAAAAACAAGTGTCTTCAGCAGATAGCTTCAGAAAGGCTTTTGCATCATCATTACTACATTACAACCATTGAAAACTTATTTCAGATGGGTTACTATTCAAACTACATAAAATTTGCAAATATGCTGAAATACTTGCACGACTCAAGCTCACTGGGACATTGCTAATACTGTACCACTCCAATCAAATTAGTTCCATGGATCAAATACAAGTAAAAATATTTCACATAGCTTGAAAATGCCAATTAGAGCTTTTTCAACCATTCCACTATCCATTTATTAAAAACTTTTGGGAAATGGCAATTAAAGTATATTGAACATTTCAGTCCTACTACTTTGTGCGATTAATCCATCCACCCAGTTCCACCTGAAAAGTGATTTTTATTTGAATATATTCTTCATGAAACAAAATACACAACTTTGGGAGAGGAAATAAAGACTTAATAGAAAACAACAAATTATTTTATGGATCCCATAAAAGTTTTGTTAACAATTGGTGGTCCAATTCTCTTCACAGATCCAATGTTATATATACCATTTCTTCCAGAACTCAGTGGAAACTCCTCTGTGGGTCTGTTTGCCAGTGCAGTGCTGGAGTACTACTAAATTAAAACTTAAAGAAACAGTCCATCACTTGAAATAATATGTTGGAGCTCAGAACATTTTTCCTACAACTTAGTGCCTGAAAGCCATTTTGACAGTTTAAAAAAAATGAAATAAAGAAAAGGAAGATTTGCATTTATACAGCGCCTTTCACAACCTCAGGATGTCCCAAAGCACTTTACAACTAATGAAGTACTTTTTAAGTGTAGTCACTGCTGTAATGTAGGAAACAGCAGCCAATTTGCACACAGCAAGGTCCCATCAACAGTAATGTTATAACGACCACATAATCCGTTGTTTTTTTTTTAAAAAGGCGATGGCGGCAGGATAAATATTGGCCAGGCTACCATGGCGAACTCCCCTGCTCTTCTTGGAATTGTGCCATGGGATCTTTTACCTCCACCGGAGAAGGCAGACAGGGCCTCGAATTAACGTCTCATCCGAAAGACAGCACCTCCGACAGTGCAGCAGTCCCACGGAAATAATGAAAGCTACGAAAGTTTTTAAGTTAAATACACACAGACCAGTGCCGAAATCTGTGTAATATAACAGAAAATATTGCAATTATGCCTGAGTTCTGAACTACTGCGTTTCTCGTACTAAATTGTACTCTACCAGAGGTTGCCTATTCCTTGGTTCATCTTATTTTAATCTGTAGTTAACAAAACCAGATGTCGTGCTCAAAAGTAAAGTTTTGTAAAAAATATACTATTTGATTAAAACAACCGAGCTATCTACCCTGTTTTTTTTAAAAAGGAGTCAGTGTTGCTAACCATGCTTCTGATATCGATTTGTTTTTTTTTTCCATTCTATATAAGCAGTTTGGCTCGGTTTTCTGCCTGATTCAAAGAATGGGGTTTAAGATATCGTTTTAACACCACTGTACCTGAACATAAACGGGTGTACTATGTAATCACGGCTTCTAAACAGGAAGAATAAAGGAGGGACTGTTCTGAAACAATAAATATTGGCCCAAGCAGTCTTAAACCTGTGGAGTGAACTATACAAGAGGCTTATGGCACCGCTGCTGCACGTTCAGGCTGGAATGACAAGAGAATCCCGTTTGCCGCCGTTCATTAACACGACAAAGCTGAAATTGTACAGCGTATCGAACCCGGAGGGGCAGCTGTCACACATCACAAACCTACACTGGGGACCCAGAGAAGGCAGGGTTTTAAACGATTCTATTTTTACCATACCAAATATTGACCGCAGCATGGAAATCCGTTTTGAAAACGACATTCTCCGTGAACTGTGCAATGATTGATTAAAAAAAAGACCATTGTGTGGATAGATTATGGGAGATTTATAGCCGGCCAAAGCTACCTCAGACTTCTCGGGCACCAGAAAAAGATTGTCATCATGTGTCAAACAGCAAAACAAGATCACTTACTGTACCATCACTAAAACCCATTAAAACTCTCTCGCTGTAATGCCGTGCCCTACAATATATACAGTAATTCAATCTACTGAAAATCGACACAAGTATATCAACTTTCGTAAAGTCTTACAAAGTGATGAAAACAAAGGGAACATCCTGGTACTGATTCACGATCACTCTGCAGCACGACTCGCACCCAACTAGAATTACTCACCGTGTATTCTCTTATTTAAAAAAAAATACCAAGCACTGCGCTAAATGCGTTGAGCTTCTGCTGAAATAAATCTCTCACCAGTTCATCAACTGCAAAGCGTGTCTCATTAATTAAAGCAATTCAGGAGAACATAAAAGAAAAAGGGGAACAAAAATAGGTCAGGAGCAAAATACAGCTTAAAAAAAAGGGGGGGAAACACAGAGAGAGAGAGAGAAAAAAACTTACTCAAGATGTTTGTGACCCAGCTTTACACCAGAAAGACGCTTCCAGTAACTTTAGTTCTCTTTGCTTTGCTAGGATGCAGTGCACTGGACGCTATAAATCCAAATGTTTAATGTGTCACTTGCCCTGATGAGCAGCAAGTTTTATACAGCGGGGAAGGCGCGCGCACGCGCAGCGAGCAGCTGGAGCTGGGTGCAAAGGGTCCGAAGATTAGAGTGTGATCCCAGCACAGCCCAGCAAGCGGATTGGAGACGGCAGCACCTCCGCCGCCACATCTCCTCCAACCCTCCAAGCTGACCGCCACTGCCAAAAAGTCACAGCAGCCGCTCGGAAACGTTCAACTTTAATAACGTACGGTCACTTTGCAAATAGATAAATCTGATAATCTGAAACAATCTCCCCTCTCCCAAGCACAGGTCAAAGACGTTTTATCTTAAATGACAATTCAATGTACAATACAGCTTACCTCCACTGTAGAGAGTTGGAGGTTGCGTCCTTGCAAATTCTTTGACGTTCGGGAAAGGAAGTAAAGGTTGTTTTTTTTTTGGTTAAACAGACAGCAGTCCCTCTGAAGGATGCACAGTTTATTTCAGATTCCAGATATTTGAGGATAAGCCATTGCAGCGGATCAGCTGGTTGATTGTTTTTGTTCTCTCCTCTCCGGTAATTAGCAGTGAGGGAACAGGACGGTAATTTTATTTTATTTTGTTCTTATTTCTAAATGGATTTTTTTTCTTCCCGCCCCCCCCCTCCCCGTCCAAAGACGGCTGTTTATTGACTGGCTTCCACACCCCCTCCTCCTCCTCCTCCTCCTCCACCACCACCTCCACCGGTTGTGTTGAGAAGCTGAAGTCGGATTCCTAGCAGGCGAGCCCCAGCAGTATTGGACTCAGAGCCGGGGACTGAGGAGCAGTTTCCCCCTGTGCTCGCTGCTGAGAATCGGGAGCGCGCGCCCCGTGCGCGCGGGGAGGGGAGAGCTCGCGCCCGACAGCCGGAGCTTGGCGCGCGTCCGCCCGGACCAGGTGTAATCCCGCTGTACAACCAGCGATAACGTGGATTCATTTGAGTATAATTGAGACATTCCCTGCAGAGAATGTCGAAAATTGTATGTTTGCTTTTGTACTGAACCATTATCGATAACGTCCGATATCTTGGAAAGACCCTTCCCATAAGCCTTATGTAAAATTCTTTCTAACTGGAATTTATTTTTAATAGTTACTTCATTTTCTGAAATTACAGTGGCAAATCGTGATCATTCGTATCTATACGGTTTTTAATTTTTTAAAGTGTAAATGGAAGTAAGTCAAGAAAAATATGAAATACTTAATGGGTAAGTAATGAAGAAGAAAATGCCTGATGCATTTGATGCACTGATCCCTACTGACCAACGTTTTCCCCTGTGTAGTGGAGGAGATTGTGTCACACACTTCAGTTTCTCAAAGTTGAAATTGCTTGACTATCCCACCTACAGTTAAAGATGTGCATGACACATTTACCATTACAGTACTTAAAGCTGCAGTGCTGTGCCCCATTGTTGGAAAATTATTTTCCCTGCTAATGGGTAGTAATTAAAGAACCCTACCCATCAATACATTTCCTCCTTACTCACTTATCCAGTATGAAAAGATTGGGCTGGGGGAAGTCGTTAAGAAATACACAATACCATGACATGACTCTGGTTATAATGATGTGATTTATATCATAAAAATATAATTCAGATTACACCAGTCATTGAATTGCTTAAAAGTTGTTATATATTACGCTATTGTGTTGTGTGGCTCTTCCTGTTCCCAAAATAGAGAAGGCCCTCCTAAAACATTTAGGCTTTAGGAATTGTGGCCTTGAATTTATGCTGCATGATATTGGTGGGTCAATTAATTTCATACAAATACATTAATGGGTTTGTATGGTAAAATTACAGAGCACAATTTCAAGACCTCTGACTAACAGAAGGTAAAAGGTGAAGAGCACAGGCCAGAGTTCTGAGAACATAAATCACTTATTCCTAAAATTCCCCTAGACTGTAAAAATCTGAATAATTCCATACTAGATGATGCTGGGAAGCAAAATATTTAACAAGGAGAATTCTTTACTTCCAGCCTAAATATCAGAAAAAAATATTTTGTGATGTCATGGAACTCTACAGTTTTAATACTTAGGGAAAAAACTATTAAGAGTGACCTTGGCAAGATTCACATCCTGAATAAAGCAGTAATAAGCACTCTGTACAAATAGATAACTAACCAGATAATGGATTAGCTTTGTAATTTGTAGTATTTATTTATAGGAACTCACTACACATGCATTAATAGTGAAAAATATTAAGGGCAGAGGGTACAATAACAGATCTTGGATTAGTGATCAATATTTCACACTTCTATCATCAGTAATATACTCAGCAACTTCCCCAATGTTCAAACTACCTCCTGGGCTACTGTTGCCATCTATTAATTCCCAGATGAGTTGCTAGTCATAGCTGCCCAGGAAATTGTACCTTCAGTAGCTCTGTTCCAATACCAACCATGTCAATTATTTTGCAGGTCTAACTTCAGATTTTCACATGACACAGCACTACACTAAAAATTTACAGATCAACTTGTGTAGCTATATATATTTTTTTATTCGTTCATGGGATGTGGGCGTCGCTGGCGAGGCCAGCATTTATTGCCCATCCCTAATTGCCCTTGAGAAGGTGGTGGTGAGCCGCCGCCTTGAACCGCTGCAGTCCGTGTGGTGACGGTCCTCCCACAGTGCTGTTAGGAAGGGAGTTCCAGGATTTTGACCCAGCGACGATGAAGGAACGGCGATATATTTCCAAGTCGGGATGGTGTGTGACTTGGAGGGGAACGTGCAGGTGGTGTTATTCCCATGTGCCTGCTGCTCTTGTCCTTCTAGGTGGTAGAGGTCGCGGGTTTGGGAGGTGCTGTCGAAGAAGCCTTGGCGAGTTGCTGCAGTGCATCCTGTGGATGGTGCACACTGCAGCGACTGTGTGCCGGTGAAGGATGTGAATGTTTAGGGTGGTGGATGGGATGCCAATCAAGCGGGCTGCTTTATCTTGGATGGTGTCGAGCTTCTTGAGTGTTGTTGGAGCTGCACTCATCCAAGCAAGTGGAGAGTATTCCATCACACTCCTGACTTGTGCCTTGTAGATGGTGGAAAGGCTTTGGGGAGTCAGGAGGTGAATCACTCGCCACAGAATACCCAGCCTCTGACCTGCTGTTGTAGCCACAGTATTTATGTGGCTGGTCCAGTTAAGTTTCTGGTCAATGGTGACCCCCAGGATGTTGATGGTGGGGGATTCGGCGATGGTAATACCGTTGAATGTCAAAGGGAGGTGGTTAGACTCTCTCTTGTTGGAGATGGTCATTGCCTGGTACTTATCTGGCACGAATGTTACTTGCCACTTATGAGCCCAAGCCTGGATGTTGTCCAGGTCTTGCTGCATGCGGGCTTGGACTGCTTCATTATTTTAGGGGTTGCGAATGGAACTGAACACTGTGCAATCATCAGCGAACATCAGAATTTCTGACCTTATGAAGGAGGGAAGGTCATTGATGAAGCAGCTGAAGATGGTTGGGCCTAGGACACTGCCCTGAGGAACTCCTGCAGCAATGTCCTGGGTCTGAGATGATTGGCCTCCAACAACCGCTACCATCTTCCTTTGTGCTAGGTATGACTCCAGCCACTGGAGAGTTTTCCCCCTGATTCCCATTGACTTCAATTTTACTAGGGCTCCTTGGTGCCACACTCGGTCAAATGCTGCCTTGATGTCAAGGTTATTGGTGAGTATGTGCCGCTTGTTAGCACTGTCGACGACACCTTCCATCACTTTGGTGATGATTGAGAGTAGACTGATGGGGTGGTAATTGGCCGGATTGGATTTGTCCTGCTTTTTGTGGACAGGACATACCTGGGCAATTTTCCACATTGTCGGGTAGATGCCAGAGTTGTAGCTGTACTGGAACAGCTTGGCTGGAGGTGCAGCTAGTTCTGGAGCATGCATTCTATTTATCTTTTATATTATTGGTAATTAACTATAATTTCTTTTTAAATTTGCAACTTTTTCTTGGGCATTCTGCAAACTTTGCAATGAATGCGTTTACAGTATGTTTCATTAACAGTTCATTTGAACAGGGACGATAAATACAGTGCACATATCAGTTGGTGCTAGAGTTTAACTAACCAGAGTGCAGAACATCAGACAAACTGTGTTTCATGTTTCACTTCAGTTGCAGACAGCTGACTCTGCTGTCATTTGAACCTTGCAGGTTATACATGCAAACTTCCACAACTCTCTCCTTTCTGCTTGTGTAATTGTAAAGTTTGAGATGTCTATGCAATACTTTAAGACTTTTATTGATTTCCAGGTACTGTCTCTGAGGTTAGCAGTCACCTATGACTCAATTATTTGGTCACTAACTTATGACAGCCATTGATTTGTCATGAGATTGACATTTTGCTCCCAGGACAATTACAGCCATAACTCAATCATTTCCAGGCCATAAACACTGCACTGGTGTTCTAGCTTTACACTATCAGCTCATGAATTTTCTACACCATTATTTTCAAAGCCAGGAGATTTTGTAAACTTTACAATAGGAAGTTTGAATAGCTGGCTTCACCTCTGCAGTAAATTCACAAAAAATATACCTAATTTGAAGTTGTAGTCTCAGTGGTAGTTCCCTTACTGATTATACATTCTAGTACCAATCATAGATCCCAGTATAATAATATATACTTCGGTAGTTTCTTAAAAAATTCTCACTGGGTCAAATCCTGGAACTCCCTACCCAACAGCATTGTGAGAGCACTTTCACCACCTGGACTGCAGCAGTTCAACAAGAAAGCCCACCACCACTTTCACAGGGGCAATAAATGCCAGCCTTGCCTCAGGATGTAGGTGTCGCTGGCAAGGCTGGCGTATTGCCCCTGTGAAAGTGGTGGTGGGCTTTCTTGTTGAACTGCTGCAGTCCAGGTGGTGAAAGTGCTCCCACAATGTTGTTGGGTAGGGAGTTCCAGGATTTGACCCAGTGACAATGAAGGAACAGTAATATATGTTCAAGTCAAGGTGGTGTGTGACTTGGAGGGGAATTTGCAGGTGATGGTGTTCCTATGCACCTGTTGTCCTTGTCATTCTAGGTGGTAGAGGTCACAGGTATGGGAGATGCAGCCGAAGAAGCCTTGGCAAGTTGCTGCTGTGCATCCTGTAGATAGTACACACTGCAGCCACAGTGCGCCGGTGGTGAGGGGGGCGGATGTTTAGATTAGTGGATGGGGTGCCGATCAAGCGGACTGCTTTGTCCTGGATGGCGTCAAGCTTCTTGGGTGTTGTTGCAGCTGCACCGTTCCAGGCAAGTGGAGAGTATCACACTCCTGACTTGTGCCTTGTAGGTGATGGAGAAGCTTTGGGTAATCGGGAGGTGAGCCATTCACCATAGAATACACAGCCTCTGGCTGTGTAGCCAGGTAATTATATGGCTGGTCCAGTTGAGTTTCTGGTCAATGGTGACCCCCAGGATGTTGACAGTGGGGGACTCAGCAACGGTAATGCCATTGGTCATTGCCTGGCACTTGTGTTGTGCGAACAATAGTTGTCGCTTATCAGCCCAAGCCTGGTTGTCGTCCAGGTCTTGCTGCTTGCGGGCATGGACTGCTTCATTATCTGAGGAATTGTGAATGGAGCTAAACACTGTGCAATCATCAGCGAGCAGCCCAACTTCTGACTTTATGATGGAGGGAAGGTCATTGATGAAGTAGGTTAGTGAAGATCATTAGACCTAAAATGTTCCCCTGAGGAACTCTAGCAGTGATGTCATGTATAGGGATGTGTAGAAAATGCTATCGTTTTCTGCATTCACCCTATTCATTTCACCATGGTCAAAAACAGACTTCCATAGTGTCAAAACTCTTTCTAAACCCATTTCTTTCTGATAGTTTTTAAAACAGCCCGCTTGATTGGCACACCATCCACCACCCTAAACGTTCACTCCTTTCACCACTGGCGCACTGTGGCTGCAGTGTGTACCATCCACAGGATGCACTGCAGCAACTCGCCAAGGCTTCTTCTACAGCACCTCCCAAACCCACGACCTCTACCACCTAGAATGACAAAGGCAGCAGGCACATGGGGACACCATCACCTGCACGTTCCCCTCCAAGTAACACACCATCCCGACTTGGAAATATATCGCCATTCCTTCATCATCGCTGGGTCAAAATCCTGGAACTCCCTACCTAACAGCACTGAGGGAGAACCTTCATCACACGGACTGCAACGGTTCAAGAAGGTGGCTCACCACCACCTTCTCAAGGGCAATTGGGGATGGACAATAAATGTTGGCCTTGCCAGCGACGCCCACATCCCATGAATGAATAAGAAAAAAATAAGGATTCACATTTCTGTATAGAAGAAGTATCTTGCTGCCTGCCCAATCATAGAATGAATACAAAACAAGCCCTTCCTGTTGCAGGCTATAGTATCATGCAGCAGATATACAGCATTCAACTGACACTTAGCTATGGTGTGATAAAGACTGGCAATTCCTCAGGTCCAATTGTAAATTACTCCCTCCAACTATGTCTTGATTGGCTCATAAACCATTTTATGCCACAGAATCCAGAAAGTACCTAAACCAAAATTCTATTCTGTCCCACACAGATTTCTTTGCCTCACAACATTTTAACGTTCTTGACTTTAAAAAGCTGTAAGAGACAATGTTCTTAAGTGTTTAACATTTAAACACATTATATGCACATTGACAGTTATGCATGCCTAACAGCACTTCTAAGGTCAATTACCTCTGTAACTTCTTGTTCCATAAATACAGTGATTACTCTCAACCTCTAGGTCTACACTACAAGTTCTTTTTATGTATTTTGATAATCTTACTTTCTCCCATTTTTGTTGTAACATATGTGGTGCATGTCGCACTTGAGAAATTTTAGAAAACATCGAATGAAGTGCTTCACAAGAGACTTGTAGATAAAGTGAAGGGCTTTGAAACAAATGTGTTAGTAACAGGGCGAAAAGGTTAGTGACCAATCATAGCAGTTGTGATTGTACAGTTGTGATTGGTGGTGTATCTCAGGGTCACTCCTGGGACTTTTCCATATACTATAAACATATATAATTTTGTTACAAGTAAATTGCAAAGTTTAAAACCAAACTAAGTTTACAGATAATGCCGAGTTATTGGAAAGCAGGAGTGAGTAACTGGGTATCACAAACAGAATTTATTAAGAAATGTATGCAATATATACATTGGAATGGAAATTAGGAAATATCATTACAAAATGAAAGGTAAATCATTAAATAAGGTGTCAAATAAAGATTTGGGTTTGTAGTTGAACACATTTAGAGTGTGTCTGCGTTGGGCAGCAGTTCCAAAGGAAAATACAGTGTAAATGTTGCGGTGTATGAGTGCATTTGTAAAGTGTAAGTCCAAGATAATTATACTAACACTTCATAAGGTATCAGTGATATCACACATGGCATATGTGTCTGTTTATTTTACCTATACGTAAAATAAATTATATCGGTGTCTGCCAGCTGTAGGGAGGGAAAACTGGAGAGGAGAGTCACGCCTGGCTGGTCTCTGCTGTTTTGTAACATCGAGCTACAGGCAGTGCTGGGAGAGGTCTGGGAACAGGCTATGCTGTCCCCTTGGTTGCAAGTACTAAACCAGGCAGACAATTAAATATAAAGAAAGGAAAAAATATAATCAAATAAAAAGTCACACCCCACTGCACTTCTGTTCCAAAGGATCCATGGAAGTTCAGTTCCTATTTATCTAGAGGCAGTGGAAAGGATTCAAAAAAGGGTAACATAGGTGACTCCAGGTTTTAAGTTATTAAGATGTGAAGAAAGGCAAAGGAAGCCAATCTCTCATGATTAGGGGAAAAAAACAAAGGAACAGTTGACCCAAAATTTTAAACAATGAATTTGATAAAGTGGATGTAGAGAGATATTTTGTGCAAAACCAGGATACAAGAGGGAGTGGATATACCTGATGTCGTGGATATACCTGATGGATGTAGTGGATGATGGCTCAGCTGAAGCAGTCAATAATCAAAAATTGATCCAATTCCCTTAAATAAAGAACAGAGGGATGTGGGTCTGGGTAGTAAAAGAACATAAAATAGTCAGACTAGGTTCTGAAACAATATCTGGATGATCATGAACTCGATGAACTGAATAATTATTTTCTCATTGTTACACGTTTGTGTTCTTTCTCTTCACTGTCTTTCTTGCTCTTTTCGTTTTTTGCTTTCTTTCTCTTTGTATCTAACATGCTTTTCCCTTTCCCATTTTATCAACTTAAGGCAGGCACTAGCTCAATAGAAGATTGTGGAACATCATAAGGTTCAGGGGAAGTCCACTTACATTGGTTTTATTGATTTTTGTAAGGCTTTTGACCTAATGTGCCATGCATCCTTCAAGAAGAAGCTGATAGCTACAGGGGTACATGGCCAAATCTTAGTTCTGTACTTCAGCTCCAAG
Source organism: Heptranchias perlo (assembly GCF_035084215.1). Classification (NCBI taxonomy): domain Eukaryota; kingdom Metazoa; phylum Chordata; class Chondrichthyes; order Hexanchiformes; family Hexanchidae; genus Heptranchias; species Heptranchias perlo. Next base: position 47,638,131 of record NC_090329.1, read on the forward strand.
ATCTGTGTAAAGGTAGATGGGAGATTCACTGAATCTATTCCTCTCAAAAGAGAAGTGAGGCAAGCTTGGCCACTTTCACCAATGCTATTCAACGTCTTCATCGATGGTGTGCTGGATGGTGTTATAGGGGCTAGTCTCATTGGGGGTAATTTTCAACTTCGCTGCCTGGGTGATAATCTGACGGAGCAGATCACCTGTCCTTTATAGAATCCATCTGATTTTTGTTCCATTGAAATGAATGGAATGCAAATTGGGTGGATTATAAGACAAACAGGTGATACATTCCGTCAGATTACATCCCAGGCGAGAAAGTTGAAAATTACTCCCAGAATGTCTGTAGTAGGCATTTCTAAAAGAATTGCAGCACTCCTTTATGCAGACGATATTGTGTTGTTGGTTGACTCATCTGGGGATCTTGTGTGCTCCTCTATTACCAGCTTGAACATTGCCCCATACCCTGCTAGGTAGCTCATAGTGTGGTGTTATGGCTTTGCACAGCTCAAAAGGGAATCTCCAAGCTATTAATTAACAGATACAAGTGATGTCTGTCCCAATTGATGATTCATATTAGTACCTGGAGTAAGTGCGGTGTCACCTTTGGAGAGAGCATGTGCACTTTGCATCAGGAAAGCAAACTGTAGTTTTCTGGACTTCTCAGTAGCTTGGTTTGGAGATTCTTAAGCATAGTGATCGGTTTCTGTGTGTGTCAGGCACCTGGCTGACCAGTAAAAAAAAACAACAGTAATAAAGACTGTGAGCATGTATACTGAACAATGAAAAACCTAAAGTTTCAGAATTTCTGACTGTGCCACCACAGGATAACCTTGACATAATTATATTTGTTAAAAATGCTACCACTGAGCTAAACTTCGCTTTTGGGGTTAGATTTACAGGACAGCAGGGCTGGGAGATATGGGGGTAAATTTTAACCCCACGAATGGGTGAGAAAGTGAAAATCTTAAAACAGTTAAACCCGATCCCAACCCGTCTCCAACCCACTCACTTCCGGTTTTAACGGAGGCGGGTCAAGGGGTGGGTGAACAACCTGGTCTTAGGAGACAGGTTGGTCAGTGAAATCTTTCAAGGAGGCTGCGGGCCTCTAGTTTAACAGGTTATTTATTTTTAACTCCTGGGGGCCAGGATTCCCGGGCCTTCTGCTTCACGCTGTGTAAGAGGAGGCAAGAAGGCCCGGAATAACAGGTAATTGCTTTTATTGCACTGCTTGTGGGCCAGGAGGAGCAGGATGTTTCCTCCAGGCCCAACAAGCTTACCTGCCACTATCGCACACATGCAATCGGCCGAACCAACCTCCCCCGCAATCTCTGACCCACCCCCCCGCGATCTCCGACCCACCCCCCCCCGCGATCTCCGACCCACCCCCCCCCCGCGATCTCCGACCCACCCCCCCCGCGATCTCCGACCCACCCCCCCGCGATCTCCGACTCACCCCTCCGCGATCTCCGACCCCCCCACGACTGCACCCCTGATGACCCTCCAATGACCCCTGACCCCGACCCCGGCGATGACTGTCCTCGATGGTAGAATTTATAACACTAATATTTTACTAATAGTTCATGAGCTAATTGTACGATGCCCTCCGACACTAATATGATCAAATAGCTTGTTCTTGGCTTCATTACTCTGCCCTTACTGATGACCATCCTTTAAGAACCGTAAGGAATCAGGTGAACTAACATCCTGGTAAGTTACCAGGAATTTAGAAATTGAACAAAATGGAAACAAAGCTATTTGTTGTTCTATTATAAAAATGAACAGAAAATGCAGAATGAGTTAAAATGCAGTAACACTAATTTGGGATTCTATAAACTAGTCAAGTAACTGTAGATAATCTAATAAATGTTTTTGGAAAAAAAACAGACACTAGATGGAGACATCAAAAGCATTTGGACTGGTTTGGAATGTTTTCCACATAACGTTAAGAAAAATTTTAAAATATATCTGAGACTACTTTTGTATTTGTTGTCCATGGTTATAGTAGAGATGAACATAATATTTTTCTGCATTTCAAACATTTATGCTGCAGGTAATAATAGTAGCACACTCCAAAAGCCACGTGCAGCCATTAGGCCAACTTATAAACTTAGAGATGCAGTGTATAAAAATGGAAAAAGCAACAGTAAATATTCACTACAAAACATTTGCCAACCATTAGATGTAAAAAAAACCCCAAAAAGGATCACAACCACACAGAACTCACAAAATGCATCATCCTGATAATATTGCACTCATACTCATACTCACTGTTGGTGCTCCTTATTGGCTGCAATTAATTAAAAACGCTTATTAAAAATGAGCAACTTGATCACTGCTAGTATGTCTGAAACCGATACATTGGTTGTATTATTAAGGCATTCTTTTTGGATTTCTATGTGTTTATGAAGTTCTTACTTTTGTTAATGTAACATATGTACATATCAATTCATGGTATAGCTTGACTGTTGATTTAAGACAGTCTCAATTGATAGGTGTTGCTTTCCTTAATTAATTAGCAGAAAAAGCTTTAACACATTTTAACATGGTAACCAGAACACACACTTACAATCTGGATATGAATAAATGTAAGTAAAAACTTGTAACAGTGTCAGCTAATAAAATATCAGTTCATCAATCTATCTGTCTGTCTGTTGACTTGTATTCTCAACTGCGAAGATCCACATTCAATCATTCCATAGCACACCATTTCTAGTACACACTTTTATTATCTACATAACATTACGTTTTAATACTTTTACAATTGTGGATTTGGGGATTCCTTCATTGGTTGGACCTTGGAATTTGTTAACACAATAAGCATTTATATAGTACCTTTAATGTAGAAAAATATCCCACGACACTTCACAGAGACGTCATCAGACAAAACTGGATGCCAAGACAAAGAAGGAGATATTACAAGGGGTGACGAAAAGCTTGGTTAAAGAGGTGGGTTTTAAAGAGGGTCTTAAAAGGGGGTGAGAGAGAGCTGGAGGTGTTTAGGGAGAGAATTCCAGAGCATGAGGCCTAGGTGGCTGAAGGTCTGGTGACCAATGGTGAGGCGAAGGGAAGGGGAAATGCTCAACAGGCCAGAGTAAGAGAGTTTGGGAGTGGGGATTGTAGGGCTGGGGGAGCAATAGGGAGGGGCAAGGTTATGAATAGCTATAAACACAAGGATGAGAATTTTAAATGGGAGACATTGGGGGATTGGGAACCAATTTAGGTAAGTACAGGGGTGATGGGGACCTGGTGCAAGATAGGATACAGGCAGCAGAGTTTTGCATGAGCTGACGTTTGCAGAGGGTGGAGGATGGGAGGCTGGCCAGGAGAGCATTGGAATAGTTAAGTCTGGAAGTCACATAGTCATGGATCAGGGTTTCAGCAGCAGATGGACTGAGGCAGGGACGGAGGTGGGCAATATTATGGAGGTTAAAAGTTCAGCTCAGAAACAGATAGAACACAGAGATTGCAAAAAGCCTGGTTCAGGCTGAGACAATGGCCGGGGAGGGGCATGCAATCGATGGCGAGTGTACGGAGTTTGTGGTGGGGCTGAAGATGATAGCTTTGGTCTTCCCAGCGTTTAACTGGAGGAAACTGCAGCTCATCTGTTACTGGATATTGGACCAGCAGTCTGACGACACATAAGTGGTGGAGAGCTGGAACTGGGTGTTGTCAACGTACATGTGGAAGTTGACCCCATATTTGTGAAAAATATTGCCAAGAGGCAGAATGTAAATCAGCAAGAAGAGTGGGCCAAAGATAGATCCTTGGTGGACTTCAGAGGTAATAGTGCAGGGGCAGGAAGAGATGTAATTATTGGAGATGCTCTGGCTACAATTGAATAGGTAAGAGTGGAACCAAGCAAAAGGCAGTCCCACTAAATTGGCTAGTGTAGAAAAGGCATTGGAGGTGGACAGTGTGGTTGATTTCCCCAAAGGCTGCAGAGAGGTCAAGGAGGATGAGAAGGGATAATGCATCATGGTCACAGTCAGAAACTTTGGTTAGGGCCATTTTTTGAGGAGGGGGCTAATGACAGAGGTTTTCAAAGTGACGGAACAGTACCTGAGGAGAAGGTACCATTTCCAATGTCGGCTAGCAGGTCAGTAGTTTAGTGGGAATGGGGTCAAGGAAGCAGGAGGTGGGTCGCATGAATGTGATGAGTTTGGAAAGGGCATGAGGGGAAATAGAGAGAAATTAGAGAAAGCTGCAGGTTCAGGGCTAGGGCAGGGGAAAGCCTAAGGGGAGGATTGTCATCATAGCTAAAATTCTCCAGTCCTGTAAACATCCTCGTAAATCTCCTCTGCACCCTTTCTAGTGCAATTACATCCTTCCTGTAATTTGGTGACCAGAACTGTGCACAGTACGCAAGCTGTGGCCTAACTAGTGTTTTATACAGTTCCAGCATAACATCCCTGCTTTTATATTCTATGCCTCGGCTAATAAAGGAAAGCATTCCAAATGCCTTCTTAACCACCTTATCTACCTGTCCTGCTACCTTCAGGGATCTGTGGACATGCACTCACAGGTCCCTCACTTCCTCTACACCTCTCAGTATCCTCCCATTTATTGTGCATTCCCTTCCCTTGTTTGCTCTCCCCAAATGCATCACCTCACACTTCTCCGGATTGAATTCCATTTTCACTTTTCTGCCCATCTGACAAGTCCATTGATATCTTCCTGCAGTCTACAGCTTTCCTCCTCACTATCAACCATACGGCCTATCTGTGTCATCCGCAAATTTCTTAATCATGCCCCCTACGTTTAAGTCCAGATAGTTAATGTATACTACAAAAAGCAAAGGACCTAGTACCGAGCCCTACGGCACCCCACTGGAAACAGCCTTCTAGTCGCAAAAACACCCGTCGACCATTACCCTTTGCTTCCTGCCACTGAGCCAATTTTGGATCCAATTTACCACATTCTCTTGGATCCCATGAAACTACTTTTTTGACCAATTTGCCATGTGGGACCTTGTCAAAAGCTTAATGAAAGCCAACACAGATTTATAAAAGGCAAGTTGACAAATTTAACAATTGTTTGAGAAAATAACCAAATATATTGATAAGGAAAATTCTGGTGTGTTGTGTATATAGATTTTCAAGAGATGTTTCATAAGATGCCATAAAGAAGGTCTGTTGATAAAATTCTGGTGTGTTGTGTATATAGATTTTCAAGAGATGTTTCATAAGATGCCATAAAGAAGGTCTGTTGATAAAAGGGAATGTGGCAACATAAATAAGAAATTGTTGAAAGGACAGAAAACATACAGTAGCAGTTAATGAATCTTTTTCATTCTGGAGGAATGTAAACATTGGTGTCCCCCAGAAGTCAGTATTGGAGCATTTGCTCGTCTCAATATATTTTTATAAATGATCTGCACATTAGTATAATACCAAAATTTGCAGAAGGCACAAAAATAGAGAGCATGGTTAACTGTGAGTGACTTCAGGGGAACCGAGACATGTTAGTAGATTGGGCAGATAGAATTTTTTAAATATTCGTTCATGGGACGTGGGTGTCGCTGGCGAGGCCGGCATTTGTTGCCCATCCCTAATTGCCCTTGAGAAGGTGGCGGTGAGCCACCTTCTTGAACCGCTGCAGTCCGTGTGGTGAAGGTTCTCCCATGGTGCTGTTAGGAAGGGAGTTCCAGGATTTTGACCCAGCGACGATGAAGGAACGGTGATATATTTCCAAGTCGGGATGGTGTGTGACTTGGAGGGGAACGTGCAGGTGGTGCTGTTCCCATTTACCTGCTGCTCTTGTCCTTCTAGGTGGTAGAGGTTGCGGGTTTGGGAGGTGCTGTCGAAGAAGTCTTGGCGAGTTGCTGTAGTGCATCCTGTGGATGGTACACACTGCAGCCACAGTGCGCTGGTGGTGAAGGGAGTGAATGTTTAGGGTGGTGGATGGGGTGCCAATCAAACGGGCTGCTTTGTCCTGGATGGTATCAAGCTTCTTGAGTGTTGTTGGAGCTGCACTCATCCAGGCAAGTGGAGAGTATTCCATCACACTCCTGACTTGTGCCTTGTAGATGGTGGAAAGGCTTTGGGGAGTCAGGAGGTGAGTCACTCGCTGCAGAATACCCAGCCTCTGACCTGAAATCAGATGAAATTTAATGCAGAGAAATGTGTGGTTATACATTTGGGAGGAAGAGTAAGGTGAGGAAATATACACTAAATGGTAAAATTTTAAGAGGCGCAGTGAGGCTATAAGACCATAAGAGACCATAAGAAATAGGAGCAGGAGTAGGCCATTCGGCCCCTCGAGCCTGCTCCGCCATTCAATGAGATCATGGCTGATCTGATTTTTACCTCAACTACACTTCCCTGCCTTTTCCCCAAAGGCTTAAGGGTTCAGATACACAAATCTTTAAAAGTGGATTAAAACTATATTAAAAAAAAGCCTGTGGGACTCGGTTTTATAAATAGAGGCATGGAGTTGTAAGAATTCTGGGAATTCCACCTTTTCCCTGAGGATGTAAAACTTTGGCCATTGACCAATATCCTAAGATGGAAGGATAGGTGAGAGGTCACCAGACGAATCAACAACACACACAGTGGAATATGGGAGAATTAGTGCTTCAGACGTATCTCTGTTTTAATGCAAAACCTACAGCAGGTGGTCAACACTCAGCACTATTTCGAGAGGCAGTCGGCCATTGAGAGAGGCAACTGCTCCAGACATGGTGGGGCCATGTCTTTGTTTTAAAGCAAAACTGATCAACACCTAGGACGTTGGATACAAAGGAAGCCTTGTGTGGCAAGTGCTCAACAAATCGGAATGAACAATGGCCCATCGAGAGAAGCAATTGCAACATAATGAGAGACCATCAAAAGCCATCAAAGATTCTTAAGGACTTTGTAAGAACTGTTTAAACAGACATGAAGTGCCTCATTTAAGTGACGAAGACCATTGAAAGAGAGGGGTATATAAGTGAAAGCTCGAAACCCCTCTCTCTCTTGTTCTCTCTCGCTTGTTTTTGCAGTTTTGCTTTAGCTGTCTCTTGTTCTGCTCTCTTGGTTTGCTTTCTTGCTTTTGCTGTCTCTGGTTCTTGCTTCTTATCTCTTTTCCAGCTCTTTCTTTTCCTCTTAGTTCCTGCTATTCTTTCCTGTTTTTTCACCCGAGCTCTCCAGGGAGGGGAGCAGCTTCCAAGGAAACCAACGAACCCTACGTGAGAGAACCGGTCAGCCAGACCTGCAAATGCAAACAATTGGTGAGCCTCGACCATACGTGTGTGTGTGTGTGTGTGTGTGTGTGTCTGATAGGTGTCTCCAGGGCCCCCACCAACCTCTTGGTTTAGCGGGATAAAGTACTGTAGTGGGTGTGTGTAACTCAATCTACTGTGTAGGACCATTTTTATCGTTATTTTCTTCATTTTGATAGTATAATAAAACCAACATTCCAATTCAATTCAAACACCGGGTTTGTGTGTTCTCTGTGCTATTCGGCTACGTGATCCATCACCAGGTGCGTTAGCATAAGTCCCGTTTTACTGAACCCCTGATCCGTGAGGTATAAGTGTTCCTTGGCTAGACCGGGGACCAGATATCTGCACCGATCAATAGTGTGAGAACAACCCCAAAACACCCTACAGAGTACAAAATTAAACTGATAATATTAACCTGTTTAGATCATTGATTAGATCACCTTTAGAATACCGTGTTCAAATTTGGGTGCCTTATTTTAGGAAGAATGTCAAGGCCACTGATTGATTCACTGAGATGATACCAAAGATGAGAGGCTTCAGTTATGAGGAGAGACTGAAACAACAAGAGTTTTTTTTTTCATTGGAGAAGAGAAAGTCAATAGGGGATCTGATAGAGATGTTGAAAATTATCAAAGGTTTTGACAAATAGGGAAAAATAATTTCCACTAATCAGGCAGTTGGTAACTAGAGGGAATAGAGTTAAAACCAAAGGGAGAAGTTAGGAGTTTTTTTATGCATAGGGTTTCCCCACCGGAGGAAGCAGAATACATAATAGCTTTTAATAGGAAATGTATAAAAATTTGGTGTTTTTTTAATGTACGGGGAAAAGGCAGGGGAATCGAACTAAGTGGATAACTCTTTCAGGAAGCCTGCAGAGGTACAATGAGCTGAATAGCCTCCTGCAGTGCTGTAAAATTCTACAGTTCTATTTTATGCTTCCATGGTGACAATCATAACAGCAGATGACCAGCAGCCACACAACCTGCGGAGCCTCGGAGATTAGTCTCTAACTTTAATGGCTGAATTAGATCATGATCTGAAAATCCTGCATATAACTGTATTGAAAGGAGCTGTACAATTTAACTTTGGCCTAGTAGCCCAAACTAATGGTTTTTAAATCAATAATTTTCAAACTTTATAGCCCCAATTTGAACACAGGATAGGAATCGGGCATGCAGAGGGTGTGGCAGGTGGCAAGCATCCTTGACAGTTTCGGCGGAGGTCCGAGCAATTTTAACTCCAGAGTCACATTTTAATATGATTGACGGGCTGCCCTCCCGATTGCGTGGTGCATCAGGGAACCTGCCCACGAAACACCACAATTTCTGGTGTGACGCCCGAGACCTATTTAAAGCAGGGATGCACCTCTTAAAGCGAGGTTGCATTCCCTGCTTGGATTATTCATTGTAGAACTCTGGAAGGCTTTTTAGCAAGACAGGTGAGTCAAAGGTCTACCCCACGCTTTTCAGATGCCTCCCTGAAGGTTCTAGTGGAGGAAATGATCGTGTGTGAGGGAGGGGGGGGGGGAAATTATTGTCCTCTCCCAAGCACTGATCCACTGAGCTGCAGCTGAGAGTCCCTTTTTATACAGCTTCAGTAGGTCTCACACACCAATCTTGCCAGGTTTTGCTGGTGGGTCAGCGACTGGGCTGGGCTTTTATGATTTTGAGTTAAAATCGTGTCAATATCTGGATGACATCATCGGAGCATGACTTTTACATATTAATGAGGCCTCTGCCTGCCTTTAGCAGGTTCTTGTGCCAAATTAAAAAACTCGATGGTTAAAATGGCAGCAGGCGTAATGGTGCAGTAAGTACCCAGATGTGATTTTAATCCCCTGCACACGCCGTTCTTGCCGGGCGGACAGATTTAAAAATGGGGCTTATGTGTGGGGATCCCCTGCAAACAATGTCACATTCCTGATGAATCCCCCCATCTAAACTTTCAAATGACTGTCAGCCACCCTAAGGAAAGCAGTGCTATCATGCTAGTGAGTTAATGAATACAGAGACAGTAGAGATTACAAAACTCTCCAGATAGTGTGCTTGCATTATGCCTGACCACAAATATTCAGACATTGAAGATCTCATGGAATTACATAGAATTTACAGCACAGAAACAGGCCATTTGGCTCAACTGGTCGATGCAGGTCTTTATGCTCCACACGAGCCTCCTCCCACCCATCTTGATCGAACCGTATCAGCATATCCTTCTATTCCTTTCTCCCTCATGTGCTTATCTAGCTTCCCCATAAATGCATCTATGCTATTCGCCTCAACTACTCCTTGTGGTAGCGAGTTCCACATGGAACCCCTAGTATCCTTTTGTGGATATTATAGGATCCAGGGGTCGCAGTTTGAAAACCTATGTTAAACTAAAGGTAGCACTACAATGCTTACCTTTAACATTTTCCAGGAGCTGTATCTATTTTTTCAGCAACACTATCAATTATGTTTTGTTTTTAAAAGTTGGTTCTTGTAGTTCTTAACTTCACAAAGATATAGCCGAGCTGAGTGAAGTTGTGACCCTAGCAATGGAAGAGCTCAGGTTAGTGCCTAACACAGCACTTCCTGTTTTTTACATTTACTTTCTGTACCACTTTCCTGTCATGCCTATTTCCATCATACTTTTTTTGGAAAGCTATATCCTCCATACTTGTCTGTTATTATTAAACTTTAGTATTCATTTCACACACCTCTGATTGAGGACTTCAAGGTAGGTGATACTGTTGTCCATAGTGCCATCATCTTGGAGCCCCTATAATTGGGCTTGTGGCCTGATGCTGTCGCCTCTCACAGCTGTCATTACCTTTCCCACCGCCGCCCCCCCCCAACAGCAACCGAAGTCCTGACAAAACACTGCTTGCTGTGTCCCTGCCACAATTGGAGTTGGAACCCAGGCTGCCAAAGTCAAGGCCCAAGGGTTTCCACTTTCATTCCTGTGTTCTTGGCTGTTGTCAGGAACCAGCTTAAAATTCAATTGACTTCAGCACTTTCAAAACCAATGCATTGATTTTAAAAGCACCGAAAGCGCTTGAAGAACATTGAGCCTGTTTCATACAATGGTCAGGAATTCGGATTTTGGGAATGCAGGTGGGGGAGACTTGAGGTCTGGTTGCAGGTGGTCTAGTCATGACAGTGGGAGTGGGGGATGGTTCTTGGGAGGGCTTCTCCAGCAATGACTAGGGAAAATCTATATTATTTAAAATAGATGCTGTTCAGCATTTATTTTACTAATACATATCCCCAAGTCATTAATGGGGAAACTCTTTTACGTAATCCCCTAGTGCAACTGGACCTCCTATCAGGGATCTGTGTTGGGGCCTCAACTATTCACTGTATTTATTAATGGCTCAGATGATGGGGTAGACAGCCACATATCCAAGATTGCTGATGACACCAAGATAGGCAGCATTATAAGCAGTGTAGATGGAAACATAAAATTATAGAGAGATATTAATATATTAAGTCAATGGGCAAAACTGTGGCAAATGGATTTCAATGTAGGCAAGTATGAGGTCATCCACTTTGGACCTAAAAAGGATAGATCAGAGTACTTTCTAAATGGTGAAAAGCTCGAAACAGTGGAGGTCCAAAGAGACTTAGGGGTCCATGTACATAGATCGTTAAAATGTCATGGACAGGGACAGAAAATAATCAAAAAGGCCAATGGATTGCCTATCTAGAGGACTAGAATTCAAGGGGGTAGAAGTTATGCTACAGTTATACAAAGTCCTGGTTAGACCACACCTGGAGTACTGTGTTCAGTTCTGGGCACCGCACCTTATTTTTTAATTATTCATTCATGGGATGTAGGCGTCGCTGGCGAGGCCAGCATTTATTGCCCATCCCTAATTGCCCTTGAGAAGGGGGTGGTGAGCCACCTTCTTGAACCGCTGCAGTCCGTGTGGTGAAGGTTCTCCCACAGTGCTGTTAGGGAGGGAGTTCCAGGATTTTGACCCAGCGACGATGAAGGAATGGCAATATATTTCCAAGTCGGGATGGTGTGTGACTTGGAGGGGAACGTGCAGGTGGTGTTGTTCCCATGTGCCTGCTGCTCTTGTCCTTCTAGGTGGTAGAGGTCGTGGGTTTGGGAGGTGCTGTCAAAGAAGCCTTGGTGAGTTGCTGCAGTGCATCCTGTGGATGGTACATACTGCAGCCACGGTGTGCCGGTGGTGAAGGAAGTGAATGTTTAGGCTGGTGGATGGGGTGCCAATCAAACGGGCTGCTTTGTCCTGGATGGTGTTGAGCTTCTTGAGTGTTGTTGGAGCTGCACTCATCCAGGCAAGTGAAGAGTATTCGATCACACTCCTGACTTGTGCCTTGTAGATGGTGGAAAGGCTTTGGGGAGTCAGGAGGTGAGTCACTCACCACAGAATACCCAACCTCTGACCTGCTCTAGTAGCCACAGTATTTATGTGGCTGGTCCAGTTAAGTTTCTGGTCAATGGTAACCCCCAGGATGTTGATAGTGGGGGATTCGGCGATGGTAATGCCATTGAATTTCAAGGGGAGGTGGTTAGATTCTCTCTTGTTGGAGATGGTCATTGCCTGACACTTGTCTGGTGCAAATATTACTTGCCACTTATTAGCCGAAGCCTGGATGTTGTCCAAGTCTTGCGACATGCGAGCACCGACTGCTTCATTATCTGAAGGGTTGCGAATAGATCTGAACACTGTGCAATCATCAATGAACATCCCCATTTCTGACCTTATGATGGAGGGAAGGTGAAGATGGTTGGGCCTTTGGCACTGCCCTGAGGAACTCCTGCAGCAATGTCCTGGGGCTGAGATGATTGGCCACCAACAACCACTACCATCTTCCTTTGTGCTAGGTATGGCTCCAGCCACTGAACAGTTTTCCCCCTGATTCCCATTGACTTCAATTTTATTAGGGCTCCTTGGTGCCACACTCGGTCAAATGCTGCCTTGATGTCAAGGACAGTCACTCTCATCTCACCTCTGGAATTTGGCTCTTTTCTCCATGTTTGGACCAAGGCTGTAATGAGGTCTGGAGCCGGGTGGTCCTGGCTGAACCCAAACTGAGCATCGGTGAGCAGGTTATGGTGAGTAAGTGCCACTTGATAGCACTGTCGACAACACTTTCCATCACTTTGCTGATGATCAAGAGTAGACTGATAGGGCGGTAATTGACCGGATTGAATTTGTCCTGTTTTTATTTGTGGGCAGGACATACCTGGGCAATTTTCCACATTGTTGGGTAGATGCCAGTGTTGTAGCTGTACTCAAACAGTTTGGCTAGAGGCGCAGCTAGTTCTGGAGCACAAGTCGTCAGCACTACAGCTGGGATGCTGTCGGGGTACATATCCTTTGCTGTATCCAGTACACTCAGCCGTTTCTTGATATCAAGTGGAGTGAATCGAATTGGCTGAAGACTGGATTCTGTGATGGTGGGGATATCGGGAGGAGGCCGAGATGGATCGTCCACTCGGCACTTCCGGCTGAAGATAGTTGCAAACGCTTCAGCCTTGTCTTTTGCACTCACGTGCTGGACTCCGCCATCATTGAGGATGGGGATGTTTACAGAGCCTCCTCTTCCCATTAGTTGTTTAATTATCCACCATCATTCACATCTGGATATGGCAGGACTGCAGAGCTTTGATCTGATCCTTTGGTTATGGAATCACTTAGCTCTGTCTACAGCATGTTTGCTTCCGCTGTTTAGCGTGCATGTAGTCTTGAGTTGTAGCTTCACCAAGTTGGCACCTCATTTTTAGGTACGCCTTGTGCTGCTCCTGGCATGCTCTTCTACACTCCTGGCGTTGATCCCCTGGTAATGGTAGAGTGAGGGATATGCCAGGCCATGAGGTTACAAATTGTGCTGGAATACAATTCTGCTGCTGATGACGGCCCATAGCGCCCCATGGATGTCCAGTTTTGAGCTACTAGATTTGTTCTGAATCTATCCCATTTAGCACAGCGATAGTGACACACAACACGTTGGATCGTGTCCTCATTGCGAAGACAGGAATTTGTTTCCACGCAGACAGTGCGATGGTCACTCCTACCAATACTGTCATGGACAGATGCATCCGCGACAGGTAGATTGGTGAGGACGAGGTCAAGTAGGTTTTTCCCTCCTCTTGATTCGCTCACCACCTGCTGCAAGGATATATTGGCCTTGGAGGGAGTGCAGCGTAGATTTACTAGAATGATACCTGGACTCCAAGGTTTAAATTACGAGGAGAGATTACACAAACTAGGGTTGCATTGGCTGGAATTTAGAAGATTAAGCGGTGATTTGATTGAAGTTTTTAAGATATTAAGGGAAACTGATAGGGTAGATAGAGAGAAACTATTACCACTGTTTGGGGAGTCTAGGACTAGGGGACATAGCCTAAAAATTAGAGCCAGGACTTTCAGGAGTGAAGTTAGGAAACACTTCTACACACAAAGTGCCACAAACAGCAGTTGATGCTAGCTCAATTGTTCATTTTCAGTCTGATATTGAGCGCCCCTTTCAACAAATTCCCTTTCCCCATACCATAACAGCACTCTCTTACTTCTACAAGAACCTGAGACACCTTTTCCAGTGTCCTGATGTTCCAATGTCCTGCAATCTGCTCTCAGTTCTTCGAGACCTTCATACTCTTCCCAGTACTACCAAATCTCAGGACGAATGTCCCAATACTAGCAGTACAAATAACAACTTCTTTCATTTAGTAGCGCCTTTAACATAGAGAAACATCCCAAGTTGCTTCACAGGGGCATTAGCAAACAAAATTTGACACCAAGCCACATTGGAAAAAATTCTGAAGGACAACATTAGTCTCCACTTGGAGAAGCAAGGATTAATCAGGGATAGTCAACATGGCTTTGTCAAGGGAAGATCATGTCTGACTAACTTGATTGAATTTTTTGAGGGGGTGACTAGGCGTGTGGATGAGGGTAACGCAGTGGATGTGGTATACATGGATTTCAGTAAGGCCTTCGATAAAGTCCCCCACAGGAGACTGGTCAAGAAGGTACGAGCCCATGGAATCCAGGGTGCCTTGGCACTTTGGATACAAAACTGGCTTAGTGGCAGAAGGCAGAGGGTGATGGTCGAAGGTTGTTTTTGTGACTGGAAGCCTGTGGCCAGTGGGGTACCACAGGGATCGGTGCTGGGTCCCTTGCTGTTTGTGGTCTACATTAATGACTTGGATATGAATGTAAAAGGTATGATCAGTAAGTTCGCTGATGATACAAAAATTGATAGGGTGGTAAATAGCGAGGAGGATAGCCTCAGTCTGCAGGACGATATAGATGGGTTGGTCAGATGGGCGGAACAGTGGCAAATGGAATTTAACCCGGAAAAGTGCGAGGTGATGCACTTTGGAGGGACTAACAAGGCAAGGGAATACACAATGAATGGGAGGACCCTAGGCAAGACAGAGGGTCAGAGGGATCTTGGTGTGCAAGTTCACAGATCCCTGAAGGCGGCGGAACAGGTAGATAAGGTGGTAAAGAAGGCATATGGGATACTTGCCTTTATTAGCCGAGGCATAGAATATAAGAGCAAGGAGGTTATGATGGAGCTGTATAAAACATTGGTTAGGCCACAGCTGGAGTACTGTGTGCAGTTCTGGTCGCCACACTACAGGAAGGATGTGATCGCTTTGGAGAGGGTGCAGAGGAGATTCACCAGGATGTTACCAGGGCTGGAGCGCTTCAGCTATGAAGAGAGACTGGGAAGATTGGGTTTGTTTTCCTTGGAGCAGAGGAGGCTGAGGGGGGACATGATTGAGGTGTACAAAATTATGAGGGGCACAGATAGGATGGATACTAAGGAGCTTTTTCCCTTCGTTGAGGGTTCTATAACAAGGGGACATAGATTCAAGGTAAAAGGCGGGAGGTTTAGAGGGGATTTGAGAAAGAACTTTTTCACCCAGAGGGTGGTTGGAGTCTGGAACTCACTGCCTGAAAGGGTTGTGGAGGCAGGAACCCTCACAACATTCAAGAAGCATTTGGATGAGCACTTGAAATGCCATAGCATACAAGGCTACGGACCAAATGCTGGAATAAGGGATTAGAGTAGACAGGGCTGATGGCCGGCGCGGACACGATGGGCCGAAGGGCCTCTATCCGTGCTGTATGACTATGACTCTATGACTCTAAGGAGATATTAGGACAGGTGGCCAAAAGATTGGTCAAAAACATTTTAAGGAGCATCTTAAAGGAGGAGAGAGAGGTACAGAAGCAGAGGGTTTAGGGAGGGAATTCCAGAGCTCGGAGCCTAGGCAGTTGAAGGCACAGCCGCCAATGGTGAAGTGAAGAAAATCAGGGATGCAAGAGGCCAGAATTGGAGGAGTGCAGAGATCTTGGAGGGTTGTAGGGCTGAAGGAGATTACAGAGATAGGGAGGAGTGATGCCTTGGAGGGATTTGAAAACAAAGATGAAAACAGTCCTCAACTCCCCAGCACTACTACACCAAGTCCCTACAACTTTTGTCTACCTACAACCTGGAATATCTTCCCTACTACCTTCCTCTGTATCCTGGGCTTTAAAAAAGGGTAAGATACAAAAGTAGCTCAATAATGAAACTTTAAACATTAATCAAGACCACTAATTTATAGGAGCCGATTTTAACTCGGAGCACAATAGGGCAGGCAGGGTGCGATATGTGAGGGAAACCCCCGCATCGAGCTCAGTGTGGGGCCTGAGACATTTTACCTCCCAGGCCTCATTTAAATACTCCAGCATTGTCTCCCACCTGTAACCAGAGGGAGTGAGATCAGGGCTAGTGGGCAGGAGCAGAAATCGTGTCAGAAGCCCAGGAAGCCAGCGACGCAAGGGAATGGTCCCTGGCATGAAATTAATGTTGGTGAGGGGGATTAAGTGAAGATTCCAGGACTGGGAGGGAGAGGCCAGGGTGGATCTGTGGAGGCACAAGGACTCCTCTTGGGACCTGGAAGACCTCACCTGCTCCTTCTGGCTTACAAGGATTCCACTTAAAATTAACATCTTTAAACTTACCGTGGCCAATCTATGGACTTCAGCCACGCTAGATCTGTCAGGATTGGCCCCGTACTCGCCTCCCGAATCAGTGAGTATAAATGACATTGTGGTGCCAATGACACCTGTCAGGGGCGGATGACCCTCCCATGCCTATTCTGAGGTAAAGTTACGGTGGTGAGGGGAGCAGTGGGGGAGAGCGGGGACGTGACGCAACTCCTTTCACCATCTTAATCCCCTGCCTGCACCATTCCTGCCAGGCTGGGCGGGGGAGGGGGTGGCATTATAAATTGACCACATAGTGTCCAGGAAAATATGTCCTCAATTATAGAAATTAATTGTAATGATATAATTTAAGCCCTAAAGTTTCACTCCTACACTACTCTAAGATAAATGCAAGTTGACTTAATCAATATAAATGGCATAATAATAAATCGTATATTAAATGGCATTAAATAGTATATCCTTTGACTCTTCATGAGCAATGCCACAGGAGGTCTACTTATTACATCTTTAAAACAAAAATTAAATCTTTTAAATAACTTATGACTCCTGGTTGCTGTAAGCCTTCAATGTGAAATTAATATATAGGTATGAGTAGGCTCAATGAAAATATTGATACTATTTAACAAGTATAAAGCATTTGTAAATTTAATAATGGATTTAGTAAAATGAAAATGCACCTAAACAGCTTCAAGAGTATCTAGTCTATGTATGCAAGTGGTGGGGTTTTTTAAGTTTATAAGTTCTATTTTTACAGAACTCCACTGTGAATATCTTGTGCTGCCTGCCCAGTTAGATCCAAGATGGAACAGAATGCTGACCTGACAAAACAAAACAATTCTTCCCTTTGTTTTTTTTGTCTCAAAAGGATCATGGATTCAGACTATTTACTCTTCATAAGGTTTCATTTGATAATCATTATATTACGATATTACTGTAAGAAATGAACATAAAGTAGATATTAGATCCTTTAATCTGACAGAATGCAAGAAATAGGAGGAATTATCATGACACAATACAATGGAACATAATGGAATCATAATGCTAGTGACTGGATTAAAAAAACCTGCTGTTTGATACATCTCAGTATTCTAAGTTGTACAAGATATTATCAAATTCATGGTTGCAAACATACCATACAAATAGTTACAAACATTTTTTGTTTCACGATGTTTGAGGCTTTGCTGGGCTGATTGCACTTTTTTTATAAGTTAATTTTAAAAAAAAATTATGTATATATTCTAACCTGCAACCTGTAATAGAATCAATCTGGTACTCCCTATTTTGCTTGTCTGAGCTATAAACAAAATAAGGATTACCCAGACTGGCCTGAGTAAAAGTGTTAACAGCGGTACCAAAGACCAACTTCAGTAATTATGACGAGCTGCACAGAGAACATAAAAAAATAATTTACTGCCTAGAAGTCATTTGAAATGTAATTTTGATAGTTAAGATGTACTGATCTCTGTGTACAGAGTATTTTAAAAATTATTTTGCTAGCCAGACAGCCTGCCATACTGATTCAGATATATTAAGACTAGAAAAATAAAATATTTGCAAGATTGTTAAATGTGCATAAGTTTGTATTATATAAAACTTCGAAAGAACAGACAGGACATTTTGTAAAGGACAAGAAAAAATGTTATTGGCATGGACAGCTTGTGTGTCAGCCATTCTTGGTTGGTTGTGCACTTGCCTCTGCGTTTGAAAGTTCAGAATTTGAGGTCCACACCATGGCCCCAATATTAATGGGTAGGTGGGGAGGATGTGGGGGAATGTAGTAAAGTGGGGAAAACCCGGCAAATATGGGAACGTGGAGGCCCTGCCGATCTTAATGGCAAGGCCTCATTTAAATAATCTGCTGCAGACCCTTGCCCGACAGCCGGACAAATTGATAGCCTGGCCGGCGGGCAGGAGTACACACGAGTGGCAGGAGGCCACAGCCTGGGACCCATGGGGATGTTCCCCAGGAATCAGTACAGGGTGAAGGCTCCGGACCGCCATCGGGGGAGGGGGAAGAGAACATCAGGGCCATCGGGTGGGGAGGGAGAGAACATTAGCGTCATCGGGAGGGGAGGGAGAGAACATTAGCGTCATCGGGAGGGGAGGGAGAGAACATCAGGGTCATTGGAAGGGGGTGGGGGGGGGGGAGAAGAGAACATTGGGGCCATCATCCGGGCTGTCGGAAGGGGGGAGAGAACATCGGGGCCACCGGGAGTGGGGGAAGATAACATTGGTGGGGTGGGGGGGGAAAGAGAGCATCGGGGCCGTGATCCAGGCCATGGGGAGGAGGGTGAGAATATCAGGGTCATCGGAAGGTGGGGGGAGAGAACATTCGGGGCCATCGGGTGGGGGGGAGAGAACAGCGGGGCCATCGGGTGGGGGGGAGAGAACATTCGGGGCCATCGGGTGGGGGGGAGAGAACAGCGGGGCCATCGGGTGGGGGGGAGAGAACAGCGGGGCCATCGGGTGGGGGGGAGAGAACATTCGGGGCCATCGGGTGGGGGGGAGAGAACAGCGGGGCCATCGGGTGGGGGGGAGAGAACAGCGGGGACATCGGGTGGGGGGGGGGAGAGAACAGCGGGGCCATCGGGTGGGGGGGAGAGAACAGCGGGGCCATCGGGTGGGGGGGAGAGAACAGCGGGGCCATCGGGTGGGGGGGAGAGAACATTTGGGGCCATCGGGTGGGGGGGAGAGAACAGCGGGGCCATCGGGTGGGGGGGAGAGAACAGCGGGGCCATCGGGTGGGGGGGAGAGAACATTCGGGGCCATCGGGTGGGGGGGAGAGAACATTCGGGGCCATCGGGTGGGGGGGAGAGAACATTCGGGGCCATCGGGTGGGGGGGAGAGAACAGCGGGGCCATCGGGTGGGGGGGAGAGAACAGCGGGGCCATCGGGTGGGGGGGAGAGAACAGCGGGGCCATCGGGTGGGGGGGAGAGAACAGCGGGGCCATCGGGTGGGGGGGGGAGAGAACAGCGGGGCCATCGGGTGGGGGGGGGAGAGAACAGCGGGGCCATCGGGTGTGGGGGAGAGAACAGCGGGGCCATCGGGTGGGGGGAGAGAACAGCGGGGCCATCGGGTGGGGGGGAGAGAACAGCGGGGCCATCGGGTGGGGGGGGGAGAGAACAGCGGGGCCATCGGGTGGGGGGGGGAGAGAACAGCGGGGCCATCGGGTGGGGGGGGAGAGA
Source organism: Heptranchias perlo (assembly GCF_035084215.1). Taxonomy (NCBI): domain Eukaryota; kingdom Metazoa; phylum Chordata; class Chondrichthyes; order Hexanchiformes; family Hexanchidae; genus Heptranchias; species Heptranchias perlo. Next base: position 47,657,471 of record NC_090329.1, read on the forward strand.
ACAGCGGGGCCATCGGGTGGGGGGGAGAGAACAGCGGGGCCATCGGGTGGGGGGGAAAGAACAGCGGGGCCATCGGGTGGGGGGGAAAGAACAGCGGGGCCATCGGGTGGGGGGGAAAGAACAGCGGGGCCATCGGGTGGGGGGGAAAGAACAGCGGGGCCATCGGGTGGGGGGGAAAGAACAGCGGGGCCATCGGGTGGGGGGGGAGAGAACAGCGGGGCCATCGGGTGTGGGGGAGAGAACATTCGGGGCCATCGGGTGTGGGGGAGAGAACAGCGGGGCCATCGGGTGGGGGGGAGAGAACAGCGGGGCCATCGGGTGGGGGGGGGGAGAGAACAGCGGGGCCATCGGGTGGGGGGAGAGAACAGCGGGGCCATCGGGTGGGGGGGAGAGAACATTCGGGGCCATCGGGTGTGGGGGAGAGAACAGCGGGGCCATCGGGTGGGGGGGAGAGAACATTTGGGGCCATCGGGTGGGGGGGAGAGAACAGCGGGGCCATCGGGTGGGGGGGAGAGAACAGCGGGGCCATCGGGTGGGGGGGAGAGAACATTCGGGGCCATCGGGTGGGGGGGAGAGAACATTCGGGGCCATCGGGTGGGGGGGAGAGAACATTCGGGGCCATCGGGTGGGGGGGAGAGAACAGCGGGGCCATCGGGTGGGGGGGAGAGAACAGCGGGGCCATCGGGTGGGGGGGAGAGAACAGCGGGGCCATCGGGTGGGGGGGAGAGAACAGCGGGGCCATCGGGTGGGGGGGGGAGAGAACAGCGGGGCCATCGGGTGGGGGGGGGAGAGAACAGCGGGGCCATCGGGTGTGGGGGAGAGAACAGCGGGGCCATCGGGTGGGGGGAGAGAACAGCGGGGCCATCGGGTGGGGGGGAGAGAACATTCGGGGCCATCGGGTGTGGGGGAGAGAACAGCGGGGCCATCGGGTGGGGGGGGGAGAGAACAGCGGGGCCATCGTGTGGGGGGGGGAGAGAACAGCGGGGCCATCGGGTGGGGGGGGGAGAGAACAGCGGGGCCATCGGGTGGGGGGGAAAGAACAGCGGGGCCATCGGGTGGGGGGGAAAGAACAGCGGGGCCATCGGGTGGGGGGGGAGAGAACAGCGGGGCCATCGGGTGTGGGGGAGAGAACATTCGGGGCCATCGGGTGTGGGGGAGAGAACAGCGGGGCCATCGGGTGGGGGGGAGAGAACAGCGGGGCCATCGGGTGGGGGGGGGGAGAGAACAGCGGGGCCATTGTCTGGGGGGTGAAAGAGAACATCGTGGACATTGGGAGCGGGGGAGACAACGTCGGGGCTGTGGTCGGGGTCATTGGGAGGCGGGGAGAGAACATTGGGGCCACGATCGGTGTGGCCGTAAGCTTTCTTGTTAGGCCTGCAGGGAGCACTCCTACTCCTCCAGGCCCATAAGGAGTGCTAAAAGGAACTGATCTTCAGCATTTACCTTGGCCAGTCAGTACCTACCACCAGTGCAATATTAAGGTGCGGCTCATCGTCAGAGGTGCTGTCCTTTAGAGGGGTGTGAAACCGAAGTCCCAATTCCCTGTTCAGTGGACTGTTCATGGTGCTAGGTGAAGAAGAGCGGTGTCTTGGCCACCATTGCTTCCTTGGCCAATACCACTGAAAAATATTTTAGTCATTCATCTCGTTGCAGTTTGTGGGATCATTCTGTGTACAAAATGACTGCTGTGTTTGCCTACATAAGAGGCAGTGCACTTCAAAGTAATTAATTGTGTATGAAGGGCTATGAGGCATTTCTGAGAGTTGATAAGGCAACATATATATACACAAGTCTTTCCTTTTGGTGGCAGTTACTTTTTAAACCAGCAATTTCTAATTCTGATTATTGCAGATTCATTTCAGATTGGATGTGTTGCTTTTTTTTGTAGTTTTGATATGTATACCATATTCTGACGATGTGCACTTCACAAAGTAAAGCAAGTACTGTTTATCCTGCCCATTAAACTCTAACGACGGGAGCTGCAGTTAGGTAGATTTCAGTTTTTGGCTACATTAGTTCCTTAGCAGCTTTAAAAGGGTATCAAGACCTTGGGAGATAGGTAATATAGTGGAAGTAAATACAACAGTTAAAAATATGGCAAACTATTTGTGTTTGAAATCCCTCATACAGTCATTGGTGGTGTTAACAATGTTTCTGCTCATCCCACAAGGAGTTGAGTTAGCAATGTCAAATCTGAAAAGACAAGAATGATACCCTCACAGAGTCTCAGTTTTTACTTCTGTTCTTTCATTTTACAGTTTTACATTTTTTATTCATTTTGAAAGGACATTTCACAGCTTGAAAATATCACAACTTTAATGCTTGTGCACTTAAAAATGTTAAATTATTATGCAATTTTGACGTGTGTACATTCCAGATGTAGTAAAGGTGAAGATAATGCAACCAATTTAGAAATATCTTTTCTGGCACATTGTAGAATAAACTACAAAGTACAGTTGAGTATAAATAAAACACTAAACCTGAACCAGGCATAAAAAAGGTGTGTGTACCAGCCTCATCTATTTCCATTACATAGGAGTTGTGATCATGGGACTACATGGCATAATTTGTTTTACCCTCAAGGGCTTCATTTGAATCCAGCCCAGACTGAAATAATGTAAGTCTTTTGACCGTAAGGTATCAAAATGGAATCAGTTTAGTCAGCTTCAACTCAATTTGTAGAGGATAGAAACCACAGCACAAAACGATTCACGGCTTGTCTCTACACAGCATGAATTAAGTTGTTTCACTCAGAGACTGTAAGGATGGCTGGGGTAGGAGCTGGTAATATCATTTAGATATTCTATCTATATTGTCTGTGGGGGAGGGGGTATTCTTAGATTTGAGTAAATGGGTCACAGATCAAAAACTAGACTTGTTAACTTGGAATACAATATCATAATTACTGCTAACCAGTATGTAAACCTGGCCATTATTATTTATTAAATTCAACAATGGGTGCACATTTCATTGAAAACTCATTATAAGTACCCACATTACCTGTTACTCCTGTAAGTGGCACTATAATAGTTTTTTTCCAATGTTAATGGTGTCACACTCCCTTATCACAGCCTGACATGCACTCAGAATAGCTGCTATTTTATACTGAGAGTATACCATCCTGTGATTGCAATCTGACCACTGAGTTCTCACAAATTGCTCAAGATACTTTCTGAAAATGTTTAACAAATTTCTGACCTGAAAAGAAAGAAGCTAAAGAGAGAGAGAGAGAGATAGAGAGAGAAGCAATAAAGAGTAGAAGGGGAGAGAGAAAGAATAATAAAAAGACAAGGTAAGAGAATAACTATATTCTCTGACTTACCGTGTGCAATGTCACAGGAGATTGATGAGTATTATCATAAAACTCAACACAAAAAAATGATTTTTCGATGACAAAACAGCATATTACTTACCCATCATACAGGCTGTAAATTTCCTTGGAACTGAGTTTCTGGCACACATTCAGCGAAGTTACAGGGGAAGAATGAAAGCAGCTCTGAGGAAATTCCTGGCCACAATCTCAGTCACTGATTTGGCATCACTATGATATCAGCTCCAGTTAGTGACAGTGTTTGAGCAATTCTGGTGTAAGAAAATTAACAAAGCTCAGGAAGAGATAATTCATGTTATCACCATCGTATACTCACTGCTACAGTTTACCAGGGCTGTTAGCTGCAATCAAGAACGGTTGGCTGATGTTGCAAGTGCTGAGAATCCATTATTTTGCTCCAAACATGCATTGAAGTAGCTGATTAATGCTCATTTAGATTGGGTGTTTTTACTTGGATGCCAGTTTAGTAGTAACTGAAAGCAGTAGCAACTATCACTGGCCAGTATGAGGGAAGTCATTTTGCAGCTGTTGTACAGTGTCATCCGAAAAATAAAAATCAGTGAAGTGATGGTGTTGTTGTAGACTGTTGATCATGGGTGTTATCGGGAGTTCAAGGGTCAATAGATCCATAGCCAAAACTGGTGTGATAACCTACAGTAACCAACAGTTGGCTCTCTTGTGGTTATGTTAAATATGCTAGTATTTCCAGTTTAATAATCATGCATGTGTAATTTTTTTTATCATAAGCATTGAAGTCATTGTTATATAATCATGATGCAGCAAACCAAGAAGTGATTGTTCTCTGGAGCACATAAACTCTTCTTTTACTGAGTCCATGAAGTATTCACAGTTGCATAGCCCAGCTTCGCTCCCTCATGTAATTTCTACAATTGCGATGATATAAAGTGAGTTTTGTTCCGTGTCTAACTCATGGTCTATCTGATCTGGGGTAACGATACAAAAATTGTGTAAGAACAAAAGCAGGAACATTTTTATTTTTCAGGAAAGATCTTCCTCATTTTGATGAGCAAAATTTGGAACAATTGCATTTCTCACCCCCACCCCTCCAAAAAGCTAAGCAAACACCAGCACTTTTTCAAAGTTGTAATTGAGTTTTATTTGATCTGAATCTAATCTGTATCTAAGCATTAAGTGTCCTGGTAAATCGTTTCAGAAGTTCTCAGGATTTAGGTGTTTTAAAGGACAACTTGGTAATAAAGACACAAGATTCAACTAATTATTAATTTTTTTAAAAAACCTTTTGTATGCCTTTAGATTTGCAGGTTTCATTTATCTCTGAATTTGGGTTAAAAGTCAAGTGAAATCAGTTGCAAGCAAATATGTGCTTTTTCAAGCCCAAAACAAAATATTGTTCATGATTGGAAAGTCCTGGATTTAATCAGAAGAACAATTTTGAAGGAAACACATTCAATAAATAATAAATGCATAAAATCATCTTCATAAACTATAATGCTAAGTGAAGTTGATATGTATCAGTAACTGCATCCTCCCCAATGGAACTGTTTTATAGCTGCCTGCCCATGGCTGGTAGTCCTCTGTACTCAATGATGACAATCAGTCTGCTGCAGTCCATCAGGGCTGTACATGATGCCCATTTATATGAACAGAAGTGCTCCCTGCCTCCAGGTTAGCAGCTGTATGCATCAAGCTGAACTGCAGTATTCCAAAGTTGACTTCTCTGGGTTTTATGAGGTTTAACCCTAATTCACCTTTGGGGTAGGGCAGAGTAAATCAGGATTAATCTTAAAATGATCAGACTTAATTATGTGAATGTTTGCCATCATACTTTTAGTGGCATGATGGCAAACATTCACATAAATGAGGGATAAATATTGGCCAGGTCAACAGGGAGAACCTCCCTGTACTTCTGTGAAATAGTGCCATGGGATCTTTTACATCCACCTAAGAGGGCAGATGTTTAATGTCTCATCCAGTAGACGGCATCTCCAACTGAGGGACTACTGCACTGAAGTGTTAGCCTAGATTTTGTGCTCATCTCTGAAATGAGATTTGAATCCACGACCTTCTCACTCAGGCGAGAGTGCTACCAATGAGCCACAGCTCACTCCGTGCTGTGCAATATTATCATACAAACACTTCATGCATTTGTCCGAAATTTTCCTTTCCACTATTTTAGTGGCGGCCTTAATCTGTTTAAAATAAACGCCTCCACTAGGATTAATCATTTCGGTGTTAGTCTCCTTTTGCCCAACATCATAAAGCGCAGGTCGTTTGTGCGTACAATGACAAAAAAACGTCAAAACCTTCAATTTATACCATAATCTTCAACACTCTTATGTTCTCATTTCATCCAGTTGGTGAGGTGATGGCTGCCATAGATTGACAGGAAAATTAAAGGTACTTTGATCTCGATTTTAACTCTGGGTCGAATTGTGCATATGGGGGCTGGGGCGAGTGACAAACTCCACATTAAGGATCGATCACCCGTCTGAAACCGGCAAGAGTTGCTGCCTGGCCGGTAGGCAGGAGCAGGAATTCGGGCAACAGGAGGCTAGCGCCAGGGACCTGCGAGAACAGTCCCCAGCAGTCAGGTAAGTCTCGGAAAGCAGAATCCTGCCCCTCCTGGCCCACAAGGAAAAAGAAAAAATAATAAAAACTTATCTTACTGGGCCTCCTCTAGCTCTCAACTTGGATCCTGGCAGGTTTGGCCTGGTGGGGAAGCCACTACTGCTCCCCTGCTCAAGCCTGGGGTTAAAATGGCAGATCGGACCCCAATTACATCATTGGAGTCTGACCTGTATATTTAAATAGGACCCCTGGCTTAGGGTAGGTGGCCTATCTGCCTGCAATTTAAAATTTTGGTTGACCAGATCAGATCAGGGTGGGGAAGGAGTTGGTAAGTTCCTTTTAACTGCTCCCCCTTAAAATCGAGGCCTTTGTCTCTGTAACATTTCAGTTCCATTTCTGTTGATGTATTTTGATTTTCTTTCATTAAGTTTACTGAGGCATTCATATCCTATTATTGAATTTATTGGACTGGATTTTCACAAGAAGAAACAATCCCTGCTGGTCAGGCACCAGCCTAGCCTGCTTTCTCAGTAGGTGTAGAACACCAGCTGTCAATCTCTACAACCGTCAACTTCATTTTTATTCCACAATATGTTGAAATACACACAATTGTTATATCCACCAGGATACAATTTTAACTCGTAGTATTTATAACTGCACTTTATAAAGCTTTTCTGCAGCAGTATAGAGGGGAATGCGGTAAAGATATAAAAAAATGATAAGTTTCAGATGAATCCACTAAAAAAAATCTCTCTTCCCCCCCCCACCCCCATCCCCCCAAAAAATATGTTTTTGAGATTTGAAAAAAAATCATGGTTGTTGAGTATGTGTACTCTGAAATGTTTATTGGAAGATGTTCAGCAAGTCTTGCTAGATGATGCATTTTGCATCAAAACATATCAATGAATCACTTGTGCGTGATGTCACTGTGATAAGATGCTCAGCTGTTGTGCTGTCCCCCACTTTCTGCAATGAAAACAGTAAAGCCTCCTTAAAGTGGCTGCCATCTATTAATGGTAAACAATTTTACAACACCAAGTTATAGTCCAGCAATTTTATTTTAAATTCACAAGCTTTCGGAGGCTTCCTCCTTCCTCAGGTAAATAAAATTGCTGGACTATAACTTGGTGTTGTAAAATTGTTTACAATTGTCAACCCCAGTCCATCACCGGCATCTCCACATCATCATCTATTAATGGAACTTTACAAGTAAACTCACTTCCTGGACTCAAGGCTAGTTTTATCTCTTTTGTGACTCTGGATTAAATGTAAATCTTTTAATAGTATGCATAGCCTGCACTTTTTTAAATAATGAAAATGAAGGACCCTAAATTGATTTGGAACTCCAGGTAGATTCCAGGAAACCAAAGTTAGACCTTTCTCGAAACCAAGAGCAGCCTGTCTTTCAAAACTTCCGCTCTGGTTAATGCTCCACCTCTTTACAATTTTTCCTCCAGCAATGATACCAAGAATGAGTTTATCTTTGTAAACAAGGTTTTAAGTGATACCAACACTCTCAGATGATGAATAATCCGGAGGTCGATCTTAACTCTACCTGCCCAGTGGAAACTTGGCGGGTGGGCAGTTAAAAACGTGGGGGTTACTTACCCGCTGATAACTTGACCCTTTCCCGTGTTGACTATTTTAATTTGCAGGGTCCTGCAGGCGGACAAGGCATCCATTTAAAGCAGGCAAGGTTCTCATGAATTTGTGAATCAGAGTCCTATTACGTAGGTAGGACCCCGATTGCATTTTAACTGGGGCCTAAGCATGGAAGCTTTCCCGCCAGGCTGAAGCTGGTCTGCAGACTGAAGAGGCTCTTCATTCCAAATGTGAAATTTTTCTTTTTGGGGCCAAGAGGAGCAGAAGTGCTCCACCAGGCCCCACAAGGAAAGTTGTGGCCTTCCTGCCCCGGATTCTACCTTTTTCCATCCTGTGAGACCCTCCTGAAACCCCCTCCCAATGACTTACCTGCTTGCCAGCGAACCTTCCCTTAGTCTTGGATGGCAGCCTCTAGCTGCCAGAACTTTCTCTACTGCCCAGTGGCCAGCTGCCGCTTCCCACCTGTTTCAGGTGGGCAGCTGACCGGCAGCAGGTAGGTGAAGACTGGGAGTTAAAATACTCCAGGCTGCAAACTTAGGCCATTGAATTAGTGCATGTCACAGTCGAGCTGCATGCTGCCCGAAACCCACTCGGGATTAAAATCGGCCCTGTGATGACTGTCACTGTATCACCTTGTTCTATTGCATGATATAAATCTCAAATTCTGGAAGAAATCAAGAAATCCTCCTGTCTGCACTCAGTGAATTTCAGTCAGTCATCACCTCTATGTAGTGCAAAATTATTTAATGACCCACAGCTTTGAATTGACATTGAGGGACCAAAGGTTTGCCAATACCCACTGAGTCAACGGAGGTAACTACTAATGGAATCCATTGTCCACATTAGATGAGCTTGCTTCTGATGAGAAATGTTGGATTTATTTGGGAGTCAGCACAATATTACTGATAGAGTTTCTCTTAACATTTAGGAGTTTTCCATAATTTAAATAGATGAGACATAAAAATAGGATTTTTTTTTTACATTAAAAAGTACATCCTTTCAGAGACTGTTTTTTGCAAGATGACCTGCCCTGCCTTCTAAAGAAACACCTTCTGTTATATAAAATTGCTGAGGCTGCCAATAAAGTAGTGTAGCAGTGAAGTTTTTGAAGCAAGCTATTTCTGTTTGTTTCAGGAACAGACTGAGTAATTTTAATCTATCCTGTTCCGAAACTAACAATCAGATCGGCTGCTCATTTAACAATCTGCCTGATTTTACTCTTCATTAACTTCATTACCCCCTAAGCCTCCATGAAAAGTCCCTGGCAAAGCAATAATGCTCCCTTTAATAACAGTTATGAACTAGCAGTTTATTTTTGCAAGATAGTCAAATCGGATTGGAATTTTTTTGGTGTGATTCACGCCTATCTGAACATAATTGTGAAAATTTGCTCATCTATATCCTTCAACTTCTAATCTGTTGCTAGTTACAGAGAGAGATACTGCTAATCTGAATAGCTGTACAGTGAGAGAGACAACATTGTGCAATCATTACTGTTTTCAACTACTGAAAGTATTTATCTTCACTCTGTGCTGAAATAACATGCATAGTTCAACGCAGAATGGGTATACAGTGTATAATTGTGGGTACACAATTTAGCTCAGGACCACAAGTTGGGGAGGAAAGCATTTTTTCTCCTGAGTGAAATCACCTGCATTTCATTTTTAACATTGACATTTTTTGTTCCTTATGTTCTTATTCTTGATCATGTGAAAAACTCCCTAAGCTACACTGAGCCTACAAAAGTTGAACCTCAGGGGGATAACATGGAAGTAATGGGAGCCACAAATAAAATATTAGTGAAATGAGGAATATGTAAGTTATAATCTAAGAGTTTGAAGAATCCAAGGTTAAAGCTAATGATGTTAGATGAAGGAATAGAATGAAGTTGGGGCTTGGTAAGATTGTTCGTATTCACCTATACATGTAAAATGATTCTTGGAGATTTTGCACATTCTTTATTTTGACAGTTTACATTTGAGACTCCCTTCAGGATATTGGAACTGCAAGAGGTCAGTTGAAATAGTCTGACAGCATTGTGTTTCAGAAATGCAATATATTAGAATACTCCATCTACATCTTACTAATGGATCTGCTGTAGAATTGCTCACAGTGAGGAGAGGCGGGAAATGGAAAGGGTTGGAGTAATGGGAGAGAGGAGGAGAAGGAGAGTGGGAGGTTGGGTGGGTGAAGAAGGGCACAGTAGAGAGTGCTGTTCAGTCAACTGCATCTCTGCTGGGGAAATCCCCTTTGCGAAGGATAGGAGCTGCTGGTGACTGGAAAATTGAACAGGGGGAGTTTAAGGAAGAGGAATTCACATCAACGGGGGTAGGGAATTGAGGCCTGGACCAACCAGTTAGTTGTGGGAGTGTACGCTATGTATGGGAAACACAGTCGATGGGTGGGGGGGGTTACTTTAAAATGGAAATGAAGCAGGGTAGGAATACATCCTGAAGCAGAATTAAAGCCATTGGGAGAGAAGGGAGTGCCACAGTGAGTGGATTGAAATGGGAAATGTAGCCATGGGGAGGAGGTTGAGTTGGCAGGGAAATGCTACCAGCGGTGAATGAATGGCAATTTGAGCCAATGGGCGGGGTTGAGTTCAATCCATGACTTACTGCTCATTGGAGGGAGATCTCTAATTCCTTCTCATTACTCAGTTGGGAAGAAGGGTCTAGGTCAGAGGAAGCGGTGTGGGTATCAGGCAAGGGGTTTTCTTCTCATTTCAATCAAATGCGAGTCATTCCACTGCTGCCTACTTGGACTCGCTGTCTTTCCATTATCATCTAGCAGCAGTAGCCCAGGTTGTTTTTGCCAAACCCGGAGAAAATAAAATCCACAATTTTAATTCTCAAGAATTTGTCACCATGACCTTTGTTGGTGCTTTGTATATGGAGTTGTTTTGTCAGCAGTTTAAAGATTTAATTCTATATTTTCCATGGGGAACTGAAATAAATGACTATTTATGATAGGAACATTAGGAACAGGAGTAGGCCATTCAGCCCCTTGAGCCTGCTCCAGATCATGGTTGATCTGTATCTTAACTCCATTTACCTACCTTTGATTCATATCCCTTGATACCCTTACCTAACAAAAATCTATCTATCTCAGTCTTGAAAGCTCCAATTGTCCCAGTATCCACAGCCTTTTGGGGAGAGAGTTCCAGATTTCTACTACCCTTTGTGTGAAAAAATGCTTCCTGATTTCGCTCCTGAATGGCCTAGCTCTAATTTTTTTAGATTATTTCCCTTTGTTCTTGATTCCACCAATAATAGTTTCTCTGTCTCTATCCAAACAAATCCTTTTAACATTTTAAACACCTCGATCAGATCACCTTTCAATTTTCTATACTCTAGGGAATGAATACAAGCCAAGTTTATGCAACCTGTCCTCATAATTTAACCCTCAGCCCCGGTATCATACTGGTGAATCTGCGCTGTATCCCCTCCAAGGTCAATATATCCTACCTGAGGTTCAGTGCTCAAAACTGAACTCCAGATGGGGCCTGACCAAGGCCTCTGTACAGATAAAGCATAACTTCCTCCCCTTTGTATTCCAGCCACCTTGAGATAAAGGCTAATGCTCCATTAGCATTTTGGATTGCTTTTGTACCTGTCCACTAGCTTTTAATGATCTGTGTATTTGGACTGCCAAATCCCTTTGATCCTTCTCAACTTCTGGTCTCTCGCCATTAAGAAAATACTCCGATTATCTTTCTTGGGTCCAATGTGGATGACCTCACACTTGCCCACATTGAACTCCATTTGCCATTGTTTTGTCCACTCACTTTGCAAACCATGATGGCTTGCAAAATTACATTGTAGGATAATGCTGTAACACACAACTAATAAACAGTCAAATTAAAAGCTTGTGTCATTTTTGAAATATTAACTTATTAAGAAGCACTGCATGGATTTAAATTTTTAAATGTCGCCTAGTTAGGCATAAAAAGCAGAGAACTATTTTCTGGAATCAGTTGATAATTGCTCAGTGCTTTACATATTTGTATTACACCAATCCATCATCATGTTAATTGAACAGAAACAGAAATTACATGAAAAGAAACATGTTAAAAATTTGGGCTACTAAACTTTTTGAATGAAATGTTTTCATATTGTGATTCATTATTGTTCTATATTGTAAATTTCTTCCGCGATGAAAGTCGCTGTCACTATTGCTGGACATACATTTTTTTCATGATTGTTAAGCTGCTGAAAGATATTCTATTTCAACAACTTTTATGCCAGGTACCTGCTCAGAAAGAATAAGGATGACAGTGCTGGAGAATGGGCCCCAGTCCATTTTGTATCCATAGATGCTCTTCCTTATTGTGCTACATTAGTGTGAATCAGCTGTGAAGGTGGACTCTAGCACATTACAATGATTACCCACCCATGACATCTGAACTAGGGAGGAGCCTCTTTTCCCCAACTCCAGTCATCCTGCTGCATTTTACAAAGTACTTAGAGCAGTTTTGTACTGTGAACTCTTGCCCACTGGGGATAGACTGACACTGCAGAAATTCAATTCAAATCAGTAACTAATGTACCAGTCAGAAGTTGTCACCTGCTGCTATTGACTCCAGTACCCCCACCAATGGAGACCGTTGGCTGAGATTAGTGCATTATATGCTTTGTCCAGTTGAATGACTAATTCCCTCAATGATGACAAGTTTTTGATTTGAAACAAATAGCCCTTGCACATAATATTACGTCCATTCAATTATTACATATTCTGAACTCACAAGCATGATATATAAATTTCCGTATCTGGCACGTCGTTTCCATTTACAGTGGTTCTTGCATCACTGTTAATACCTATCTTTAAATGAACAGCTTTTTACATTTTCTCTTGCTTTATTGTAAGCAGCTGAATACATTTTTTGTTGTTATGTCCTACTAGGTCTGTACACACAGAGACTAGATCTGTCATACTGAATGATGTTGTTGAGTCAAGAAGTGATATTTTATTCAAAGTTTACAGCCTGATACCAAAAAATGAATTACCTTATTAAGACAGATTTTATTTTTTGTTATGTTTAATTGCATAAATATGTCTCTAATTAGGCAATGAATTTCCAAAGTTGGTTTGGTTTCTTTTCTGCAAGAGGATAGAATTGCGGGCAGCTAATGCTTGGAATGGAATTTATACGTTGCTGCTAATTAAAGTGGTCTTGATAAATTAGATTGAATTTCCTCTGCACTATTTTTAAGGCACTGGTTAATGTGTTTCCGCTATTTTAATTAAGTGATTGACATGTTTATCTCCCTCAGCGAGAAATTTGCTGATATTTGTAGATAATAGCCCAGAATTTGCTGTAACCGGTCAACAAATAGCACCCACCGTTAGTTAGACTTGCCCTTGCCCGTTTAATTTCCAGGAGGTTTTGCACTGCAGGTTGCTGGAAGTGCGAGATGGAAACGGTGCGGCGCCCTCTACAGGGCATCTGGGGCCTGAGTGAACAGGGCAAGCAACTGTGTATCTCCTTAACCAAACATATTGAAGGATTGTTAAATGAACAGCGCAGAGTCTGAACAAGGCTGTGTAAGTTAGAATAGTGAATTCAATGTTAAATCTAGTACAGAAAAAGAAATAAAGAGAGGGAAAGAAAGATTGGATTAAAAGAAATGGGAAAAAAAAGTAAAGAAAAATTTTAATTCAAATTTAAAAAAAATCTCCAACAACAATTAAAAGCTGAAGGAATGAGACTGCACACTTTTAAAAGTTAATTTTCAGTGGCAGTGTGGTTGTTTGGCAGTAATTAACACTTATCACTCCTTTGAAAAGCGTACTTAGACTGAAATGGACAAGTCCTAATTTTCTGTGGCGAGTTTAATTCCTATCTACCATGCAAGTACAGGAACTTCACACCATTTAGTGCATTCGAATGGTGAGTCAGGCAGTGAGGTGCTGTTTTCGGAAAGCTAACGGCAGAGCGGCGCATCTCAGACAGCAACTTCGGATTTTTGCGTTTAACTGCGCATCTGCCCTCGCCTGAAGTTGTTGTGCGATTTGCGCATAAATAACTGTGAGCACCGTTAGCCTCACTGTTATTTTGACAACAAATTCTAGGCCAATGTTTATGCAATCTAAAAATTGTCTCAATTTGCTTCTTTCTTTTTTTGTGAAAGTTGGAGAGTATTGCTTTGCAGTTATGTTAACATAAAACTGACTGAAAATGCTCTGACGCCAACATAAATTGGTTTAATTTAAGAATTTAATCTTTTTCCAATAGTTTATGGGGTGGATTTTCCTAACCTTCCCCCCCCCCCCCACCCCCCGGATTGCTCATTTTCCTGGGTGCAAAGATCGAATTGCCAAGTATCCACCCCTTTATGTTGCCCATGGATTTCCTGGGGAGGGGCAGAGCTTGGCTTGCATCTACAGTGGAGACAGGCCAGTAGGAGGCATATAGATAAGGCAGGAGAGGCCATTCCTGGTCTTATGCTTCATTTGCCAGATTGCTTGGGGGTATCAAAAACCATTGGGCTATGACTTATCCTTGGGTTCCTGCCAATCAAAGAGTCTGCAGGACTCCCAGGGGAGGGCTGCAAAATAGGGTATGGCTAATTTTATAATTGCTCCCTCCACCCAGCCAGAATCTTCAGATGGAATCAGGACCGGCTGGCTGTCAATTTCCATTGGCACCCAAAATGTCCCGTTATCTGAAGCCCGAGAAGTAGCTAGTGACCTGCAGCTGTGTCTTGTTTTCCGGCCCCTTTCGCCAGCACAAGACCCTGCCAGGAGATGGGCTTGTGTTGATGAAGCTTCATGCAAATGGCCTGCGGCAAGAACTCGGGGCGATCCTTCGGCTAGACAGGAACTGGGACTGGGGTTGCCAACTCTGGCTGGATGTATTCCTGGAGGTTTTGTCATGTGACAACACCACACTCCTACCAAAGGTAGACTGACACGACTATCCTTCCTGTGTTAATTGGAAAGCGTTACCTGATTGGATGATTCTTGACTGTTAGGCAAACAGCCTTTTTTCCTATTTCCAATATATTTATAAGTAATAAACAAAAGTGTTTTTAAAAAAAATGGAAAAAAATTCCATGAATTTTTTAATGCCCCATGATTGTTTTCCCAAGTGGCTCACAGCAGTGTCTGGGAAATTATTCTTTAATTCCTGGAGATTCCAGGACAATCTGAAAGGGTTGACAACTCTAGCTGGAGATATTTTGGCAAACTGAATTCTCAGTCAACCCTTCTAATTTAGATCAACATACATGTTGTGCAAAGTCAAGGGACATAATGGCCCCGATATAAGCGGGGAGGTGGGAAGGCAGTGGGGGCAGGGGGGGGGGGCGATTGGGTGCGTGGCAAACCCGCATGAACCAAACTTACCGGTTCCGATGCGATCGTACGTTGATTGATAGTGGTGAACGTTCTCTCCAGGTTTTGCACCCAGCAGCTAGCCTGATTGACAGGCTGGCTGTCGTCAGGAGCTGCAACGCGAGAGGAGGGGGGAAAGAGAGAGAGCCAGACGTCATCCAGCGCTGGAACGGAAGATCGGGGGGTGGGAGAATAGAAGATCCGGCGCTGGGTTGGAAGATCGGGGGGTGGGAGAATAGAAGATCCGGCGCTGGGCTGGAAGATCGGGGGGTGGGAGAATAGAAGATCCGGCGCTGGGCTGGAAGATCGGGGGGTGGGAGAATAGAAGATCCGGCGCTGGGTTGGAAGATCGGGGGGTGGGAGAATAGAAGATCCGGCGCTGGGTTGGAAGATCGGGGGGTGGGAGAATAGAAGATCCGGCGCTGGGCTGGAAGATCGGGGGGTGGGAGAATAGAAGATCCGGCGCTGGGTTGGAAGATCGGGGGGTGGGAGAATAGAAGATCCGGCGCTGGGCTGGAAGATCGGGGGGTGGGAGAATAGAAGATCCGGCGCTGGGTTGGAAGATCGGGGGGTGGGAGAATAGAAGATCCGGCGCTGGGCTGGAAGATCGGGGGGTGGGAGAATAGAAGATCCGGCGCTGGGCTGGAAGATCGGGGGGTGGGAGAATAGAAGATCCGGCGCTGGGCTGGAAGATCGGGGGGTGGGAGAATAGAAGATCCGGCGCTGGGTTGGAAGATCGGGGGGTGGGAGAATAGAAGATCCGGCGCTGGGTTGGAAGATCGGGGGGTGGGAGAATAGAAGATCCGGCGCTGGGCTGGAAGATCGGGGGGTGGGAGAATAGAAGATCCGGCGCTGGGCTGGAAGATCGGGGGGTGGGGGAGAGGGGAAGATCGGGGGGTGGGGGAGAGGGGGGACATCGGCAGGGTGAAGAGGGGAACATCGGAGCGGGAGACATCAGACATTGGAGCAGGTTTCAAAGATAGGTTCATTTAGTGTTTTCACTTCCTTGCATGGTTTTTTATTTAATTTATTTAGTTTCTTTTTCCCAAGCGTGAATCAGAAGCGGTGGGTAAGCCACCCAGATCAGTTAAAAGAAATCTTTTTAATCACTTACTCTGTCACAGATAAAGTGCCTTAAGTACCTCAAAGAGGTACATTTGGCTCTTTAACTGTCATCCCACCGGATTTAATTGCCGGCAGGACTTCCGTTTTCGGGTCGCCCACAGGCACACAGGTGGGTCCCTGGGAAACTCGGAAGTCGGCGGGTTGCAGCCGGCTTCCAAACCCGAACGGGATTTCTGTGATTTTCGGAGCCCACCCCCCCGCCCCAACGCACCCACAATTGCCTCCTAAAATCACCCCCAATAAGTGAATAAAATTACAGTTTGACATGTGGGGCACTTTGCAATTATTATACTGCCATTATTTTGCCACCTTATTGGTGCTGCGTCCAGATTTTTGTTATACTGGTGCCAAAAGTGCAGTCTAACACTGCTAATACCAGCCTAGTTTTCAAAAAAAGAAAGATCAACTCCAAGGGATGATCTTGCAAAACTATGACTGCAGACTCACAGAAATGTAATTACTTTCAGTGCTCCAATCATTATTTGTGCTACAGATGTAGATGTTACTATGCATTTTTCAAAAATATTTTTGTCAAAGTACCGTTAATGAGACCTTTGTTGGTGTGTAATCCTTTTACTCTGTACTATTTCTTTCAGGGGGAGGGTTTTTCCTCATTCCATTGAGGACTTAATTAATGCAGTAAATATTTTTATTTTTTCTGCAAGCTTTGCAAAGCATTTTCCCTCAAAAATAAGAAGCAAGTATTGATGCAAACAGCATCAGGGTTGCAGATTAGCATTTTTTTCATTTAACTGTTCCTGGCATATTTGCAGAAGTGATGTTGATTTTTCATGCGGTGTGGTCTTTTGCTATGTGCTTGATCAGCCTTTTAACCATTACTCTTGCTTTTCAAAAGCTAAGCCTCGATGATGTGTGCACATGGACTTGTGTAAGATGGTTCAAGCACCTGGTGTTTGCAGTTTGGAAGAAGGAATATATTCAGCAGCTTATTACTGGACATAAGAATCACTTACATTTACAGCATGATATCAACCAAACTTGCCAGTGTGTGTTACACTGATATGGCGGCTGTACATAATCACCAGAAGCAACAACAGAGGACTGCTGGAATGAAATGAATGCAGTGCTTGGTTTTCATTCTCCCACACAATTATCTGTGTTAACGATTTCAATTTCCATCGTCATCTCAACAGCATGTGCAACTGAAAGTGAGTTTGAGGATGCTAAAATGTTAGATTCAGAGGCAACTGTTAACAATGGTAGAAAGAAGGCAAAGAACTATCCAGTTATGGAAATAGCTTCCTCTACCACAGTGTTGTCCAATAGAGATCACTAACTAGCCACAAGTTTGGCTACTGCGACACTGTTTTAGCCACAATCACTAATTTTAGTAGAAAACGCCTTAAACGTTATAAAGGTAAATGTACTTCATTTGTATATTTACTTAAGAAACATCTACCACCATCCAGCACCAAACTTTGCAGTTTTTCTCTTTCACCAAATTTTGAAATTCTGGCATGAATCCATCAGACACAACGGGCTCGATTTTACAATGGTGGCGGGTTGGCAGCGGGGGGGGGGGGCGGGGGGGGTGAAGGTGCGCGTGGCAAACCCGCATGAATGAAACTTACAGTTTCCGACACGATTGCATATTGATTGATGATAATTAACGTCCTCTCCGGGTTTGACGTCTGGCGGCCAGCTTGATTGAGAAGCTGGCTGCTGTCAGGAGCTGCAACGCGAAAAGTGTGGGGGGATGGGGGAGGTTGGTGGTGAGAAAGAGAGAGAGCGAGATGTCATTCGGTGCTGGACTGGAAGTCCGGGGGGGGGGAGGTGGAGAGGGGAAGGTCGAGGGAATATCAGGGGGGTGAAGAGGGGCACATCGGCGGGTGAAGAGGGGGCGATCGGAGAGTGAGACATTGGACATCGGAGCAGGGTGTAAAGGTAGGTTCATTTAGTGTTTTCACTTCAGAGTATGGTTTTTTATTTAATTTATTTAGTTTCTTGTTCCCTGATCCGGCCCTTCACGGCTGGTATCAACAGGCATGATTCAGAGGCGATGGGCAAGCTGCCCAGGTAAGTATAAAAAATCATTCTAATGACTTACACTGTCACAGATAGACTGCCTTAAGTACCTCAATGAGGTACATTTGCCTCTTTAACTGTCAGAGCCGGCGGGACTTTCATTTTCGGGTTGCCCGCGCGTCCACAGGTGGGTCCCTGGGAAACTAGGAAGTTGGCGGGTTGGAGCCGGCTTCCGCACCTGAACGGGATTTCCACGATTTTCGGAGCCCACCCCCCTCCCCAACACACCCGCAAGTGCCTCCTAAAATTACCCCCAATTAGTGAATAAAATTACAGTTTGACATGTGGGGTACTTTGCAATTATTATACTGCCATTATTTACTGCTCTTTCGCCTCCTTTCTGTGCTGCATCCAGATTTTTGTTAGACTGCACTTTTGGCACCCGTATAACACTGCTAATACCAGCCTAGTTTTCAAAAAAAGAAAGATCAACTCCAAGGGATGATCTTGCAAAACTATGACTGCAGACTCACAGAAATGTAATTACTTTCAGTGCTCCAATCATTATTTGTGCTACAGATGTAGATGTTACTATGCATTTTTCAAAAATATTTTTGTCAAAGTACCGTTAATGAGACCTTTGTTGGTGTGTAATCCTTTTACTCTGTACTATTTCTTTCAGGGGGAGGGTTTTTCCTCATTCCATTGAGGACTTAATTAATGCAGTAAATATTTTTATTTTTTCTGCAAGCTTTGCAAAGCATTTTCCCTCAAAAATAAGAAGCAAGTATTGATGCAAACAGCATCAGGGTTGCAGATTAGCATTTTTTTCATTTAACTGTTCCTGGCATATTTGCAGAAGTGATGTTGATTTTTCATGCGGTGTGGTCTTTTGCTATGTGCTTGATCAGCCTTTTAACCATTACTCTTGCTTTTCAAAAGCTAAGCCTCGATGATGTGTGCACATGGACTTGTGTAAGATGGTTCAAGCACCTGGTGTTTGCAGTTTGGAAGAAGGAATATATTCAGCAGCTTATTACTGGACATAAGAATCACTTACATTTACAGCATGATATCAACCAAACTTGCCAGTGTGTGTTACACTGATATGGCGGCTGTACATAATCACCAGAAGCAACAACAGAGGACTGCTGGAATGAAATGAATGCAGTGCTTGGTTTTCATTCTCCCACACAATTATCTGTGTTAACGATTTCAATTTCCATCGTCATCTCAACAGCATGTGCAACTGAAAGTGAGTTTGAGGATGCTAAAATGTTAGATTCAGAGGCAACTGTTAACAATGGTAGAAAGAAGGCAAAGAACTATCCAGTTATGGAAATAGCTTCCTCTACCACAGTGTTGTCCAATAGAGATCACTAACTAGCCACAAGTTTGGCTACTGCGACACTGTTTTAGCCACAATCACTAATTTTAGTAGAAAACGCCTTAAACGTTATAAAGGTAAATGTACTTCATTTGTATATTTACTTAAGAAACATCTACCACCATCCAGCACCAAACTTTGCAGTTTTTCTCTTTCACCAAATTTTGAAATTCTGGCATGAATCCATCAGACACAACGGGCTCGATTTTACAATGGTGGCGGGTTGGCAGCGGGGGGGTCAGGGGGGGGATGAAGGTGCGCGTGGCAAACCCGCATGAATGAAACTTACAGTTTCCGACACGATTGCATATTGATTGATGATAATTAACGTCCTCTCCGGGTTTGACGTCTGGCGGCCAGCCTGATTGAGAAGCTGGCTGCTGTCAGGAACTGCAACGCGAAAAGCGGTGGGGGGGGGGGTTGGTGGTGAGAAAGAGAGAGAGCGAGATGTCATCCAGTGTTGGACTGGAAGTCCGGGGGGGGAGATGGAGAGGGGAAGGTCGGGGGAATATCAGGGGTGTGAAGAGGGGGCGATCGGAGAGTGAGACATTGGACACCGGGGCTGGGTGCAAAGGTAAGTTCATTTAGTGTTTTCACTTCAGGATATGGTTTTTTATTTAATTTATTTAGTTTCTTGTTCCCTGATCTGGCCCTTCACGGCTGCTTTCACCAGGCATGATTCAGAGGCGGTGGGCAAGCTGCCCAGGGAAGTTAAAAATCATTCTAATGACTTACTCTGTCACAGATAAAGTGCCTTAAAGTACCTCAATGAGGTACATTTGGTTCTTTAACTGGCAGAGCAGGTGGGTCTTTCATTTTTGGGTCGCCCGCGCGCCCACAGGTGGGTCCCTGGGAAACTAGGAAGTCAGCGGGTTTTTCGGAGCCCCCACCCCCAACGCACCCGCAATTGCCTCCTAAAATCACCCCCAACACGTCTTAGTGCAGCTTCTAGGTTTTTGTCCAGTAGTTGTGAGCAGTACTTTGACTTTATCAGAGTGATTGCTGAGAATGTTGACTCACCCCTGCTCTTCATCCAGAAGGTGGTTGGATGTTGCTTGCCCTTTGCCATGATGTGCCCTGTTGGATCAGCTTTGATTGGTTTGGCTTGCTTTCTTCTGTTAGCCATGAGCATTTATTCCGATTGGTCGAGCTGACCACAATGATTGCTCCTCTTTCCATACAATGTTGCTGGCGTTTCCTTGGTGACATTTTCACCCATGTTACACACTGCTTTAGCAGATAACCAATAAGCTGTAACCAAGGATGCAAAGCACACTCAAAGGCTCTTCTTTTCATCTTACTGTTTTACAACAAAATCACAAAAAGATTAAAGTACACAAGCATAGGCTGTACGAATATGAGTATTGAGATCACATGCCCAAAGACAGTCTCTATTACTCGCTTATTATTTACAGATCAAAAATGCAATTAGCCTCACCTGGGTTCCCAATTAGCCACATGGGGCGAGTATTTTGGGCAACACTGCTCTACCAAATCAGCGTAATCACCAAAAACAAAAGCAGAAAATGCTAGAAACACTTAGCAGATCATTCAATATCTGTGGAGAAAACAGACAAATTAAAGTTTTAAAGTGTGAACTCTGTCAGAATTGTTTTTGTTTCACATTTCTAACATCTGCAGTTTATTTTTGTTTATTCAATCTCGCCACTATCCTGCTTTATACCAATTATCTCATCACCATTCGGCTCTACACCATCTAATGAGCCAACAATGACCTCAGCACTGGCATTTACGATGGAATCCAGTTAGAGTGCTCAATTTGGACTAGCCCCAAATAATCATCCTTGTAACCAAATGATCACTAAATTCAAAAGAGGCAGTTTGAGCACTACATCAAGGGGTAGATTTGAACCTTTTACCACTCGGTAAAAAACTGGTGGTAGCAGACCCGCCTCCGGTTAGACACCCCGCTTGATTTTTCCTTTCCGAAAAAAATCGGGCTGGATGTATAACGGGTGTCGGATCTGCTGCGGCCAGTTTTCTGCTGGCAATAAAAGTTAAAATTTACCCCAAGCTGTTTACACATCACCTGTTTAAATTGAGATATGCTGCTCAAGCTGTAGCAGTCAGTACAGAGAACAGAAAGAACAATTGTTAAATAAAGAGCACTGAATGAATGTTAAACGTTAATTTTTTAAAAAGCCTAAAAGTGAATTTGCAGTTTAATGGGAGTCCCTGCTCTTACTGCTGCTCTACTGTTCAATGCTGCTCATTGGCACTTTAAATAGCTGAGGCACACTCTGGTTACTGAACCTGTGGTTTGACAGCTGCCCCACAGGGCATTGTAGGATTACCACCTTCTTCTCATCTTCCTTTCAGGGAGTCCAGCACAAACTGATTTTTTTTTAATATTCATTCATGGGATGTGGGCATCGTTGGCAAGGCCAGCATTTATTGATGAGGTCAACCGAGAAGAATAGGCATCCATGGCCCATGCAGGAATAATCTAAATGTGTTTTGGCAAATTGAATAGTTGATCACTACCAGCGGTTTTCCACTGTAGTAAGCATATTGTTTTGTTACCAAACTCTTCCCTTGATTTTGACTATTCAACCATATCATGGAATAAAGATTTTTCATGCTCCATAAATGGGCCTGAATGGATAGGCCTGAGGTGCAACTAATATTGGACCTCAGGCCTCGTTATCATCAAACCGGGGTGCTGCAGACCCCTAATGGGTGTCCCCAGGCTGCGTGCCAGAGAAGAGGCTTAGAAGATTGGGCCGCTGCATCACTAGCAGCGGCCCTCGGGTACGTCTTTAAAAGGGACTGGGAGGAGGAGGTTCGGGGTGGGGGGGGCAACCGGGAGAGCATAGTGGCTGGGATTGGGGAGGTGGTGGTGATGATTGGAGGGGGAGGGTCGAGGCCGCAATCAGAGTGGGGGGGAGGTGTGGCCGGCAGAGGCCCGCAGTTTTAATATGGTGCCGGGAGGAGCACTCCTGTTCTTCCCGGCTTCACGTTCAGGTAAGTATTTTAACAAACTTACCTTTTCCGTGGCAGCCTGCAGTGATCTCTTTAAGGACTGCCTGTTACGCTGCATGGAGACCCGGTTTTCCTGAATGCAGCCGGTGCCAGTGTTGGCTGCCTCAGGGCAAACCAATATTGCAGAGAGGGGTCTCAAACAGGTGTTTTGTATATGCAAATAAGGGGCCTAACGCCTGTTTCTGGCATGGGCCATGGACACCTATTTTTTGCCTACACAACACAAATATGGCGGGCAACGCACTTCCGGCTCCATGACTGTGCTTTTCCTGCCGCCATTTTGGAGGCTTAGGTGCCCTTTAGCATGAGAAAAATGGACACGGTACCATCAAATTTCTAGGCCCATGCCTCCTGTTTATTTTCCAGTAGTTTACACACATTTGTTTGGTTCAGAGGAGATAGCAGCACATGTCAGTGCTGGATTTTAATGGCAGATGGCAATACAAGACAGAAATAACTATTGGCTTTAAGTTGTCATCGTTACAAGAACATTTCAGTTAGCTAATGATGTAAATTATAGCATAAGTGGATGCTAGTAGTAATGCTGAGCTAGGGCAGCATCATCAAACTAGTACTAAAGATTGTGCGCAGCTTGAGGTACAATTGGAGCATGAATGAGCACTAATAACAGTTCTTAATATTGTTTCAATGATCAAAGGAAGAAGGGAGCCAAAATATCCCATGGTGTATTTCAATACTACCAGAAGTCAGCTACCCAACTTTATAACCTGAACCAACAGGCTCGTGGAGTCGAATTCCTCTGGAAGGACTGAGGAGCTGCCTGCTGCTGAACCTAGCCAACCAGTACAGGATAGGTGACCGTTTCAAAGGCAAGCGTGTGCAGGCCAAGTGCACAAGAATATGATAAAAAGCAGAAATACTTGTCATGGAATAACTTTAGTTTTGTGCACACTTTTTTAAAATAAAGGCACCTTTTGTTTTGTCATTTTTGCTGGATGATTGTACTATAGTTTTCACTTTGTACTTTTTGGTGGCAAATTAAAACGGTGTTGCTGTAACAAATTTGTCTTTGTTAGTGCAATCAGTGGTGCATGCATAGGAAATAATTGCAAGTGCAGCAGGTAACATAGCATATAAAATAAATGTGTGTATAGGGGAATAGTAACAAGGCATGTTAATATAGTCCAAATATAGAATAGCTATAAGCACATAGCAACTCATGAGCAACACAAAAATATATTTATCAACCACTGTAAATAGATAAATCTAAATGGGACTTACAAACATTTGCCAGCCGTGTGCACTTTCATGAATAAAATTTTCACCAATGGATGTAAGATACTGGGCAAGATCTTGCTGTCAAAATGACAGTGAGGCTAATGGCGCTCGCTATTATTTATGCGTAAATGGTACAGCAACTTCAGGCAGGGAGCAGATGCACAGTTAAACGCGAATATCCAAAAGTTGCTGTCCGAGCTGTGCCGCTCCACCATTAGCTTTGCAAAAACGCGCTGTCGGCCTCACCGTTGACATGAATTGAATTTCGTGAAGTTGCTATATTTGCTCGGTAGGTACGAACTAAACTAGCCACAGAAAATTAAGCCTTGTCATTTCAAGCGTAAGTACCCTTTTAACAACATGATAAGTGTTAATTACTGCCAATCAACCTCTCTGGAACTGAAAATTAACTATTCCAATGTGGAGTCTCATTCCTGCAGGTATTAATTGTTATTGGAGATTTTAAAAATGTCAAATTTAAAAATGTTTACTTTTTTAACTTTCCCCTTCTGTCTCTTTATTTCCCTCACTTTATTTCTCTTTCTGTAACTGATTTGACATTGAATTCACCCTCTTTAATTCACCTTCCTTCTCACTCCTTCCTCTGTTTATTTCTCAACCTTCAATCTGATTGGTTAAGGAAGTGTCCTGTTGCTTGCCCTGTTCACTCAGGTCCCTGATGCCCTGTTTCCCTCGCTGTACCGTTATCAGCTCGCACTTTCAGCAATTTAGTGGGCAAAAATATTTTGAGCTGAAGGGTGCAGGGGCAAGTCTAACTAACGGCATCTGCTGTTAGATGCCTTGCTGCAGCAAAATCAGGCCCAATATGCACAACACAATCCCAATGAATGAGGTGAGAAGTTAATCTTTGCCTCCTTTCAAGAATGAATAGCCGTGTTTTCCCAGTCTTCCTCCATATGCATTCCTTTGATGTTAGGGACCAGTCATGTGCCTCTTCTCAGAACCATCACCAGGGTTTGAATGTCTCCTTTCTGCTTTGTGGACCAGGTGTGGTCTCATCAGAACACTTACAGTTTAAGCATGATTACCTCTCTATTATATTCAACAGTTTTGGCTTTGTAGGTCAACGTTCCATTTGCTATATTGATTGCTTCTGTACACAACCTATTAATACCCTAGACCTCTTTCATCCTTAGCTATTTCAACACTGTTCATGGAGTATGTGTCATCCATTTTTCCTTCCTCTGTCTAATACTTATATCCATATTAAATTTCATCTGCTACTGGTCTTACATACTTAGACTAACTCATTTCATAGGTCACTGGCTACCTCCTTGGATTCAACTGCTCCCAACTTTGGTATTGTCTACGAATTTGTCCAGTTCACATAGAGCTTCTAAATCCAAGTTTTTTTTATTAATTCATGGGACGTGGGAGTCGCTGGCAGGGCCAAAATTTATTGCCCATCCATATTTGCCCTTGAGAAGGTGGTGGTGAGCCGCCTTCTTGAACCGCTGCAGTCCATGTGGTGAAGGTTCTTCCACAGTGCTGTTAGCTAGGGAGTTCCAGGATTTGACCCAGCGACGATGAAGGAATGGAAATATATTTCCAAGTCAGGATGGTGTGTGACTTGGAGGGGAACGTGCAGGTGGTGGTGCTCCCACGTGCCTGCTGCCCTTTCCTCCTAGGTGGTAGAGGTCGCAGGTTTGGGAGGTGCTGTCAAAGAAGCCTTGGCGAGTTGTTGCAGTGCATCCTGTAGATGGTACACACTGCAGCCACGGTGCACCACTGGATGGAGGGAGCGAATGTTTAAGGTGGTGGATGGGGTGCCAATCAAGCGGGCTGCTTTGTCCTGGATGGTGTTGAACTTCTTGAGTGTTGTTGGAGCTGCACTCATCCAGGCAAGTGGAGAGTATTCCATCACACTCCTGACTTGTGCTTTGTAGATGGTGGGAGGGCTTTGGGGAATCAGGAGGTGAGTCACTCACCGCAGAATACCCAGCCTTTGACTTGCTCTTGTAACCACAGTATTTATGTGGCTGGTCCAGTTTACTTTTTGGTCAATGGTGACCCCCACGATGTTGATGGTGGGGGATTCAGCAATGGTAAAGCCGTTGAATGTCAAGGAGAGGTGGTTAGACTTCAATTTTACTAGGTTTACTAAGTTGTAAATATAAATTAGGGTTCTAATACTTCTAATTAGAATTTGAAATAATGAAAGATGAAAGGGATGTGGGGGCATTAGCAGAGTTGGTGCTCAATTTATCGCATCACTCGTACTCAGTTTGGTTCCGTTACCATCCTTTATGGTTCTCGCTTCTGCTCCAAACTGTCCTCATACAGCTATGATACTGAAATAATTTTTACTGTTCTGCTTTTTTCACCATTGACCAGAAACTTAACTGGACCAGCCATATAAATACTGTGGCTACAAGAGCAGGTCAGAGGCTGGGTATTCTGCGGCGAGTGACTCACCTCCTGACTCCCCAAAGCCTTTCCACCATCTACAAGGCATAAGTTAGGAGTGTTATGGAATACTCTCCACTTGCTTGGATGAGTGCAGCTCCAACAACACTCAAGAAGCTCGACACCATCCAGGACAAAGCAGCCCGCTTGATTGGCACCCCATCCACCACCCTAAACATGCACTTCCTTCACCACCGGCACACTTCTCAAATGTTGGTATTATGTTGAGATACTATCATGTTACAAATGTTATCATTTAGTCTTGCTAGTCTTTAGTCGGTCTTGAACCCAAAAGTACACATACTGGGTCACTGACTAACTCTTACACCTTGAGATTTACCAATTAAATACTTGACTACCTGAAGTGTCAACACCCCTACCCCCAAATTACCAATGGCATTAAAAAAGAACCACGGTGAAGTATAATATTGTAAAATAACCAATTCAGAGGTTGGTCTGCTATGAATGTTTGCCTGTAAACCTAGATACATTCAAGGAATGCTTTTGTCTAGTTTTAATGAGAATTTTTCGGTTACAAAGAAAAACAAATCCCTAACCTCTTAACATTTTGACTGGTCTGGTAAGATTTTTCTTCATATATATCCTAACATTTTTTTTTCAATTACTGTAATCACTTGCAACCTGATAGTGTATGCTATCATTTAAATTTAATATATAATTTTTTGGTTTTACTGGTATACATAACAAGAAGCCTGAATTATAACAGGGAAATTCCTAGTGCATATTTATTTAAAACAAAAGGCTTGTTCCTGTGGTTTATGTTTATTTATGGTGCTAGGTAAGTTTGAATCATTTTAGTTCAAAACTGGGAAAAATGTGTGGTAATGAGTGTTAAGGCTTGAGAAATATGTACGAAAAGCTACACTACTTGAAAAGCACATTTCTAAATTACAATAACAGTCTATCCAGATAAGTTGACAAACAACAGCTATGTTGAATTAATTGCGTGTTTTTAAATGCTGAAGTATCATCAGCCATTCAAGAATTATAATTCCTGTTTTATTATTATTAATACACAACATCCAGAAATTCAAGGCTAAATTCCTAGAATCATCACTGCTGATTATCCACAAACATCAAAATGGCAGGCATGAAGGTTGGGAGGCAGGGATCATCAGAAAGTTTATATTCAAAGGATATTTGGAGTCATTGGTGTACTGATGATTTGTTCCTAAGCAAACCTTGTGCTGTTTGCCAAATACTTTTCATGCCTTCATTAAGAGTGACTTATCATCGTATGAAAAAACAATGCTATAAAATATTATTTACTCCCACTAGGAAATCTACAGGAAACAGTTCAAAGGAAATAACATTTAAAAAGTCCCTGCTGTTTCTAAATCCTAAACAGGACCTAGCTGGTCAGAATATACTGGGGCAGATATTGCTTGGAAAAGAACGGTGAGCTCAACAGCGTTCACCGTTGTTAGTGGCGAAACCGAGGAACAAGTTCCGATTCGCACATGTGCAGTGAAACGCAGAAATCCGGAACTTGCTCCTCCTGGTTCGCCGGCGATGTGACAGCTTCAAATTAAAGGTGTATCGCCGGGTGCAATCGGTGAAATCATTGAAAAAGCGCCAACTTGCCCTGCCCAGCTGGAAATTAACTAATATCACCACAAAACAAGTACGCTTAAAAATACCAGGTCTAAACTAAGTTTTAATAAGGTCTAAAGTAATCTTAATGACTGTAAAACAACTAAAAATTAACTTTTAAAAATGTGGAATCTCATTACTCCTTATTTTAATAGTTTTTGATCAATTCAAAAAAAACTTTTTTTAAAAATTAAAAAAACATTTTTTTACTTTTCCCTCCTGTCTTCTGAAAAGAAAAGTACTAAGCCTGAGGATTGGGAGAGTTTTAGAAACCAGCAAAGGATGACCAAAAAATAGATAAACAGATGAAAATAGAATGAGAGTAAACTAGCAAGAAATATAAAAACAGATTGTAAGAGCTTTTACAAGAATGTGAAAAGGAAGAGAGTAGCAAAAGTAAACGTTGGTCCCTTAGAGGCTGAGACAGGAGAAATTATAATGGGGAATAAGGAAATGGCAGAGACGTTAAACAAATATTTTGTATCTGTCGTCACAGTAGAAGACACAAAAAGCATACCAGAAATAATGGGGAACCAAGGGTCTAATGAGAATGAGGAACTTAAAGTAATTAATATCAGTACAGAAAAAGTATTAGAGAAACTAATGGGACTAAAAGCCGACAAATCCCCTAGACCTGATGGCCTACATCCGAGGGTTCTAAAAGAGGTGGCTGCAGAGATAGTGGATGCATTGGTCATAATCTTCCAAAATTCCCTAGATTCAAGGATGGTCCCAATGGATTGGAAGATAGCAAATGTAACACCACTATTCAAGAAAGGAGGGAAAGAGAAAACAGGGAACTACCGGCCAGTTAACCTGACATCGGTCGTCGGGAAAGTGCTGGAATCCATTATTAAGGAAGTGGTAACAGGGCACTTAGAAAATCATAATACGATCAGGCAGAGTCAACATGGTTTTATGAAAGGGAAATCATATTTCACAAATTTATTAGAGATTTTTGAAGATGTAAGTAGCAGGGTAGATAAAGGGGAACCAGTTGGATTTTCAATAGGCATTTGATAAGGGTGCCACATAAAAGGTTGTTACTAAAGATAAGGGCTCATGGGGTTGGGGGTAATATATTAGCATGGATAGAGGATTGGTTAATGGACAGAAAACAGAGAATGGGGATAAACGGGTCATTTTCAGGTTGGCAGGCTGTAACGAGTGGGCTGCCGCAAGGATCAGTGCTGGGGCCTCAGCTATTTACAATCTATATTAATGTCTTAGATGAAGGGACCAAGTGTAATGTATCCAAGTTTGCTGACGATACAAAGCTAGGTGGGAAAGTAAGCTGTGAGGAGGACACTAAGTGTCCGTAAAGGGAGATAGACAGGTAAAGTGAGTGGGCAAGAAGGTGGTAGATGGAGTATAATGTGGGGAAATGTGAGGTTATTCACTTTGGTAGGAAGAATAGAAAATCAGAATATTTTTTAAATGGTGAGAAACTATTAAATGTTGGCATTCAGAGAGATTTGGGTGTCCTCATACAAGAAACACAGAAGTTAGCATGTAGGCAAGCAATTAGGAAGGCAAATGGCATGTTGGCCTTTATTGCAAGGGAGTTGGAGTACAAGAGTAAGGAAGTCTTGCTGCAATTGTACAGGGCTTTGGTGAGATCACACCTGGAGTACTGTGTACAGTATTGGTCTCCTTATCTAATGAAGGATATACTTGCCTTAGAGGCAGTGCAACAAAGGTTGACTACATTAATTCCTGGGATGAGAGGGTTGTCCTATGAGGAGAGATTAAGTAGAATGGGCCTAAAATCTCTGGAGTTTAGAAGAATGAGAGGTGATCTCATTGAAACATATAAGATTATGAGGGGGCTTGACAGGGTAGATGCTGAGAGGTTGTTTCCCCTGGCTGGAGAGTCTAGAACCAGGGGGCATAGTCTCAGGATAAGGGGTCGGCCATTTAGGACTGAGATGAAGAGGAATTTCTTCACTCAGAGGCTTGTGACTCTTTGGAATTCTATATCCCAGAGGGCTGTAGATGCTCAGTCATTGAGTATATTCATGATGTGGAGATGCCGGTGATGGACTGGGGTTGACAATTGTAAACAATTTTACAACACCAAGTTATAGTCCAGCAATTTTCGAGGATTTCATTTTCACATCGTTCACCTGAGGAAGGAGGTAGCCTCCGAAAGCTTGTGAATTTAAAATAAAATTGCTGGACTATAACTTGGTGTTGTAAAATTGTTTACGAGTATATTCAAGGCTGAGATAGATAGATTTTTGGACTCTAGAGGAATCAAGGGATTTTGGATTGGGCGGGAAAGTGGAGTTGAGATCGAAGTTCAGCCATGATCTTATTGAATGGCGGAGCAGGCTCGAGGAGCCGTATGCCCTACTCCTGCTCCTATTTCTTATGTTCTTATCTCTCTTTTATTTAATTTGATTATTTTTTACTCTTTTTTTTCTCTGTCTGCAACTGTTTTTACAATGATTTGAATGTTGTACCTTTCACTTCCTGGAACCAGGAACACTACAGACGGTTACCCGCAGATCCGACCAAAGAACACACCCACCAGCTCAACAAACTGATCAAGACCTTCGATCCAGACCTTCAAAGCATCCTACGCATTCTCATCCCACGTAATCCCCGCGTGGGAGACTTCTACTGCCTCCCAAAGATACACAAAGCCAACACACCCGGACGTCCCATCGTATCAGGCAACGGAACCCTGTGTGAGAACCTCTCTGGATACATCGAGGGCATCCTGAAACCCATCGTACAGGGAACCCCCAGCTTCTGTCGTGACACTACAGACTTCCTACAAAAACTCAGTACCCACGGACCAGTTGAACCAGGAACACTTCTCACCACGATGGACGTCTCGGCACTATACACCAGTATCCCCCACGATGACGGCATCGCTGCGACAGCATCAATACTCAACACCAACAACAGCCAATCTCCGGAAGCCATCCTACAACTCATCCGCTTCATCCTGGATCACAATGTCTTCACCTTCGATAACCAGTTCTTTACCCAAACACACGGAACAGCCATGGGGACCAAATTCGCACCCCAATACGCCAACATTTTCATGCACAAGTTCGAGCAGGACTTCTTCACTGCACAAGACCTCCAACCAACACTATACACCAGATACATCGACGACATTTTCTTTCTATGGACCCACGGCAAGGAATCACTAAAGAGACTACACGATAACATCAACAAGTTCCATCCCACCATCAAGCTCACCATGGACTACTCCTCAGAATCAGTTTCTTTCTTGGACACACGAATCTCCATCAAAGACGGGCACCTCAGCACCTCACTCTACCGCAAGCCCACGGACAACCTCACGATGCTCCACTTTTCCAGCTTCCACCCTAACCACGTCAAAGAGGCCATCCCCTATGGACAGGCCCTGCGAATACACAGGGTCTGCTCAGACGAGGAGGAACGCGATGGACACCTACAGACGCTGAAAGACGCCCTAGTAAGAACGGGATATGACGCTCGACTCATCGATCGACAGTTCCGACGGGCCACAGCAAAAAATCGCATAGACCTCCTCAGGAGACTAACACGGGACGCAACCAACAGAGTACCCTTTGTCGTCCAGTACTTCCCCGGAGCGGAGAAACTACGCCATGTTCTCCGCAGCCTTCAACATGTCATCAATGAGGACAAACACCTCGCTATGGCCATCCCCACACCTCCACTACTCGCCTTTAAACAGCCACCCAACCTCAAACAGACCATCGTTCGCAGCAAACTACCTAGCTTTCAAGAGAACAGCGTCCACGACGCCACACAACCCTGCCACGGTAACCTCTGCAAGACATGCCAGATCATCGACACAGATACCACCATCACACGAGATGACACCACCCACCAGGTGCATGGTTCATACTCCTGTGACTCAGCCAACGTTGTCTACCTCATACGTTGCAGGAAAGGATGCCCCAGAGCATGGTACATTGGCGAGACCATGCAGACGCTGCGACAACGGATGAACGGACACCGCGCAACAATCGCCAAACAGGAGGGTTCCCTCCCAGTCGGGGAACACTTCAGCAGTCATGGACATTCATCCACCGACCTTCGGGTAAGCGTACTCCAAGGCGGCCTTCGAGACACACGACAACGCAAAATCATCGAGCAGAAATTGATAGCCAAGTTCCGCACCCATGAGGACGGCCTCAACCGGGATCTTGGGTTCATGTCACGCTACACGTTACCCCACCAGCGAACAAATGTTATCTGTTTTTAATATAATGGATCATTTGCTGGCTCTCTCTGCCTTCCGGATGTTTCTGCCTCTCTCTGTGTTTTTTTTTCTCTGTTTTTTTTCCCTGTTTGTTTTTTTGTTGAATGTGTATTCGGAGGTTCTGCAGGTAACACCTCTCTGTCTGAACACGGTGATTGCCTTGGCAACGGGCAGTTGCAGGGGCAGTCTGTAAACACCATGTATTATTGTTCAATATGTATAAATGCGTAGGCTTCAAGGAGATCTTGAAACATTTGCCTGAGGAAGGAGAAAATCTCCGAAAGCTTGTGAATTTAAAATAAAATTGCTGGACTATAACTTGGTGTTGTAAAATTGTTTACAATTGTCAACCCCAGTCCATCACCGGCATCTCCACATCATGGATTTTACTTTGCAGCCTGCAGAAACAGTTTCCCCACTTGTCAAAAATGCTGAAATCTGATTGGTCGAAGGGAGAGAGTGATCCTCATGCTTCTCCCCTGGGTCCTAGCTTCGCTTGAACTAACGCTGGGCTCTTCTCTACTTTCTATTAGAAGAATTGCACCCAGTAAAGTTAGTGGGTTAGTAAAAATCTATGGAGCGGCGATCACTGTTAGTTCGTCGCTCCGAGCAATTTCTGGGCCATTTTACTTTCCTAATAGAGAGAGAGAGAGAGAGTGTGAGAGTAAGCAGCTGATTGCAGAATTCCTAGGTACAACATGTGTAACATAAGATCTCAGACCTCAGTCGTTATTAGAGACAAATGCAAAAAGTGCTGCACTGACACAGATACAGTCCCCACCACTTATATTGGGCGCGTTGGTGCAAACGCGGTTTGCCTGCTATACAAGGTTGTCGATAAAACCTCAGTTGCTGTTAAGGGCACATTTGCTCTAGGGGCTGATTAACAGACTCACATGTAAGTAGCCACGATAATCGCACCTCAATGAAGTGCAAAAGGCTGATTGAATAGCTGCTGGAAAACCTGAGTTTGCCTGAAATAAGCAGAGCTTTTATATCGGTAAATACGGGGGATTAAGTAATTAAGGTAAGGTAATTGCACCTGAATGAGGTGTGATGAACTGATTGCAGCTGCTTGAAGACCTAACTTTGCCCAAAATAACTAAAGCTTTAAGATCGCTATAAGTGGTGCTTTTGTAATTGACATCTATGGGAATGACAAATGGCTACCACAAGCTAAACGGTTGCCAGCAATATACATGGGCGGTATAAATGGTGGGGACCGTAACTATTAGCAAGGATGTAGCAAGTACAGCGTTGGAAGTGAAAATAGCAGGTTTATGCAAATTAGATTACATGATGGAGAATATGCTGCCTGAAGAAATAACCATGGGCTGAATCCCTGTGTCTCAGTCCTCAAAGTTCTTAGTTTAAACACAAAACTGACACATAACAGGAGGGCACAGCACATAATAAATAAGAATGGTTAACATATGTCTCAGATCCTAACCCCCATTAACCTGGAAAATCCTGATATTATGATGCCCACAATTAATGTAGGAAATATAGCCATCAGAATTTACATCGTATGTCTATGGTTTAATATATGATACCATGTTTAGCTCATTTTGAGTTGTCCTACAATAAACACAAATAGTATTAAGAAAATATGCTGCCAATAGCCTGAGCAAAGCATTGGCTGGAACATATTTATTTCTTAGCTCACCAGAGATCAGAAATGAATGGCAACACAGACTTGTACCTCTAACACTACCATGGTATTATTGAAATACGTTGCACCTCTGGTCTTTGGAAGCACCATTGGTTTAAAATTGAATCCTCTTCTGTGCCAATCTGTTTTTTTGTCTCTCCTGTGATGTGAATGGTATCTAGATTATGCCTTTAACAAATCTCTTGAAATCCTTTTTTGTTCCTGCTTCATCAGGTATCTTCTCTTTTTTTTCTATCCCATATATATACATTGTAATCTACATGAATGGGTCCGACTACTCGGTCCTGTCACAGTGCCAACAGACTGGAATGCATTGCACGCATGACATGCAGGTAATACAGAAGGGTGACCTTTCATGATTTTGCGAAGTCAGCTCATTTCAATAATAAATCTACACTTCCTGTGAAGATTGGCTGTGTGCATGGGTGGGATATCCGATGAGTTAGTAGCCTGGGTTTCCCTTGTTCTGCCAGAGGAGGATCAAGGCAGGACTCCCCCACTCCACTCCCTGCCACCCCAACCCTGCCATCACCCCAATCATTGCTGGTGATTCTATAGTTCAGCTCTTTTCATAACTTCTCCAATAATGAAACGGCCCATGTCAGCCTACAGCAAGAGCTGGACAACATCCAGGCTTGAGCTGCCAAATGGCAGGTAACAGTTGTGCCCCATAAGTGGCAGACAATGACCATCACCAACAAGAAAAGGCCCAACCATCTCTCCCTGACCTTCAACAGCACCACTATCACTGAATCCTCCAGCATCTACATCCTGGGGATCACCACTGACCTGAAGCCTAACTGCACCAATCATATCAACACTGGATACCAAAGCAGGACAGAGCCTCAGTAATCTGCTATGAATAGTTCACTTGCTGTGAACAATACTTCTGGCTGAAGATGGTTCTAAACGATTCAGCCTCGCCTTTTGCACTCATGTGCTGGGCCTTGCCATTGTTGAGGATGGGGATGTTTATGGAGCCTCCTCTTCCCGTTAGTTGCTTAATTGTCCACCACCATTCATGATTGGATGTGGCAGGTTTGCAGATGGTTCAGTGCGTATTTGTAACAACACGAGTTTTATACATTTACTTGATTAGAAGGATGTTTTGAGGGAGAAAGGGCACTTTCCCACTCCCTGACAAATTCTATCTGTGCTTCTGTTTGGGCTTGCAACAAAACAGTAATCGCCCAGGCAGTCATGTCAGTACTGCTAACACTAAATAAAAAAAATCAGAAATCCAAAATTCCGAGTTGCAGGGTATGCAGCGAGCTGTTAACATTAACCTCTGAGTGGAAGCCCCATACAAAAAGACCCATGCTCCTGCTCTGCTGACTGACCAACTGTCCCCTTTCTTTCTTTATCTCTGGATCTAGTGAATCCAGTGAGGAATAATGTAACTAGTGCAGATGCAAGCACTGTAGGAAAATCATCTGTTTGAAGCAAACCCTCTGATCCAGCATTGTCCTTAAAAATACAGAATATGCAAGTGCATGCTGCTGTACCAAAGTGATAGCTCTACTCTGTGAGGCATGCTGTATTATCCAGTAGCCTGTATCACTGAGTAGAGTGCACCAGTTAGGTTTGGGATTATTCTACTATTCTATAAGTGATTTGAAACAAAGCAGGTTATCATTTATATAAACAGTACGCATTTACTACTTGCAAATGGGAAGGCACTGATCCTAGAAAATACACATAGCATATAAATCACATGTTTCACATCACATCCACACCCTCACTTTTACTTGCTGGTGCAGATCTAAGTATTTGGCTATTTGATTTGTTCTTTCCGCATGTCTGTATCTGACCATGGCCCCAAGTGCCTGCTGTTTTCCTGTGCTAATCGCTGGTCACCTGCTGGAGTTACAGCAGGAGACCAGTGGAATTCCACAAATATCTCTCGAGATATTTATCTGTTTGTTTGTTGTTTAGGCTATCAGTCTGCCAAGCTATGTGTTTTCTTCTTTGCCTTTCTATTCTTTAATGATAAACTAGTAGGATGAAAGGCGACAGTTTCATTATTTTATAATGAAATAAAAGCAGCTCATGCAAAAAAGCTTTGCACAATGAAAATTGTTGATTAAGCCATTCATTACGAAGGTCTGGATAAGCTGGTTGTCTGATTTATGTTTTATAAGTCAATCCATACATATCTGTTGGAAAATCGATGTATCTTTGGTCAGAACTAAATCCATAGCAGGCACAAATTACTGAATGGAAAGAGCTTCCTTCAAAGTCAATAAATATCTCATTCTACCTAATCATCACTTCAAAACAAACTAGAAATTGAATTCTCAAAGCTTTATTTGAGACACATTACACATTTAAGATATTAACAACTGCTCTTGCTGCATTATGAACTGCTCAATTTTACTTCACAGAGAGTTTGACAATATGTGTGATTAAAGCACCTGTGGCTTCTTTTGTTGACATTCAGAACATAAATGAACAATTGCTTATTGAGAATGCACTTCTTCTTCTCAATTGAATAGTACTTCCAAGTGATTTGAATTAATGGCTTTCTTCTGAATTGCTGCTGTCATGACAAGCCCCTCTCTCCACTTCGGCTCCAGATACAGTTAAATTATTTTTCTTCTGACAAAAACGGCACACCGTCTTTGGGGCTTAAAGATACATTTTTTTGTATAAAAAATTGGAAACCGAGCAACGGACTTTTGAGTGCGTTGAGATAATGGTCTGTAAATTGCTCCAAGCAGTGAACCAGCAGTGCTTGCCGCTCATTAGATTTAAAGTCGCCCACTAAGTTACCGCATTCTTTTTGGCGGCAACTTCCTTGTAAACCGAATTCAAACACATCAGCGTTCTTTCCCGGGCTGTGTGAGTGGTGAAAGGATCGCCAAGGTCCCTCAACCATTCAGCTTGAAGCAAGCCACACTGTGAGAACCAGGAAGTGCAGTTCATTCACAAACTAACAACCAGGAAGTGCCAGACAAGGTTAGTAAATGTACAATAAAATGAGACAGAGAAAGCAAATTAAAGAGAGGGTAAGATTAAAAGACTCAGATAAAAAAAAGACAGAAAGGGACAAATTTTTAAAAGTCCAAAAACTATTAAAATCAGAAGTGATGAGACTCCACATTTTAAAAAGTTAATTTTCAGTGCCATAGAGATTGTTTGGCTGTCATTAATACTTACCACACTGTTAAAACTTAATTTAGACCTAAAAAAACTCAGTGTACCTATTTTGTAGCGAGATTAGTTCGTTTCCAGCTGGGAAGTGCAGCAAGTTGGCACTGGTCTATTGATTCCATTGATTGCAGCCATGCGGTCACTTTAACGTGAAGCTGACAGATCA
Source organism: Heptranchias perlo (assembly GCF_035084215.1). Classification (NCBI taxonomy): domain Eukaryota; kingdom Metazoa; phylum Chordata; class Chondrichthyes; order Hexanchiformes; family Hexanchidae; genus Heptranchias; species Heptranchias perlo. The sequence goes on from NC_090329.1 coordinate 47,694,292, forward strand.
CCGGTGAACCAGAAAGAGCAAGTTCAGGATTTCCGTGTTTGACTGCGCATTTGTGGTCGCCGGAATCTGCTCTTAAATTTCACCACCCAGTAACGGTGAGTGCTGTTAGGCCCATCATTACTTTAAAAGCAATTTCCGGCCTAATATTTCTTTGTGTATGGAAAGTTTTCTTTATTAAAGACTGGAAGGGGTGATTTTCCTGACCCTGGCTCTGGACAGGAACAGCATGCTTTGGTTCAAGTGTGTCAGTAGTTCCTGTCCTGGGTCATTAACATAGCCTGGGGCAACCTCAGTGCAGACCTGCCCCCTAGCAGGGCCTAGCACCAGCTGAAAGGGTAGGAAATTAAAGCACAGCGACAGACCTCTCACACCTGCACCTGTGGGGCGGCGCCCTAAGATCGGGGCTTTCTGGCTGCCGTTGGAGACGGTCCTTATTATGTTGTGGGGGGGTGGAATTTAGAATAAAAAGAGAAAACTTGCCTTCTTGTCTGTAACCTGTGTGCAGAATCCCCGCTGGTCGATGGAGGTTCTGGGGCATGCTAGAATATCATGTTTCATTGGGTATTCCTGCACTAGGGCACTTAGTGAACACTGCAGCTGCAAAATGATATGGGAAGTCAGGAACGCCCCCTCACGTCGGCCTGCACCTACTGCAGGCACAGGCTCCCCCAACAAGTGCAGCTTCGGAAATCCCAGGAGCAGAGACCTGGTGAAATGTGTCTCCACCTCTTCTTTCCTCACCTTTACGCCTGGGGAAATGGACTTTCCTTGGGTGGAAAAGTTTAGGAGAATTGGTCAATATAAGTCAGCAAACACATTAATAATGCACCAAGTGTATCAAGACCGGAACTTAAAAGCAACAACTGGCTAGCTATGGGGAAGTGGTCGTGGTTGGAGTAGAGTTGCCTGATGGCAGTCCAAAAGGGGCAATAGATGTGTCAGGGGAGGAAGCTGACACGGGATCACGGTGGAGGAAGTGGCCGATTGTCTGAAATGGGCCAAAGGCAGTTCGAGTCCCATTCTTCTGGGACCTCCCCCCATGTACTCAAGCCTCCCAATGCTCCCAGACCCTTCCTCCCCTATTCCTTCAGAACACCAGGAAGTCCCTTCCCTCCACTCTCAGATCCCGTGCTGACAAATCACTAGACAACCCTTGCAGAACCTCCCGTAACCTCCTCTTCCAGTGATCCCAAATGATAGAGCCTGCCCAGTGCTCCCAGATCCCTTTCCATTGCGTTCAAACCTTTCTAGACCTCGAGATCCCATTCTGACCCTGGGCCCCCTTTCCAGTGCTCCCAGATCCTGAAGCCACCACCAATGCTAACAAATCAGTATCCTTATTGTAATTACTTGAAAGAACATCCTTGCTCTTATGAAACATCTGACTCATTGTGAGCAATGCTATGGAATATCAGCTAGTGTATTAAAAAAAACTTGTGTTGGTGGCCACACTTATTTACATATCTTTTAGCTATTTACTTTGCAATTACTTTTTGTGCTTAAACTGATGTAAAAAGTACTGTGCACCAGAATCAATCAGTACTGACACTTGTGTATTGATAAATAGATAAATGAAGTTTTTCCTGGAGCTGATGGACAGAACTAACCTCAGGCAGCAGTACATAATTGGCATCTTTGGATCAGTGAGTATTCAAATCAATTCACATGCTCAATATTGGCTTTTTTTTGCTTCTTCAGGCAAAAGACATTGGCAATAGTGACTTAAATATAAGAGCCAACATCTTCACCTGTTTATGGCACTATGGGGGTGAATTCCTACAGACATCCTCCCACTCGTCCACCATAACTTCGACCCGCAAAAACCCTGTTTCTGAGGTTACTGCAGCTCTTCCACCACGGACAAGAGGGGGAAATCCCCATGGAAATTCACCCCATATATTCCTATTTTGTAATTGATATACAACAGAGAATCCAAATTATGATTTTGTTTTTCATTTCCAACTTTAAAAAAGTAATTTCTCTTTTTTAGTGCCACCCCACATTTTTTCCTGACTGAGACACTGTATAGTATCTTTATAGTAAGAAGAACATAAGAAAAGTCCAGAACAGGAAACGTCATTCAGCTATCAGGGCTGCTCGATCCAAAATGCACATACGATTATTCCATCATAGAATTCCCCCCTTTCCATAATGAAGGCGACTGATTCATGTGTTTGTCCTTCCTCACAATGCATGCGCATATATAAGGGAACTTCCCATGTGTTATGGAAAAATTGGGTTGTCACAAACATAGTATCATTGTAGGTACAGTACAGGAGGGGGCCATTCGGCCCATCATGCCTGTGCTGGCTCTATGAAAGAGCTATCCAATTAGTCCCATTCCCCTGCTCTTTCCCCATTGTCTTGTAATTTTTTTCTCTTCAAGTTTTTAATCTAATTCCCTTTTGAAAGTTACTATTGAATCTGCTTCCACCACCCTTTCAGGCAATGCATTCCAGATCATTACAACTTGCTGCATAAAAAAATGTTTCCTCATGTCATCTCTGGCTCTTTTGCCGATCACCTTAAATCTGTGTCCTCTGGTTACTGGCCTTTCTGCAACTGGAAACAGTTTCTCCTCATTTATTCTATCAAACCCATTCATGATTTTGAACACCTCTATCAAATATCCCGTCAATCTTTTCTGTTCTAAGGAGAACAACCCCAACTTCGCCAGTCTCTTCACGTAACTGAAGTCCCTCATCTCTGGTACCATTCTAGTAAATCTCTTCTGCACCCTCTCTAAAGCCTTGACATCTTTCCTAAAGTGTGGTGCCCAGATTTGAACACAGGACTCCAACTGAGGTCTAACCAGTGTTTTATAAAGGTTTATCATAGAATCATAGAAAGGTTACAGCACAGAAGGAGGCCATTTGGCCCATCGAGTCTGTGCCGGGTCTATGCAAGAACAATCCAGCTATTCCCACTCCCCCGCCCTTTCCCCATAGCCCTGCAATTTTTTTCCTTTTATCCAGTTCCCTTTTGAAGGCCACAATTGAATCTGCCTCCACCACTCCCTCGGGCAGTGCATTCCAGATTCTAACCACTCGCTGTGTAAAAAAGTTTTTCCTCATGTCTCCCTTGGATCTTTTGCCAATCACCTTAATTCTATGTCCTCTGGCCCTTGACCCTTCCACCAATGCGAACAGTTTCTCTCTATCTACTCTGTCTCGACCCTTCATGATTTTGAATACCTCCAGCAAATCTCCTCGCAACCGATTCTGTTCCAAGGAGAACAACCTCAGATTCTCCAGTCTATCCACATAACTAAAGTCCCTCATCCCTGGAATCATTCCAGTAAATCTCTTCAGCACCTGAAGTGCGGTGCCCAGAACTGGATATACTCCAGTTGTGGCCGAACCCAGTGTTTTATAAAGGTTCATCATGACTTCTTACTTTTGTACTCTATGCCTCTGTTTATAAAGCCCAAGATCTCGTAAGCTTTTTTAACCGCTTTCTCAATCTGCCCTGTCACTTTCAATGATTTGTGCTCATATACCCCCAGATCACTCTGTTCCTGTACCCCTTTTAGAGTTGTGCCCTCTAGGTTATATTGCCTCTCCTCGTTCTTCCAAACAAAATTTATCACTTCGCATTTTTCTGCGTTAAATTTCATCTGCCACATATCTGCCCATGCCACCAGCCTGTCCATACCCTCTTGAAGTCTATCACTATCCTCCTCACTGTTTACTACCCTTCCAAGTTTTGTGTCATCTGCAAATTTTGAAATTGTGCCTTGTTCACTCAAGCCCAAGTCATTAATATATATCAAGAAAAGCAGTGGTGCCAGCACTGACCCCTGGGGAACACCACTGTACTGCCTCCCTCCAATCTGAAAAACAACCGTTCACCACTACTCTCTATTTCCTGTCCCTTAGCTAATTCTGTATTCATGTTGCTACTGCCCACTTTATTCCATGGGCCGCAATCTTGATGATGAGCCTACCATGTGGCACTTTATCAAACGCCTTTTGAAAGTCCATATACACCACATCAATTGCATTGCCCTCATCTACCCTCTCTGTTATCTCATCAAAAAACTCTATCAGGTTAGAAAAACACGATTTTCCTTTAACAAATCCATGCTGGTTTTCCCTAATCAATCCACCCTCGTCCAAGTGACTGTTAATTCTGTCCCGGATTTTCATTTGCAAAAGTTTCCCCACCACTGAGGTTAAACTGACTGGCCTATAGTTGCTGGGTTTATCCTTACACCCTTTTTTGAACAAGGGTGTAATATTTGCAGTTCTCCAGTCCTCTGGCACTACCCTTATATCTACGGATGTCTGGAAGATTATGGCCAGTACCTCCGCAATTTCCACCCTTATTTCCCTCAGCAACCTACGATGCATCCCATCTGGACCGGGTGACTTATCTATTTTAAGTACAGCTAGCTTTTCAAGTACCTCTTCTTTATCAATTTTTAGCCCATCCATTATCTCAACTGTATCTTCCTTTACTGAGAATAGCTTCCTTGCTTTTGTACTCTATGCCTCTATTAATAAAGTCCAGGATCCCATATGCTTTTTTAACAGCCTTCTCAACTTGTCCTGCCACTTTCAAAGATTTGTGTATGTGCACTCCCAGGTCTCTCTGTTCCTGCACCCCCTTTAAAATTGTACCATTTAGTTTATATTGCCTCTCCTCATTCTTTCTACCAAAATGCATCACTTCACACTTCTCTGCATTAAATTTCATATGCCATGTGTCTGCCCATTTCACCAGTCTGTCCATGTCTTCCTGAAGACTGTTACTATCCTCCACATTGTTTACTACATTTCCAAGTTTTGTGTCATCTGCATACTTTGAAATTATACCCTTTATACCCAAGTCCAGGTCATTAATATATATCAAAAAGAGCAGTAGTCCGAATACTGACCGCTGGGAAACACCACTGTCTCCTTCCCTCCAGTCGGAAAAACAACCATTTACCACTACTCTCTGCTTTCTGTCCCCTAGCCAATGTTGTAACTATGCTGCCACTGTGCCTTTAATGCCATGGGCTTTAATTTTGCTAAGAAGTCTATTATGTGGTACTTTATGTGGTAACATGTGTAACCAATTATGGGGTTTTGAGCTGCAATTTCTTCCACAATTTCAAAACGGCTACTTATAAAGTGTCCATCTAGCCTAATTGTGAAATCATATATTGTAAAGGCACACATATCTTTTTTGAATCTGCTCCTACTGGTTTCAATCCTGCTCTTTATGCTGCTGAATGATCTCTGCTCTTCTGCTATCCACTGGCTTTGCATGGCTGTTGATTCTGGTCTAATGCACCTGTCCTTCAGTACTCTTCCATCACCCTTCAGTGGACTAGGTTGGACTGGCCTCTCAAGCTCCTGCTGCTGTGCCTGATCTTCTGTACTCTTTGCCACCCTAAAGCTGTTCCTTGGTCCAGCTCCCTCATCTGCAATGTCTCTGTGGATTTACCCTTGATCCTCCCCTGTATTACATGAAAGTTTTGTTGCCTCCCAAATCCATGCCCATCTCTCCTGCAACTTCCTGTTCGTATCGTTCCAATCAGATTTCCATCCTTCCTACAATGCCAAAACATACCCTAATCAAAGTCAAGAATTACATTCTCTATGACTGTGGTGTATTATCAATTCTTTTCATCCTCAACCTCTCAACAGCATTTGGCACAGTTGACCATGCCATCCTCCTCCAACATGTCTCCTCCATTTTCCAGCTTGGTCGGATTGCCCTTATTTGGTTCAATTCTTACCCATCTCATCATAGCCATAGCATCTTTACCAATGTTTTATCTCACTACCCCTGTGCTGGGAGCTCAAAGGGAGAGCCATGCCAAATTTTCCAGCAGAAGTTCCTCCCCTAATTTGAATTGGCTACTGGCACATGAAAGCTTGCCCTGAGAGCTTGGTCAGTAGGATACCTGGCTGAGGACCATGATATCTGGTAAGGCAGCAGCTCTTAAGGGAACCATTAAAGGGGAAGTTCTGGTTGCGACAGAAAAGTGGTCTAATTGTTCACAATAGTGCAGCAGAAATATGCGGGCAAACTGTTTCCTTTGATACTGCAGAGTTGAACGTCCACTGTAGGAGGTGCACCAAAGGAAGAATGCCTTATTTGAGGCTGAAGGTTGCCCTTCACTAAAAACACAGGTGCAAAAATGCAGCAAATATATTTGCAAATGCAAAAAAAAACAGATGCTTTAAGAACTGCTCAAACAATAATCTTCCTTTAAAAAGCCTACTCAAACAGGCTTGGTCCCAGGACTCCCATGTACCCACCTAATATGGGCAAGGACTGTCCTCTGGGTGGAGCTCTGGCCAAAGGGGTTAAATTTGGCATAGACCAAGGGCAGGATTTTAAAAAGGAACAACAAGTGGGTTGGGGGCAATCAAAATCACTGTTTTTGGGAGCAGGCAGATATCCCGGCTGGAACCCACACGTTTTTGAATGCGACTCAGGCAAATCTGTGTGCGTGTGCACCATCAGTCACCAGGAAGTCCCGCCCCCTCTTAAATCCTGCAGACTGATAATTAAAGGGGCAAATGTACCTCACTGAGGTACTTAAAGTAGTTTATTTTTTTGTGTATTGGACACTTAAAAAGATTTTAACGTTACCTGGGTGGCTTTCCCATGGGTTCCGATTCACGCCTGGTGAAACCAGACGGGAAAGACCAGATCAGTGAAAAATAGACTAAATGAATTAAATAAAATTACACTTCTTATTGTAAAAAAAGTAAATAAGCTTACCTTAAAAATGATGTTGCCTGGACCGCACCCCCCGCCATGATCTCCGATCTCCGAAGTCTGATGTCTCCACTCTGATCTCGATGTCCGATGTCTCCACTCTGAGCCCGATGTCCGATGTCTCCACTCTGATCTTTGATCCCCCCCACCCCATCTCTATCCTAACTGCTGATGAGGTCTGAGGTCTCTCTCTCTCTCTCTCTTTCTCTCCCCCCCCCCCCGCCACTTCTCGGATATGCAGCTCCTGTCGGCAGCCAGCCAGTCAATCCTGAAACCCGGAAGAGGCTTTGATTGGCCTCATCAGGGTCTTGATCGCAGATCGCGACCCCCCCACTTCCCTTCCGTGTTTTGCACCCGCAATCACCCCCCCGCCCTGGACTCTTCCTGCTGGCATTTTAAAATCATGCCCCAAATTTAAGAAAACATCTAATGTTCGTGCATGGCTGTAATGCAGACTCATTCTACGCCTCAAAATCAGGTGGTGCAAAACCTAAAACACAACAAATCGGGTACACAAAGTTACAGATTGCGATTTTCCAACCATCAACAAGACACTGTTATTTGGGGAAAACAAATATTCGGCACCAAAGAGGAGATCAAGCTTCTTGGAGACAGCTTGAGCAATTGAGGAGATATGAAAGTTCCATTTGGGGTCAATACATGAGGCCAAGAATATTGGTAGATGAAGAAGGACTAAGGATTGAGGCATAAAAGGCAAGAGGTAGTAGCTGTTGGTAGACCTTGTGAGAGAAACGCTGAAATGGTCACTGAAGAATTGAAAGAAGTATGATTTTCCTTGTACCATCGAGGCGCAAGGAGGAAATCAAGATGCCATGATTCAGCCTTTGCACTTCAAAAGGGATGGAGGTTGTATACATTGAGCATGTGTGATCTGAAGGAACTTGATGAATATTGAGTGTAATCATCAGACAGAAGAGTTGATAGGGTTAGATAATGAGTGGAGGAAATGGAATTTAGAAAGGATGGAGGTCTAAGCCCCTGAATGGAAAAACAGAGGCTTAGCAATCAAATACAGTACAGAAGGAATGATGTGACAGAAATCTGGATAGTCATGAACATAACTTTGTACTAAAAATGAACAGTCTCAAAGCAATGGAATTCAATGGAGGTAATTTTAACCTACTAGAACAGGTGGGTTGGGGATGGGTGGGAGGTTAAAACAACAGCTTTTTGGGGCGGGTCCGCATCCCAGCTCCAACGCACCCATTTCTGGGTTTGACCCAGGCAGGTTGGTATGCATGCACACAACAGACCCCAGGAAGTCCCGCCCCCACTTAAAGCCGGTGGGTCAATACTTAAAAGGGCAATGTACCTCATTGAAATAGTTGAGGTACATAATTCTTTGTGTATTGCAAAAGTTAAATAAGTTTAACCGTACCTGTTCGGGTTTCCCATCGTTTCTGATTCACGCCAGTTGAAAGCAGACAGGAAGGGCCGGATCCATGAGGTGAGTGCCTTTATTGCATTGTTTGTGGGCCCGGAGGAGCAGGAGTGCTTCATTCAGGCCCAACACACTCACGTGGCACGACATGACCCCACGATCGGCCGACTCCCCCCACCCCATGCCGATACTGGCTGACCACACCCCCCCCCGCCACCACTACCGACGCTGGACCCCCCTGATCCCTGATTCCTCAATACTGCCTGAACCCCCCCACCGATCCCAATGCTGGCTGACCCCCCTAATTTCTCTTCCTCCTGCCGCCCTCTCTGATTTGCAGCTGTTTGCCCATCTGACAGGCAGCCAGCCTGTCAATCTGGCTGCCCGGCGCGTGGGAAACCCAGAAGCACAAATACTTATCTTCAGTTGAGTTGTAATCGCAGATTGCGATGCACTCAATTGGCTTCCCCACGCACATTTCTAAAGACTCATGGGGTACCCGGCTCCGAGATAAAATCATGCCTAATGTGTAGCGAATCCCACGTGTAAAATAGTGGTCTATGATATTTAATCAAACAATCCTATTATAGTTTATATTTGTAAAATAAATTTGTACCCTTTTTAATCCAGGTTATATTAAAAATACACACGTTAAATCAATCGCAAAACAAGGCCTGCTTGTACTAAAGAATCATTTTTCCTTTTGTCTTTTTAGCAAGAAAGAAGACAGTAGAGCAGATAATAAAGTACCAAAGGTTACATTTTCTTTTGCTGTTGCAGCAGTATTTGATATGTATTGTACTTGCATATTGTTAACTGAACACTCGATGGCCGCCTGATGGGAGTAAGCACATTGTAGCAATTACATTGCAAGTCTCTCTGTGTTGCTTTTGTTGTTCTTTGACGGAATATTCTAGAGGATCTGGAGATAAAAGCAGGTAGTTATTACCACAGTAATTTGAGTGTTTATTTGAGCATAACAGTAATAAGAGTAAAGGAAACAACTGGATTCCAGGAGCTGGTTCTGCAAAATAAAACTATGAATTAGAACTACTTGTAAATGTAATCTGATAAAAGTTGATTTGTTTAAACAACCTACTTCCACTATATGATGCTGCATCCCTTTCAAAAACTCACTACAAATGTGTCGTCAGTCAAAAAGTGAAACCAATTTAAATCTGTCTGGGTGGCAGAATGGCTTCGAACACAGTCATAGTCCTTTCACTAATGGAACCTGGGTTCAATTTCAATCACAACAAGCAGAACGAAAATCTTTCTTTTGATTGGAGACATGCTGCTCCAGTGACTGATGTATCAAAGCACTTTGTCATGGAGTGATAGGATGTAGCTTTGCAACCACAAATCTCCGCACGCTAAGTTTCCAATTTCAGCCAGAGCATCAAGGGGAGCTGTTGAGTGGAGATGAAGCAGTTCCCCACCGGGGAAGAAAGAAAATTAGCCTACCTGTGCACTTCCTAATTGCCAGTTACAGAGCAGCATTTGCAGAACATTCGTAATGGGTCTTCGCCCCGATCCTTAGTCTGGATGAAGCTATTGTCTATTAAGGGTAGCTGGTTGGGAAATGGTAGTTGGTGTTAGTAGAAAAAAAAAATCAAGGGAGAAAAATTAATGTAAGTTTTTAAAAATTAAAATGTCCTCTCTTTGATGATGTGCATCGGTATAAAATTAGATTGGATGAACTCCAAATATCCAAGGGAATTCAATCCTTAATAAAATAAGTATTAAATTATTACTGAGGAGTATGAGAGTGAGGAGCAATTGTAGGAACCTATAATGGCCAATTCTCCTGGGCCCCCTCTGTCTCGATGCTAAACAAGAGCAGCAGACGTGTGCTGCATCTCTCCAGCCATGGGGTTGCCGCTACTTCCTATCCCAGGCTATTTAAATGGCCTTAAGCTGCCTTTCTGGCCAAGGCGTTTGGGATCTTCTGGCTGCTGATGGAGAAAGTCCCAAATGAAGTGCAAGTTTCTGTGAGGAAGATAATAATAAATATTGTGGCCTACCTGCTAATCTTTTGCCTGCTGCCAGAAACCTGAGGACCCTCTGGTCAGCAGGTCTTGGGGAGGCAGATTACAACACCAGATTTTTCTGTGCACCCATTTTATGTTGCTGTGAGATTTTTGCAGTAGTTGCAGGCCCATCACAGCTATGGTCGTGAGGTGGGAAGGGGAATTCTTGGCCTCGCGCCCCATTTTCCAGGGAGATCGCTGGCTGAGTACCCATTTTAATGACCCAGGATATGAAATACGATAGCTATCCAGCGCCACAGCAATGAAAACCCAGGAAAATCTACCCTTTTGTCCTAGACTATCTGTGAGCAATATCGTGGGAGATCTTCTTTAAAAAAAAATTCATTCTTGAGATGTGAGCATCACTGGCACTTATTGCTCATCTCCAGTTGTACTGAGAAGGTGGCTGGCTCGGCTACTTCAGAGTCAACCACATTTGTGTGGAGCTGGAGTCACATACAGACCAGAGTGGGTAGGAAGGCAGTTTTCTCTTCTGTAAAGTACATTAGTTAACCAGTTGAGCTTTAATGAAAATCTGACAACTTTATTGTCACTTTTACTGGTACCAGCTTTTCATTTCCAATTTTTTTTAAAACAGAATTCTATTCTCAAACTGCTATTGATGGGATTTGAACTTGTGTTCATTCTGGATTATTAGTTAAGGCCTTTAGATTACGAGTTCAGTAACATAACCACTATGCTATCATACTCTGCCAGTGCTAAATTAAAAATATGAGTAATCTGTGGAGAATTTTTTTGTTCAGGTGGGCATAAATGACCTTTGATCAAATAGGATTAATATAGGTTAATGTCAGAAAACTCCAAGAGAATTGGTTGAACCAGTCCAAACCAGATGAGTACAAATTTTAATCTATAATCCTGTGGGCTAGAAATTGGGCTATGTAGCGCTCATTGATTCGGTGATATGCGGCCTCCCGAAGTGCCAAAATGACATCTGGAGAGTGCGGGCATGCTTCTAGCGTTATGTGCGCCGGACGCCATCTTGGTAAAGGGTTTCACGCACACGCAGATAACGAACTCTAGCAGCATGTAAAATATGGTGAATATGTGTTAGATGAGTATGCAACGCTGATTTAAAGTGATAGACGCCAGTTTGGCACTTAACGCTTCACTTAATGCATTGTCTTAACCACAAACACCTTAACATGCCTTAGATAGCCTGGAGGACCCCCCCACCAGCGCTATGTAAAGGGACCATGCAGGATTTACAGGTTAGTTGATGGATTATTGCTTTTGGCTGCTGATGCATTCGTACCTGTTTTTGGAGGTCTCCTATTCTTGAATACTAGGACGAGGGGACATAGCCTAACATTTAGAGCCAGGACATGCAGGACTGAAGTTAGGAAACGCTTCTACATGCAAAGGGTGGTAGAAGTTTGGAAGATTTCTGTGAACCAAGGGTATTAAGGGATATGGGGCTAAGGCGGGTATATGGAGTTCGGTCACAGATCAACCATGATCTCATTGAATGGCAGAACAAGCTCGAGGGGCTAAATGCCACTGCCACTTGCTGCCTCCTGTTATGCGCCACCTTCTCCTGCAAGAAAGGGGGACATGTGTTGGTGAGTGTCCTGCAGGATGTTTGGGTGATGTGCCTGTCATGGTTGAATAGCTGCCAATGTGTGTGACCTGTGAGTTGTGGGTGTGCAGCTTGCAACAGTGGTAACATGAGAGGAAGCATCTGAATGGAAGAGTTGAGTACTGGTGGAGAGAATTTGTTGGTAGGTGGGTGATGGGGGTTGTAGTGCATGGAGCAGTGGATGCCACTTGACAGTTGACCTCACTCACCTTGACCACTTGTGTCAAAGCATTGAACTTCTTTCTGCACTGCATCCATGTTCGTGTTGCTATGTGCCTGGCATTGATTGCGACCCCTATTGCCTCCCACTGCCTCTTGAGCATATGTCTGGAGGACCTCTTGCCCAAGGGATATAGGATGTCCCTTTTTCTGTCCACCTCTTGCACCAAGGTCTCTAGTGCATCAGCAGAGAACCTTGGTGCACGCATTCTCGCAGGCTTGGTACAAAGTCAGATCGGCAGATTGGTGAGGTCTGGCTTGCAGATTGTGGGAGGATGTGGGATTTAGTAACGTGCAACCTTCATTCAATGTTTTAACATAATTCAACAGTTTGTAAACATAAAGATGGGACATTCACCTGTGCTTTACGTGTGCGATGTCTGATCTTGCAACCCCTCAGTTAATGAAGCAGTCCATGCCCACATGCAACAAGACCTGGACAACATCCAGGCTTGGGCTGATAAGTGGAAAGTAGCATTCGTGCCAGACAAGTGCCAGGCAATGACCATCTCCAACAAGAGAGAGTCGAACAACCTCCCCTTGACATTCAACGGCATTACCATCACCGAATCCCCCACCATCAACATCCTGGGAGTCACCATTGACCAGAAACTTAACTGGACCAGCCACATAAATATGGTGGCTACAAGAGCAGGTCAGAGGCTGGGTATTCTGCAGCGAGTGACTCATCTCCTGACTCCCCAAAGCCTTTCCACCATCTACAAGGCACAAGTCAGGAGTGTGATGGAATACTCTCCACTTGCCTGGATGAGTGCAGCTACAACAACACTCAAGAAGCTCAACACCATCCAGGAGAAAGCAGCCCGCTTGATTGGCACCCCATCCACCACCCTAAACATTCACTCCCTTCACCACCAGCGCACAGTGGCTGCAGTGTGTACCATCTACAGGATGCACTGCAGCAACTCGCCAAGGCTTCTTCAACAGCACCTCCCAAACCTGCGACCTTTACCATCTAGAAGGACAAGGGCAGCAGGCACATGGGAACAACACCACCTGCACGTTCCCCTCCAAGTCACATATCATCCCGACTTTGAAATATATCGACGTTTCTTCATCGTTGCTGGGTCAAAATCCTGGAACTCCCTTCCTAACAGCACTGTGGGAGAACCGTCACCACACGGACTGCAGCGGTTCAAGAAGGCGGCTCACCACCACCTTCTCAAGGGCAATTAGGGATGGCCAATAAATGCTGTCCTTGCCAGCGACGCCCACATCCTTTGAACGAATAAAAAAATGACTCAGTGCAGACCCGTATCTTATTTTTTGCAAATAAGTGGTGCAGCCTGCCTTTAATTGGTGCGAGCAAATCATGCGATATTTGGGCTCCCCCTGTTGGTGAGAAGTGCAAACATTCGCTCACTGCGATTAACCCATGCCCGGATATGGGGGTTATCGAATTTAACCCCCTGTGTCTTTTCCCTCAAAATGTTGGTCATAAATGAGAACGGGGAACATTTATAGAATCCATTGCAAACCCTGAAGACTCTCTTGGGCTTAAAGATTGTGTATAGTGTCTGGAAAATAACAGTTTTTCTGTAAGCATCTGTTGGTATCTTCAGTGAGTACCTGTTGGTGCTTTAGTGACTATCCGTCATGTCCTTCAGGTAAACTCCCATCTGTTCTTCCTTTGAGCATCTGTCAGTACCTGGAGCGAGCTGGTGGTTGATGACAACAAGGGATATGCTACAGACGCAACCTGGATATTTGAGTCACTGGGTTTCCTATAGGGGGTTACTGTTGGGGCATGCAGTGAAGATTAGATGCTTTACAGTTTAATGCATAAGAGGCAGCTGTAGAGATATAAGTAATGAAGGGATTTCATTTCCATTGGTGTGCTTCTGAAACTGGCTCAGTGTTCATTCTTCGGTTATTTTGAATTAATTGATGGATGACTGGACTTAAGGGCAGTTTGTTGCTTATAGTAACTGTAATAGTAAGTGACCCCTCAGTTTTATTCTGCTTTACTGCATTTTTGAAAATGTGGTTAGTATTTCAATTTAGCATTCAGCAAAATGCTTCAAATTATGAAAATTATAAAGATGATTTTGTATAGGATATTGGACCGTAATCATATTTCCTGGATTTGTTTCATTAATGTGCAAAAGACTAGTAATCTGCAGCCATGGATTTTATGTGGATGTGTAGTATAGCTACAAGACTGGCATTTGTGCACATCACAATGGCAATATTTATTACCCATACACCTTTGAGTAGGTGCAGCTTCTCTATAACCTTGATAGAGTTAACAATGAGGCCAATACCAACTGAATGGTTTTACCAAGCAAAGCAGCATGGGTAACAACAATCTCTCTCTGTTAATGACATGAAAAAGAGAAATTAGAAGAAAGAATAAAAAACATGACAGAATATAAATTAAAGGGATAAATGTGGATAGGTATAAGAAATAAAGGAGCAAAATGAAATTGATAGCAAATGGTATCTTGATTCTCCTGTATCTTGTTTCCAAACAAAAGGAAAAGTAAATTTGACAAAAAAGACACTATTTTTCATGTGAATTAATAGAAAAGGGATATTTTCCCCCAAAAAATTGGATTAATGTACACCTTTAAGGCAGAGTAGAGGTAGCTTTACTTTGCATTTGGGCATGGTTTACCTGAGCTAAGAGTAATTGATCATTATGCAATTCCTGATCAATCAGGCGTGCTATATACTGACTTTACATAATACTCTGAGTAGCTGGAGAAATCCCTCAATATTAATTCCTTTTTTTTAGTTTACTCCTTATAGTTTTAAATTCTTGCATGGTCCATAAAAATGTTTCTAATTATACATGGAGGCTCTCACCTCTACAATGAAAGCACCTTCTCTCGACTTCCTCCCATGTATCAAATGAGGGAAGAAGTTGATAGAAACCACTCTGGATGTGGAGTAAATGACACTGCGCTTGTAATATTGTGTATAAGGTTATTGATGACTTGTGACATCATCACAATAATATTACTGCTCTATTTCACAGAAGATTACTAGGACTTTGGTGTTTCTGGTACACATTCAAGGGCAGATCTTCTGATCAATGGGATCTTTCCCACTAGCATGGAACAACCATGTGAGGGCCAGGAAACTGGGGTGGGTGGATTTACTTCACTGGCTCCCTGCTTGACTCAAACAGTGTGCTTTTTTGCATCCAGCCTTCAAGTCTGTGCCAATGTCTTTCTCCAAATGAGCCATTTAATCTGATTCCACTCTCCTACTCAATTCTCATACCATTTAATATTCCTTTCTTCAAGAAACTATCTAACTCTTTTTTACAAAAAAATTATGAACTGTGCTTCCAGATTGGTTGATGACAGTGAATTTCTTATTCAAACAACTCTCTGTGTAAAGCAAGTTCTTCTAACTTCCCCTTTAATTCTTTTTATTACAGTCTTAAATTTGTGTTCTCTTTTTACCATTTCAACCACCAGTGGAAACAATCTATCACTATTCACCCTGTCATTACCCATCATAATCTTGAGGACCTCAGTCAGGTCACTTCTTAACCTTTTCAACTTCACAATTCTTTTTTCATAACTGCAACACTCACAAAGGTAACATCCTAGTGAAACTACTGCACCTTTTCCATTGCTTTAATATCCTTTCAATAATGGGGTACCAAAACTGTACACGATAAAATAACTGTGGCCTAAGGTCTCTTACAAGTTCAATACTACCTCTTTGCTTTTGTATTCAATGTCTCTAGATATAAAGTCAATGATTCTGTTTGCCTTTTTATGACCTTATCTACTTGCACTGCTACCTTTAATATCTTGAGTATCTCGATTTAAAATCTTACCATTTAATACATATTTTCTTTCTTGATTCTTACTTCCAAAATATATTGCTTCATATATTTCTATGTTGAACCACATCTGCCACATATCTTCCCATCCTGTCAGCCTGTTCAAATTCTCCTGCAGTCTTATACAACCTTTGTCAAAATTTGTCATTCTTCCAGTTTGGAGCTGTCAGCAAATTTTGATATTGTTCTCTCAATTCTTCAGTGGCCTCAAACCAGACACCTGTGGGACATCACTCACCACACCAATCTATTACGAGAAACTTTCTTTTGCCCCTACCCTTTGTTTTCTGCTCTCCAACTATCTCTCTAACCATAATTATTGATTTTACCCTTATATATGGTAGAGAGGCTTTGAAGGGTCAGGAGGTGAAATGTTTAATTACATGTGCTATTATCTTTGCAGTAATTGTCTTATGTGGTAACTTGTCAAATGCTTTTTCATGTAAACCATGCCCACTATCCTTTCTATTATTTCTTTAGATAATTCTATAAGGTTGGTCATGCTTTCTAGAAATCCATGCTGACTGGCTCTGATGCGTTCATGTTTCTCCAAGTGATACATGATACAGAACCAGTTTATACCCCTAAGAGGCAAGAGCTCCACTTGCCAACAAAATGCCATGGACGACATAAGAGTTAAAGGACAACATAAAACTAAAAGAAAAACCATACAAAAACGCAAAAAGTAGCACAGATCCCGGCAACTGGGAGAGATACAAAGAACAGTAAAGGGTGACAAAACAGATAGTAAGTTCTACAAAAAGGGAGTATGAAAAGAAACTTGCAAGGGATATCAAAATCAATACAAAAAAAATTACAATTATATTAGGAAAAAGAGGGTGGTCAAGAGCAATGTAGGCCCCTTAAAAACTGATAATGGTGATATTGTAAATGAAAATAAGGAAATGGGGGACATGTTGAATAATTACTTTGCATCAGTATTTACAGTAAATGAAGAGGATAGCATGCCGGATGTTCCAAGTAAATTAATTTTGAATCAGAGACGGGGACTCTCCATAATTAATGTAAGCAAAACGTAACATTAATGTGATGAAGAAAATAATGGCACTAAAGAGTGACAAATCCCCAGGACCAGGTAATTTCCATCCCAGGGATTAAAGGAAGTAGGTGAAAATATTGCGGATGCCCTAACTATAATCTTCCAAAGTTCTCTCGATTCAGGAATCATTCCTTTAGATTGGAAAATTGCATATATCAGAGAGGGAAACCAGGGACTTATAAACCAGTTAGCCTAACATCTGTTGTTGGGAAATCACTAGAGTCTATAATTAAGGATAGAGAGACTGAACACTTTGAAAATTTTCAGTTAATAGAGAGAGCCAGCATGGATTTGTAAAGGGTAGGTCGTGCCTGACGAACCTGATTGAATTTTTTGAAGAGGCGACTAAAGTACTGGACAGGGGAACGTCTATGGATATTGTTTATATGGACATCCAGCAGGCATTCGATAAAGTCCCTCATAAGAGATTGTCAGCTAAAGTTGAAGCTCATGGAATTGAGGGCAAATTATTGACCTGGTTTGGAAATTGGCTGAGCGGCAGGAGACAGAGAGTAGGGATAATGGGCAGGTACTCAAATTGGCAGGAAGTGACTAGTGGTGTCCCACAGGGATCTGTGTTGGGGCCTCCACTATTCACTGTAATTATTAAAGACTTAGATGACGGATAGAGAGCCATATATCCAAGTTTGCCGATGACACAAAGATAGGCAACATTGTAAGCAGTGTGGATGTTTTTGCTCATTTTCTTCCATACTACCTCTTAGGCTTATGTCAGAAATACTCACCTGTCACTTAGATGGATGCAACCATAATAATATTCAGGGCACTATCCAGGACAGAACAGTTCCCTTGATCAGCACATCTGTTACTGGACATGGTCTCCACTCCATCACCACTGGTGTGCTGTTGCTAAAGTATGTGCTACCTACAGGATGCATTGCAGAAATTCACCAAGCTTACTTCAGCAATGCCTCCCAACCCTGTGACCTCTACCACCAAGAAGGAGAAAAGCAGCACCACAATGGTAACACCATCACCTCAAATTTTTCCTCCAAGTCACACACTATCCTAACTTGGACATTTATCACCATTCCTTCATTGTAACTGGAAGAGATCAGTGGAAGCCCCCAATATCTGGGCTGGTGAAATGCATAGCTAATAAGTACAAATAATATTGTTTGCAAGTTTATGATAATGGGCTGAAGACTGTGTTCACAAAAAAGGCAGTTGGTGCATTCTGGAGTAGGAATTTGATCAACTTGTACTAGAGAAATTTTTGACTGTCTTTTACAGTTTCATCACTGGGTATGAAATGTTAAATAATTAATGAATGAGTACTTTGTCAACAGGCGGAGATCATTTTTTTTAACCAAGCACCATCTCTTGTTATATTATCTGAAGCGGAATGAAAAGACTGAGTTTATCATACTCTCAAAATGCGATCAGATATTATAGCTTAAAACAGTGTGAATGCTCATTAAACTGCAACATAACCAGTTCAGTCCAGTCATATTACAGTTGTTCTGAACTCTCTGCTTAGTAAATTTCTCAAGTTGACTAGTACTGGCTGATACAGGAGTAGAACAGCAATGTGAGAAGTTCATTGAAGTTTTGTGTGGCAAGAATAAAGGAATCTAAGGGACTAATTTTGAATATATGCTGGTCACAGTGAACCTCTCCCGTCAGTGCATATTCAGAAAATTACCCTTCAAGTATACGTCAAATTAGTAGCTTTATTTATTTGTATTTATGACGGTAGAGTTGCGGCAACAAAATCTTGACAATATGGAGACTGATTGCAACAGTACTTCAGATAGCAATCTATAGTATAATTTCTCCCATATTGCTTCAAAGTACAGCTTCAATTTATTCCATCTCATCAAGTTATGTAGCAATATACAGTAATTAGAAACAGTAAAATATTTCTATTATTAGGCACTAATTACTTGCAGAAATGCACAACTACAGACATGTCAACCCAGAAAACTAGCAAAAGCTAACCAACGGTTTTAAAATGTTAACACAGACCAAGAAAAACTGACAGCTGAAAAACTTGCCTAATGCCTTATGGCGCATGAGGACAAAAAGTTGCATCGAGCATGTCGTAACTTAAGCAATGGGTGCACCCAACATTTGCTCATGTGTATTGTAGTGAAAAAATTCTAAAATACACACAAGCATAGTTTGCAGCAATGGTGAATATGGAACTTACTGGAGGTGTAACCTCCCCTGAAGGTTTTGATTTTGATACGTTTATTTTAATGTTTTTCCCAGCATTTTGGACCTTACTATAATTCTGCCTTTCAAGCCAAAATTAGTTTCTCCTGGAAGGGTCAGAAATATTTTAAGTCTAAAAATAAAAGTCATTGTACAGACTTTAGTACAACTTTATAGGTAAAGTTAAAATAAATGGGTTAACACACTCCTGTCAAAATAACCGATAGAGGAATGTCAAAAGAACATGTTAATCATTCATTCGTTATTATTGCCAATGGTAATTTTTACCTATTTTGCTATTTGGAATCTGTCAAAAATTTATTTTCTTGTATTGGAAATAAAAATTGTTACACACTCCTGAATTTTATGTTCTCAAGTGGACTTCACTGGTTGCCTCTGTCTGGGGTGGCAATCTATAATACTCTTATTGATTATTAATGTCACTCCTCATATTTCCCTGTGGATGTTGACCACTCTAATATAGGAGGTGAGGGCTCTCTTCCTTGTCACTCCCCTGTAACAAAGAGACCTCAACCATATGTATGTAAACAACCTGAAAATTGTTAAGTTACAGACGATAACCCATGTAATTTGTTTAAATTAAAGTAAAAGCTCATCATCATTTTTACCACACTGTTTATTCCCAAACCTTGACAATTCCCCAGAACAACAACGGGAATTTCGGTCAATGCCAGAAGAGAGGTGAGAGTGCCTGTCCCTGACATCAAGGCAGCATTTGAAAGAGTACGGCACTAAGGAGCCCTAACAAAACTGAGGTCAGTGGGGGTCAATGGGAAAACCCTTCAGTGGCTGGAGTCATAAATGATACACAAGAAGATGGTTATGGGTTATCACAGCCCCAAGATATCATTGTCAGAATTCCTCTGGGTAGCGTCCTCAGCCTAACCATCTTTATTAAAATCTTTCCTTCTGTCATAAGGTCAGGAGTGGGGCTATTCTACAGTGTTCAGCTCGATTCACAACTCCTCCGATAATCAGGTAGTCCATACAAGCCTACAGCAGGAACTGGATATCATCCAGGCTTGGGCAACTAAGTGGCATTGACCATCTCCAACAAGAAAAGACCCAACTGCCTGCTCCTGACCTTCAAAGGCTCCACTATTGCTATGTCCTCCAACATTAACATCCTAAGAGTAACCATATCAACACCACAGTGACAAAGAGAAGGGTAGAGGCTGGGTAATATGTGGCTCACCTCCTCATGCCTCAATGCCTCTCCAGTATCTACAAGGCTCAAGTCAGATATGTGATGGAATACTCACTGCTTGCCTTGAAGGGTGCAGCTACACCAACATTTCAGAAGTTCGACACCATCGAGGACAAAGCGGTTCATTTAATTAGCATACCTGGCACTGAATTCAATATTCATCCCCTCCACTACCAGCACACTGTAGCTGCAGTATGTAATATCTACAGGATGCAGTGCAGCAACTCAGGAAGCTTACTTTGCCAGCACTTCCCAGCCCTGCAACCATTACTTCTGAGAAGGACCAAAGCAACAATGTAATGGGAACACCATCGCTTCCAAGCTTCCCTTCCAAGACACACAATGTGGCTGTTCCTTCATCCTCATTGGGTCAATATCTTGGAATTTCTTAGTGTCGTGGGAGCACCATACGCACAAGGATTGCAGCAGTTCAAGGTGAAGAAACGCCACCATCTTTTCTGGAGCAACTAGGAATGGGCAATAAATGCGGCCTTGCCACTGTTGCTAACATCCTGAGAACAAATAAAGTTCATCTCAAACCTTTACTGCCTCAAGTTTATCCACAATCAACAGTAGAATTTCAATATAGATAAGTGTGAATTTTGGTAGGAAGAATAATGAGGCCACATACTGCTTGGATAATAAGAGTCTAAATGGGGGAGAGGAGCAAAGGGATCTAGGGCACAGAGACACAAATCACTAAAAGTAGCGACGCACATTAATAAGGACATAAAAAAGCAAACCAAGCACTATGGTTCATTTCTAGAGGGATAGAATTGAAAAGCAGAGAAGTTATATTAAACTTGTGAACAATTCTGGTCTCCATATTATAAAAAGGATATAGAGGCACTGGAGAAGGTCAAAAAAGATTTACTAGGATGATACCAGAACTGTGAGTTTATAACTATCAGGAAAGATTGAGCAGGCTGGGGCTGTTTTCCCTAGAAAAGACAAGACTGTGGGTTGGCCTGATAGAGGTCTTTAAGATTATGAAAGGGTTTGATAGGGTAGACGTAGAGAAGATATTTCCACTTGCGGGGGAGACCACAACTAGGGGCCATAAATATAAGATAGTCAGTAATAAATCCATTAGGGAATTCAGGGGAAACTTCTTAACCCAGAGATTGGTTAGAATATGGAACTCGCTACCACAAGGAATAGTTGAGGTGACTAGCATAGATGCATTTAAGGGGAAGCTAGATAAACACATAAGGGAGAAAGGAAAAAAAGGATATACTGATAGGGATAGATAAAGTAGGGAGGGAGGAGGCTTGTGTGGTGCATAAACACCGGCATGGACCTGTTGGGCCGAATGGCCTGTTTCTGTGCTGTACATTCTATGAAATTCTATGTAATGTAATTCAGTTTTGCTCTTCAACTGATTGTTTCTGACAGCCTCTCGTTGTGTCTTTTAACTGCTCTGATTGGCTTATTCGTGTCCAGCGGTGTGCCTCAGGGATCGGTGCTGGGTCCGCTGTTATTTGTTACTTATATTAATGATTTGGATGAGAATTTAGGAGGCATGGTTAGTAAGTTTGTAGATGACACCAAGATTGGTGGCATTGTGGACAGTGAAGAAGGTTATTTAGGATTGCAACGGGATCTTGATAAATTGGGCCAGTGGGCCGATGAATGGCAGATGGAGTTTAATTTAGATAAATGTGAGGTGATGCATTTTGGTAGATCGAATCGGGCCAGGACCTACTCCGTTAATGGTAGGGCGTTGGGGAGAGTTACAGAACAAAGAGATCTAGGAGTACAGATTCATAGCTCCTTGAAAGTGGAGTCACAGGTGGATAGGGTGGTGAAGAAGGCATTCGGCATGCTTGGTTTCATTGGTCAGAACATTGAATACAGGAGTTGGGATGTCTTGTTGAAGTTGTACAAGACAGAAGTAAGTCCACACTTGGAGGGCTGTGTACATTTCTGGTCACCCTATTATAGAAAGGATATTATGAAACTCGAAAGAGTGCAGAAATGATTTACTAGGATGCTACAGGGACTTGATGGTTTGACTTACAGAGAGATGTTAGACAGACTGGGATTTTTTTCCCTGGAGAGTAGGAGGTTAAGGGGTGATCTTATAGAAGTCTATAAAATAATGTGGGGCATAGATAAGGTAGATCGTCAAAATCTTTTCCCAAAGGTAGGGGAGTCTAGAACGAGGGGGCATAGATTTAAGGTGAGAGGGGAGAGATACAAAAGGGTCCAGAGGGGCAATTTTTTCACTCAAAGGGTGGCGAGTGTCTGGTACGAGCTGCCAGAGGCAGTAGTAGAGGCGGGTACAACTTTTTTCTTTTAAAAAGCATTTGGACAGTTACATGGGTAAGATGGGAAAAGAGGGATATGGGCCAAGTGCAGGAAATTGGGACCAGCTTCGTGGTATAAACTGGGCGACATGGACATGTTGGGCCGAAGGGCCTGTTTCCATGTTGTAAATTCTATGATTCTATGATTCTATGATTCTATAACCTCCAAACCCAGTGGAAAAAAAGCTAATGTTTCTTGCAAAACGCTGACAAGCTGACACATTGGTCAAAAAGCTGAATGTCAGATTAAAAAGCTGATGGTTGGCATGTATGTGAATTAGTGACTTCAAAAAGATGATATTTCATAGTTCCTCACTATATGTAAGATTCTTAAAGAAACCATTGGGGTGATTCTGCTGAGGAGCAGGGCATGCAGGGAGCACATCTCAGGAAATTACAGGCATACCCACGATTTTGGAGAACATGTGAGATTTACTCCTTGCTGGGAGTGCTTGATCATGGAATCACCCTTTATGATTTCTCTTAGCACATACATGATTTATAACTAATTTGTTAAAAAAGCCATGCAAAACATTACAACATTACTTGCTATAATATTTAAGTATGCCTCACAAAACTTTGTCTTCGTGAGACATACTAAAATATTACAGCAAGTAGTGTGATGTTTTGCATGAATTTTTTGAGTTATAAATCATGTATGTGCTAAAGTAATGCCACTATTCAATTTGTGTAATATTAAAATAATCATAAGTTTTCCCATGAATCTTTCCTCATAATCCTGAAATGTTAAGAGTCATACACGATTAACAGATTTATCTAATTGGAAATAGGCTAAATAGTGAATAGAATATTAGAACTTTCTTTAATAGGGAAGTCTCTAGGTTTGTCTCTCTCAACCACCCATCTTTTTGAAATTTAAAAACGTGAATTCTATAATAGTTAACATTTCTTTAATCAAGCAACATGTTTTGTTAAGGTAGGAGCTTCCCTTGAGCTATGTAAAGCTAGTCTGGTTTAGTGAGCCTACCTACTTAGAAGAGGTGGGTTTCCCAGTTGAGGAATTTTATGGTGAAGTAATATCTGCAAATGTTGGCCCATAATTCCAGAACCATCTGACTCTAGGGGATTCTCATAACAGAAGCCGCAAAGTACCTTCCACATCCCACAACTCCAAAACACAGAAACATCATGCTCCTGTTCACCTGAGCTTGTAAGGGTGGGGGATGGGGGTCATGCAAAATCTGTTCAGAACTTTTAAGTGTATAAGCCCTAGGCAAGTATTTCAATTGATTCTATTCATGATTTACAGATGTAGTTCCATTAAGTTGACTCATGTCAGATCTATTGCTCATCTTGTTTTTGAAGCTCTTGAAATGTCATGGGTTTCATTCATCTTGAAATGCCGCTGCTTAGGCACAATTTTTATAATATTTATTCTAATTTAGAAATGTTTCCATTCAAGAAATCAGCATATTGCACTAATTTTAAGTTTTTTTTAATGCCTGTCTCATACTTTATTTCAGAAATTCAGTAATAGACTCAACGTGACACCAAGGCATAGGTCCTTGTTGACATGAATATCTGCCTTTAGCCAAGCATTCCATTTCAAATAGTTGGCTGTTACACAAAGTTTTTTTTGATCTTTGTGGTTTGATCTAAAATGTAGAATTTTATTCATAAAAAAGGAGACTGAATTCCAAATTGTCAATTCTGGACAAGGAACACCAATGGCTTCAAGATCAATTTGAAACTGGACCTTGACATTTCTAATACCAGGTTTCTAACCTTTCCAAATTTTCTGATTTAAATGCAATAAGATTTGTCATACCCCAGCCAGCTCTCTTTGAATCTCCATTTAGCAACGGATAAGAGTGGTTTAATACGATAAACCTGAAAATACAGTCTGGGTCCAGAAGACTGAAAGCTTCAGATCCTCTTGGGAAATAATACCTCCTGAAGTTCAACTGCATTGTTTTTGCCATCCCACTGAGACTAAATTACATGAGGTAGTTGGGATTGTAAATAATGGGCCCTTGGTATGAATAATTAATACCTCAAACCTCCATATTGTGGGCCAAAATTAACTTACACTTTGAGAAAAATCTATTAGACAAACTGAAAAGAATACTAGGGTTAATATTTCTTTCTTTTGCCAGGCAAAAAACGGGCGAAAGCGAGTCGGCCGCCTCTTTTACACCCAGCCCGATTTTCTTTTCCATTAAAATAACCCCCACTGTGTGTAACCTTGGAGTTAACCCCATATATTCTGATTCTAGAAATACAAGTTTTAAAAAGTAAACACAGGCAAAAATCTGTTTGTCACACCAGCACTTTCCAGAAATAGTGCAACTTCGATCCCCATTCATGGGTGTTGAACTCTTTAAATAACTGCTGCAACATTTCAAAATTCCTGTCAGCTGTCCAAGTGCATCCTCAGGCAGCCCACTCTGTGGGTGAGAGCTCACTCTAATCAGTACATTTATGCAAATGTTTAATTGCTGGTGGGAGCAGCTGTACGAAAACAATCAGCTGTATCTCCTGCATTGCGCCATTCCTGGCCAAATTGCACCTCAACAGGAATTTCTATTCTTATGTAACAATTTGAACCAAAGTGAGTGATGATCATTCTGCATTCAGTGTTATTCATGTTCTAAAATGTTTACACTGATGGCAATAAAATACTGCAAATCTGGAGAGAAAATTATTCTGAGTTATCTTCTGGAGGGCATTTAGAGGACAAATCACAACAGTTTTTCGAACAGCATTTTTGAGATAATTAGCATTGCAGCAGACTTTTTTTCTAATTTACTTCATAACTTGACAGTCTTCTACATTCCCCCACTACCTTTATTGGGGATTTGACAGCTCTTCATAATTTGACAGAATTGAATGAGTATTATCACTGTATAGTAAGATCTTAGACTCACAATTACTGACCCATACATCCTAAATCTTGGAAAAGGTCCTAATAATTGTTAGTAACTGCTTAATCATTGCCACGGAACAAAAATAGTAATGATAGCAGCCCTGTCAGGTATCTTTCCTCAGTATAGAGCGGGGAGGCATTTGTTCCCATGGCAATGAAAGCAATTTTTAGAGCTATCAAGTCTCAGTTACTTAAAGAGAGAGATGCTTATGTTTTTGGTTTTAAAAAAATAATGTATAACTTCCCAATGACTTAATTGGCAAAGATAACATAGAACTGAGCCACACAGATCAAGGTCCCAGGTTTGATTCCTGGGGGGTAATTTTCACTTTTGGCATGGGCAGAAAACTGGCAGTTTTTTTAAAATTCATTCATGGGATGTGGGCGTCGCTTGTGAGGCCGGCATTTATTGCCCATCCCTAATTGCCCTTGAGAAGGTGGTGGGGAGCCGCCTTCTTGAACCGCTGCAGTCCGTGTGGTGACGGTTCTCCCACAGTGCTGTTAGGAAGGGAGTTCCAGGATTTTGACCCAACGACGATGAAGGAACGGCAATACATTTCCAAGTTGCTGATCAGATGCCCATTATACACCTCATTTCTATTTTCCTTTCCATTAAAATCAATGGGAAGGACAATATGACGAGGTGTATAGCACGCGGCTGATCCGCCACTGCCAGTTTTCTGTCCGTGCCAAAAGTGAAAGTTAGCATCCTGGTCTGTGGTGAGCTAGCTGATCTCACCAGGGGTGATGGTATAGGCACTAAAGTAGAGCTTTGGGATAAGGGGTAAAAAATTACTATCAACTTGCATTTATAATAACCCTCAAATACAGGAAGGCATCTCAAAATACTTTACAATTTGGGCTGAGTCTGTCCAAGAGAGTGTAAGAGAAATTGAGTCTTGCGGTTTTGGTAGCAGTAGGGAAGAGATAGGGATGGAGGCAGAAAGTGTTATGTAAGTGGCAGAAAGTGGTCTGCATATCGGAGCAAATATGGGGGAGGAAGCTAAACTTGGGGTAGGGCAGTACAGCAAGGTTCTGCACCTTCTAACTCAGCCTGAAGTGGCAGCCGGGTAGAGGCCAGAAACACGTAGGAACTGGTGGGCGAGGTAGAGGAGCTTTTGATGTAAAGAGACAGCAGAGAGAGAGGAGTGGCTGGTGAAAACAGTTGCAGTTTGTCATGCAGAGTGTGTAGGGTGATGTAGAAGCAAGAAGGGATAAAGGGAAACCCTGAGCAACGTCTCCTCCAGCATTGCAACACGCCATGGCCATGACGCTCCTCTTTCACGTAATGACCAGCATGTTTCTCCCCAAAGGGGACAGGATGTGCAGGTGGGCTCAGCCTCCCCACGGAAATGGCCTCCTGCCACACGTTGTGCATTACCGTCTCCAGCAAGAAAGAAGGGAGTGTGTTAGTAACAGCCTTGCGAGGTGTTTTGAGAATGTGCCTGTCATGGTGGAATAGTTTGTTATGTGGAAGATATAAGGTGGGAAGTGAGGGTTTGCATTAGCGGTGAGGGTAGGTGGTGGAGAATATGTGAGTAGGAGGAGAAGGAGTTGCAGTGAAGTGTAGTGCAGTGATTGTGATCAGCTGCCAATGGTGGGGCAGAGGGAATGGGGTCCTGGATTAGCCGAATGGTAGAGAAACAGAGGGTGTATTGGTGAATGTAAGGCTGGAGGAGGTTATTTTAGTGAGGGGGGATTGGGGGTGTAAAAAGAAAGAACAAGAATTTTGAAATCAACACTGTGAGGAATGCGAAGCAGCAGAGATTGAAGAAGATGTGGGTAGTGGGAATACAGGACTAATGTGCTGTAAAGCTGCAGGCTGCAGCATTTTGAATGAGTTGTAACTTGTGGAGGTTTGAAGCTGGGAGCTGGAGAGGAGAGTGTTAGAATAATCGAGCCTAGACGGTGAAGGGATGGATTAGATTTTGATGGCAGTGAAAAGAGGTATGGACAGAGACAACAATATTGTGGAGGTGAAAGAATGGAGATTTGGCAAGGAAGCAGGTGTGGGAGGAAGCTGAGCTTGGGGTCGAACAATGCGCCAAGGTTCTGTACCTTATTACTCAGCCTGCGATGGTTTCCAGGTTGATGGAGTTAATGCCAGAGGCATGTAGATGCTGTCAGGAGCCAAAGAGGGTGGCTTTGATTTGTCAA